>NC_142164.1:93199948-93545573 GCF_024610735.1 Ursus americanus
ATGAATGTGTCAAAAATTAATCTTTGCAAAGAGTTTCAAAAGGAAAAATATTAAATTAAAAAGCTTTCTGATGAACAAGCAAATCAATTCCACATTATAGTAGATGTATTACAACATTTAGTAAGGACAGATATAGATATTGAGCGAAAGAAACGTCAGAGGGTTAGTGTGTGTTTTACAATTTTGGTGAGTAAATTCAATTTCCTGTAATAAATATTCTAACAAATAACATAGTCTATAAAAAAGCACGTACAACAAGCTCTTAGTAATTATAGTCTTGAGGTTATGGACTACATTGCATTGAAAAGAAAAATAAAACTCTGAAAATGCAAACAGAGCATTACAGAAGAATTTTTTCATTTGCAGCAGACTTGCCCCAAACTCAATTTTATAATGACAAAATAAAGAATAGGTATAGATTTAACTATCAGTATATATCTTAAGTTCCTTATAACCTACCTTATGCCTCTGTGATAATCAATGCCTAAATATTTTCCAACTTTCTCTAGTATCTTTTCAATAAGTATTAATCAAGAGCTCTGTATCCTGAATATTCAAAAGCACTGTGTCAAAAATTCCTCCTAAAGTTTTCTCATTTAATACTATTAAAATATTTGACTTACAGTTTTATTTTAACCAAAGTGAATCACAGTGTTTGGTGCTTTAATATTTCCAATTCCACATTACCTTCTAGGTACTATGCTTAAGCATTTTACAAGTGTTATCGTATTTTACCTTTCCTAACCTTGTGAGATAAGTATTCTTATTTCTCTTTTACAGATAAGGATCCTGAGGATTAGAGAGGAGTGACTCAGCTAGCATGAGCCAGAGCAGGGACTGGACCCCAGACATCCTGCCTCCAAAGTCCTCCCTTTAAGATGTAGGGGAGAGTGGCTCAAGACAGCATGAAGCCCAGTAGGGACTGAAGCCCTAAGTTTAAAAGTGCATTCATTGCACAGTACGTGGTCTCATTAGATACTTGTTGAATAATGTAGCAATGTCAGCTGTGTGCGTTCAACCAATTCAGTCCTAGCCGACTTTTAGTTTATTTGGAGAATGTCTGATTTTGTAGGTGAAATTATGCCTGGTGCTTCTGTGAGTTGACTTACAAACTATAGGGAACTGATGGCACTACATCTTTGAGTAGTCTGCTGCTCTTTTTTTGCAGAAATATATCTAGAAAAAACGTTCTACCACATGACTCATTTGGATTAAATGAATCCTTGGCAATTGAGACAATTTATATGCATCTTTTAACGATACTGCTCTTTCCAGGATAGTAATGAGTAACGAATTTACTTTAGAAAGATTATGTTGCTGACAAACTACCCTGTATCATTTCTGTACATTATACGCCATTTTTAAATTGAAATTTTTTTTAATTTATTTATTCGACAGAGATAGAGACAGCCAGCGAGAGAGGGAACACAAGCAGGGGGAGTGGGAGAGGAAGAAGCAGGCTCATAATGGAGGAGCCTGATGTGGGGCTCAATCCCATAACGCTGGGATCACACCCTGAGCCGAAGGCAGACGCTTAACCGCTGCGCCACCCAGGCGCCCCTAAATTGAATTTTAATGCAATATCAGAGTAACGTTTATGAAACTCGTCTTTTTATTTTTAAGATTTATTTATTCATTATTTTAGAGAGAGAGAGAGCGTGTGCACGCATGTGCAGGGAGGAGGGGCAGAGGGAGAGGAAGAGGGAGACAGAAACACCACCCCCCCCAGCAGACTTCATGCTGAGCATGGACCCTGTAGTGGGTCTCAATCCCACGACCCCGAGATCATGACCTGAGCTGAAACCAAGAGTCGGACCCTCAACCGACTGTGTTGGTGCCCCTGAACCTCTCTCATTTATTTAAGGGCAAAGATGACAATTTGGTTATGACATTTGAATTATACTCTAATTTACAATATAGCCATGTCCTTAGAAGTTAGTAGCTTGAAGTCTGTTCAGAGAACAAGAGTTCTACCCATTGGAACAACAGGAGTACTAAGTGATTTTTGAGGGCCCTTCTAAACATCTATTTTGTGATTATATTCAAAGAAAGAAGAGTTATATGTAAGTACTGAAAATAGATCTGGGGAAGATATATGAGGCTGGGAGTCGGGAAACTGATATTCGAATCCTAGGATTTTTATAATAACTGAGAAATCAGGAGGACGTTTTATATTATCATTTAACTTTGCTTTCCTATTTTCAATATTAGGAGTAAAGCATTTCTAAGATGACGTTCAGCTGTAAAATTCTACAACTTGAACGTATTTGGATCTCATTGCATTCATGGTTTTGGATCACTTTACTTCTGAGTTTATGATTTTCAATTTCCATGTCAATAACATAGAGGAAATACAGCAATAAATAACACTTTTTTCCCACAATTTTATGTACCTACACACCTGTTCTATGAGTAGAGTTTCAGTCTGTATTTACAGAAATATAAAAAGTAGGTAACAAATAGTATATAAAAATGAATTTATACAAAAAAGTTAACTCATAGTATATGCAAACTGGAAGATATGTAAAATATTTAGGTGTGGGTACCCAGAGTCTGGGAAAGAAAGCATCTGATATAAACATGAAGAGTACTCCTTACTCCATAGTACTTAAAGAAAATACCACATACAGTTTAGAGTTTTCATCAGTATTATGGGAGGCATAGCAAAGCATTTCAATGTCTCAAATAATAGCCAACACAAGCCATTTGATACTACAATAGAGATAAAGCAGTTTCAGATTTCTGAGAAATCTCACAAATCTGAGTACACATATCTGTGAATGCCAATATTCAGAATGCTTCTTCTACATCTTGCCATTCTGACCTACTGGTACTTCCAGGATCTCCTTTGTTCACCTTGAAAGTAATCCAGGCCACTCTGGCAACAACATTATGAGATTGTCAGCAGTACTTTCTTGTCCTTTCAGACTAAGTATAGCATCCTTTGAATGTGGTCTCAATATGAACTTTTATATGTCTCACTTAACTCTATCAGAGACTAAGTAGGACTAGACTTTGGCTATAGAAATACATAATTAAAAATAAGATTTCACAAAAATATTCACTTAGTCAACAAATTTATTTTGTTGATGTTGATTGGATTAACCATGTTTCTTCTTACCTTCTTCTGGATAGAATACCCTGCCTCCCCATCTTGTCTGTCTGGCAAATTCTTCTTTACCATTCCATGCAAAATCAAATGTTATCTCTTATTGGAGGTCTCCCAAATTGCCTCGGGATCAGTTGCCTTCTTTCCTATCATTTCCTAATTGTTGTTTTTCTCTCTCTCTTTCCTTTTTTTATTAGAGGGAGAGAGAGAGAATTGTAAGCAGGCTCCATGCCCAGTGTGTGAGCCTGATGTGGGGCTTGATGTCATGACCTTGAGATCACAACCTGAGCCAAAATGAAGAGTCGGATGCTTAACCGACTGAGCCACCCAGGCACCCCCCCCATCATTTCATAGCATGTTGCATACAGCTCCTTTAGAGCACTCACATGCTGCCTTATAGTTAGTGTGGTATTTATGTGCTTCTCACTGCTCAGAATTTGATCAAGGAGTGGGCCATCCAAGCACATCCTTTTCACGATATGAAGGCATGATAAAATACCACTGTAAAACAATTAGAATTGGCTTGTTAGTTCATTCAGGCTTGCCCCAAACTGCTTGCACAAATGATAGGACATAAACCAATGGAGCCTGAACTCCAGAGTGGAGATTACAAATGAAGGATGAAAGGAAGAAATGAAAGAAGGAAGGAGGTGGGAGGAAGGCAGGAAGGGAGGGAAAAAAGAAGGGAAGGAGGGAAGAAAAGGAGAGGGAGGAAGGGAAGAGAGAGGGAAAGAGAAACCCTTTGCTAGTTTGTAATTCTTATATTTAGTGTCATTCACATTTGATTTCATGCTGTAGCTGCATGACATTTTACTACCCCTGATATTGATCAGCTAGAAGTTGAGTGCAGTCAACAGCTGCAACCACTGAAATTCTGGAATCAAGTAATAGAAAAATAAAGTCTTTTTTTTTTTTTTTCTGGGAAGGGGTGATTTATTTTCTTACCTTCTTTAAAATATTTTAATGTATTTTTAAAATGTCTAGTTCAGAAAACTGAAACATAAAATTGGAAAATAGAAATTAGAACGGAGAATCAGAGGTTGGAAAGCCTGTGTTAAACTCTGAAATATATTGCCAGATTGAAAATCAGGGGAAAAAATTTTGAAGCACACTTTGATCAAGATTTTGCAACTATATCCATGTAAAATAATTTTATCCTTAGTGAAGATAATGCTATCCAGTTATAAGTGTTAGGAATAGAAGATAATTCCAAATAAATAAAAGTGCAGGCATGAAAGATTAAATCTCTCATTTTAAATATAAAGATACAAGAATAAAGCCTTGTAGCCAAAAAATTGGCTTTACCCACTTCCAATGAAATGATGCTCATATTTGAAGACTATAGGGTACCCATTTTTCTCATTCGCACTCTGTTTTTGCTAGAGTGAGATATGCTTTATTTCTTTTTTCCCCAGGACCTGGAAAAGGTAAAATGTTCGATAAATGCTTCTTGAGTGAATGAATTGCCATTGTCTTAAATTCCTCATTTCAAAGACTAGCCTGACTCATTACTTCATTGCCATTACTATTGTCATCATCATCAACTTCAAATTAATTAGATACAGTCTTCTGTAGATAAATGATTGTGATTGCTGACGTAGAGAAATTTGAAGAGCATTGTGAAAGCCCTGTCTATCAGAAGTAATTCCTTGATTCTGTGTTAGCCAATTTAAAAGGTGAGATTTCCTTTAAAATTGCTTTGTATGGTTCTGGAAATATGTTCAGTTGTAGAAGGCTGGTTACCTGTTCTTTTTGATTGATATGGGATAAATGCTATTATGGTACCACATCAGAAAAACTAAAAAGAAGAATACAATTTTGCAATTCATATATTCAGGATAGGTAAAACACTTTATAAAGTTGCAAGCATTGATTTGTATAAAAGAGATAAACATATTTCAAAGTAATCCTGTCCTCAGTCTTCCCCCATAAAGTTGATCCTTTCTGTTTCATTGTCATATAGATCATTTTACCATTCTACTTAGTAATCTGAGTATTCTCCCTGCAATGACTTTTGGGTTAATTTACACATTTTCTGGTTTCATGAAATATCCTAAACATATTGAAACAAGGATCATGAATCATTGTTATCAGTGTTTCCTCTATGATATGTGTATTTTTCTGGCAAAGCTGACAGTGAGGGTTTGGGGGGGCAATCTGTTAACTCTTCTGATTAACGATGCCCCCCCCCCGGTTTTATTCATTTCTTATTGTATTGCGTCAGTTATGATGTGAAGTCTGACAGGCACATCAAACTACTCTGCCTGATTTTCCTGAGTGGGCTGCTCCCTTTCTGCAAACTCCCGGATGTTGGCATTGTTGCTAACCGAGGCTGACATTAATGCTGACATTCACGATAATCCTTGGTGATTTCTGCAAGATTTGATTTAACAATGGGTGGCAATGCCAATACCCAGTGGGAAGAAAGTGGTACCTATTAGAGAACAAAGGGGATTGTTCTCACTCAGAGGGCAGACCTTAATGTTAATACCTCCCAATAGAATAATTGGTGTTACACCATTATCAGTTTATGAAAGGGTAGTAATCTCTTTCATCATATCATATTTCCATATTGGAATTTGATTTAAGATTACAGCTTGTTGGCTTTATAGCAACATTTCAGAACTCAGATGTGGCCGCAAAGATTCTCTCAAAGCTGGGGAGAATGTTTTGGCCTCTCAGGTGGCTGAATGTGATGTCAGGAATCTTCACAGCAAAGAGTATTCCAAGCAAAGCATTTGCCCTTTTGTATGGGAACTGAGAGCTGAAGTGGGAGCCGAAGCACTAACGTCCAGAGATGGAGGAGTCAGGGAGCCACTTCCACCCGCCATGGCTGCTTCCGCTGGATGCCATTACTGCTGTTCTGCACTCACTGAAGGGCAATGGCATGTTATGGGGCCTTGGTAGCCTTTTTGTCGTGTCACTCCTGTGACACTGAATGAGTCATTTACACCTGTTGGGGCCTCAAATTCATCATGTGTAAAACATGACCTAAAAGCCCTGCCTTTTTACATGAGTATTGTGAAGAGTAAATGGAGTAATTATACAAACACATTTTAGAAGCTGTAAAATGTTATAAAAATACAGTTTATCATTACCCATTTATTCTTTCCCCACCCATTCAGTATTTATTGAGCATCCACCTTGTGCCTCTGGACATTTTCTTTTGTTTCTTAGGTCATTAACAATCCCTCCTCCCTCCCTGGTCCTACCCACACCCAGCACACTCACCCCTGTGCCCTGATTATCTCCAACTCATCCTTCAAGACTGGTTAAATAGTACATTTGCTTTTCCTTCCCACTCATGCCCCTCTCTCCAGACAGTTGATTATTCCTCCCTCAGTGCTAATGCTCTACTAAGTGCAAACCCAGGATTTCATATTTTACTACAGTTGGTTTTGGTCCCTCTTGTATTTGTGAGGTCTTTGCTCTCAGAGACTGCATTTTTGTATTTTCAGTGCTGAGCAGAGGGTACTGGGAGATTGCGGATGTTTAATGGAGGAATAGTGGGAGATGAGGCCTATGGGGATGGGCCACCTTACTGCACTGTTTCATGTTCAGTGCATGGATTGCAGGGGTGGCAGGAAAAGCTTAAGCCTGTGCTTTGTGCATTACACGATTCATACCTGTCCAGACAGTCTAACAAACTAGCCACGTCAGCCACCGGTGTTCTGATTACAAGAAGAGAGAATTCTTTTTAAAGGAAGCCTTAACCAAGTGGGTAAACTAAGCCTGAATCTGTTAGCAGAAGAATAATTCTAAATCCATTGTAGGATGATATTCAGATATGTCTGAAGAGCAGCGCTTTATGAATTCAAGTCTGAGCTTTAGGGAAAAAACGTAAACTCTCAGAGAGCTAGTTTCACTAAAATCTCTTTATGAAATAAAAGCAGAAGGCAGTGGGGTCTTTGCATTATCCAACTTGGACTGCTCACCCTACCTCACCTTCTTACCCAGAAGGGAAGAGAACTTCTTCCTACATTTTTCACGGAGATTTGGTACCCGTGAAGACAGTATCGTGAAACATCAGCAGTTGATAGCCAGCAGAAGTAGCATGGACTCCGATTCATTCATGGTGCCCCCAAGAAGGGGCAAAAATATCAAGGCATAGAAACAGGAATCACGCGGCAACAGTGCATACCCGAGCCTCTGCAGGGCCCTCACGTGAGGACAGGTAAGGACAGGATGATAGTTAAGTGGCCTAGGACCCTGCTTCTAGGCAGCCACCTGTTGGCTGTCATATCTCCCCTTCCTCTTGCATTTTCCCCAGGCAACACCACTCCCCATCCCAGGTATCACTTCCATTCCTTTTACCTTGATTTCTCCCTTTGCCAGGAAGACACTTTTCAGCCACCTTTGTGGCCCTCAAACCCCCTTACAAATGTTTCTTCTTACTTCTGGATCCAACTTGAGGGACTCCCTAGTAAAGTTCTAGGAGACACTAGGATTTCACATGGCAAGTGCTCTGTCCTCTGGACGAGGGGCTGGGAACATGGTGCTGGAGCCAGAGTGCCAGAGAGGTTGTGGTGCGAGTGCCACAGTTTATCTACTCTTTGAACAAATTCCTTTCTTTACATCTCAATTTTTTAATCTATAATATGAGACCACAGGTAGTACCTACTGATGGGTCTATTGGCTGGATTAACTGAGTTAGTGCAGAGATCAGTTAACATAGTAAGCAGAACATTTGAAGTGCTTGATAAAAGTTAGCTTTGTTTATTATTCACTTACTGACCCCATTTTGTGACCCACAATTATCATTTCTGATAGGCTGGGAACTCTCAGACGGATGGGATGTGGATCTGTATTTCTTTCATCTTTATATCCCCATTACTTAACATGACACTGGGGCCTGGCTCATAATAGACATGCAGTAAATGAGTGTCAAGACGTGTGCATGATTGAATAGTCAACTGAATGAGGAATGTGGTAGTAACAGAGGGACCTTTTATATTTGTGCAGTAGGTGCTGCCTCCAGGGATGATATGCAGGCAGAGGAAATTATGTCACTAAAGGACAGTTGAAGGAAAGCAACTTTAAAGAGCAAATTCTGAAGTTATATTTTTGGTTCTTCAAGGGGTCATTTGCACAGCATGACTTTTTGTGATCAATGGACACTGACCAGCCAAGAATTTGGTAGTCTTACTGTTCTTATTAAAGTTCCATTGGTTGCTTACCTTTTCACCTTTTCTTAAATTATACGTTGTTTTTTTAAAACTAAATAGTGACTTAATGTCTAGAGGGGAAATATATAAAGGAGAACTGAGAAGTGAGCATATGTGTCAGACAAAGCAGATATATATATATATATATATATATATATATATATATATATATGAAAGCAATATGCCTTTTTGAAGGATACATAGGAGGATTCTTTTATTTGGATAAAACAATGAATTTTGGTTTGAACATTTGCTTATAACCCTCTCTGAACCTCACATCTCTTTGTTTTGTTCTGTTCCTCCTGTTCGTTGTTGGTCTTTCTTCACATGAAGAGGCTAACACTGATGTTTTCGATGGGGATATGGTTTATAGGTACTGTGGGGAACACAGCTCAAATAGCTTAAGAACCTCTCACCTGTGAAAAGGGGAAGGTATACCACTTTTATCTCTAATTTTGGAAATTTTGCACACTTTTGTCTTTCAATTCTGTCTCTTGTATCAATTATAGATTATATACTGCAAGAATTCATATAAAATTCCTGCCAGATTTATAGATAAATTCGTGTTTGTGCCCAAATTAATTTGGGGGGATCAATTTGTGGTCAGTTTGGCTAACTGGAATAATTGCTCTGTGATCATCATTGAGTAACTTCTTAGGATAGAATGTCCACTTTCAACAAGTATCTGAATATGTAAAGAAAGGATATTTAGTATAACCTTTAAATATTAATAACATTGAAATATCATAGGTATACTTAGTCAACCTCATGAAGCAATTTGAAACTTTAGTTTTTTCTATAGGTTAATGTATCTTTATGACTTGATATTATGGTTATGCATTAAAAAAAACTTTTCAACTGACTGCTTTTAGGTTGTGCAAAGCTTTAGCTTGGTGCAAGTGTATTTATCACTGTCAGTAACTCAAACAATGTATTTCTTCTGGGTAACTCTGGTATTAAAATATCTAAAATGCAGGACTTATGGTGAAGATGGCGGAGTAGGAGGATCCTAAATTCACCTTGTCCCAGAGATACAACTAGGTAGCACCCACATCAGTGCGGATAACCCAGAAGATGACCCCAAGACTGGCAGAACACATTCTGTACAGCTCAACATAAAGAAGAGACCACATCAAAAACTATGGGACGGGCAGAGATGTGGTCAGGAACCAAACTACCCACAAGGCTGTCTATAGGAGGGAGAGTCACCACAAGCAAATGGAAGTGAGAGGCACAGACACCACACTGGGCACCCCAGGCATGGTGGACCTTCACTGGGAAGATGAATCCACATAACATTTGGCTTTGAAAACCAGAGGGGTTTAACTTTTCAAGTTCTACACAGTCAGTGAGGCTTAACACCTGGAACTTGACAAATCAGCAGCTTGGCTCTGGGAGAGCCATAGGATGAGTGGAAACTGAGTCCCCACCCTTAAGGAGACAGCACAACAAACAGCCCTGCTTAGATACATCATAGAAGGAGCAGTTTGAAAAATGCTTCCTTAAGAATGAAAGAGCTGGCAGGCACCATTTCCCTACCCCAGTATAGTAAAGTATAACACCATTTACCTAAAATGTGTGTGGGGGGAGGGAGGAGTAAAGAATGAGTTCAAACTTAAGGGGCCATCAACTTAATATAGACTGCTATGCATAAGATGTATATAAACCTAATGGTAATGACAAATCAAAAACCAGTAATAGATTAGCAAAAATTAGAGAGAAAGGAATCCAAGTATATCACTAAAGCAAGCCAGCAAGCTGTAAGAGAAGGGAACAAAAGAAGAAAAGAACAAAGCAGAACTACAAAAACAACCATAAAACAAGCAACAAAATGGCAATAAGTACATACCTATCACTAATTACTTTGAGTGTAAATGGACTAAATGCTCCAATCAAAAGACATAGGGTGACGGAATGGATAAAAAAACAAGACCCATCTATATGCGGCCTACTACAGACTCATTTCACCTAAAGACAAATGCAGATTGAAAGTGAAGGCATGGAAAACCATTTATCATGCAAACGGAAGTGGAAAGAAATCCAGGGTAACAGTGCTCATATCAGACAAAGTAGACATTTAAGTGAAGACTGTAGCAAGAGACAAAGAAGGACACTACATAATCATAAGGGAAAAAAACCAGCAAGAAGATAAAACAATTGTAAATATTTATGCATCCAATATTGGAGCACCCAAACATGTAAAGCAGCTATTAATAAACATAAAGGAAGTAATTGATAGTAACACAATAATAGTAAAGGACTTTAACACCCCACTTACATCAACGGATAGATCTTCCAAACAGATCATTAAGAAGGAAACAGTGGCTTTGAGTGACACATTGAACCAAATGGATCTATATTTAGAACATTCTACCCTAAAACAGTTGAATATACGTTCTTTCCAAGTGCACACAGAACATTCTCCAGAATATATCATGTTAGGTCACAAAACAAGTCTCAACAAATTCAAAAAGATTGAAGTCATACCAGCATCTTTTCCAACCACAACACTATGAAACTAGAAATCAACTGCAAGAAAAAACCTGGAAAGAACACAAATACATGGAAGTTAAGTAACATGCTGCTAAACAATGAATATGTCAACCAAGAAATCAAAGAGGAAATAAAAAAATACATGGAAATAATTGAAAAGAAAACACCATTGTCCAAAATCTTTGGGATGCAGCAAAACCTGTTCTAAGAGGGAAGTTTATAGCAATACAGGTTAGCCTATGTTGTTGATAGCAATACAGGTTAGCAATACAGGAAGCAAGAAAAATCGCAAATAAACAACTTAGCCTTACACCTAAAGGAGCTATAAAAACAAACAAAAGCAGTAGAAGGAAGGAAATAGTAAAGATTAGAGAAGAAATAAATGAAATAGAAACTAAAAAATCAATGAAACAGATCAGTGAAACCAGGAGTTGTTTCTTCGAAAGGATCAAAAAAAATTGATAAAACTGTTGGCTAGACTTAAAAAAAAGAGAGGGTACTCAAATAAACAAAATCAGAAATGAAAGAGGATAAATAATAACAGACATCTCAGAAATACAAAGGATTTAAAGAGAATATTATGAAAAATTATGTGCCAACCAATTGGACAACCTAGAAGAAATGGATAAATTCTTAGACACATATAACCTCCCAAAACTGAATCAGGAAGAAATAGAAAATTTGAACAGACTGATTACTAGCAGCAAAATTGAACCAGTAGTCAAAAAACTCCCAACAAACAAAAGTCCAGGACCAGATGCCTTCACAGGTGAATTCTATGAAACATTTGAAGAAGAGTTAGTATCTATTCTTCTCAAGCTATTCCCCCCAAAAAATAGAAAAGGAAGGAAAGCTTCCAAGTACATTCTACGAGGCCAACATTACCCTGATACCAAAACTAGATAAAGACAATACAAAAAAAGAGAACTACAGGCCAATATGTTTGATGAGCACGGATGCAAAAATCCTCATCAAAATATTAGCAAATTGAATCCAGCAGTACATTAAAGAAACCATTCACCATAACCAACTGGGATTCATTCCTGGGATGCAAGGGTGTTTCAATGTTCACAAATCAATCAATGTGATACATCACATCAATAGGAGAAAGGATAAAAACTATATGATAGTTTCGGTAGATGCAGAAAAAGCATTTGACAAAGTTACGACATCCATTCATGATAAAAAACTTCAACAAAGTAGGTGGAGAGGGAACATACCTCAACATAGTAAAGGCCATGTATGAAAAACCCACAGCTAACATTGTAGTCAATGGTGAAAAACTGAAAGCTTTTCTTTTAAAATCAGGAATAAGACATGGGTAGCCCCTCTCACCACTTTTTTTTTTTAAAGATTTTATTTATTTATTCGACAGAGATAGAGACAGCCAGCGAGAGAGGGAACACAAGCAGGGGGAGTGGGAGAGGAAGAAGCAGGCTCATAGTGGAGGAGCCTGATGTGGGGCCCGATCCCACAACGCCAGGATCACGCCCTGAGCCGAAGGCAGATGCCCAACCGCTGTGCCACCCAGGTGCCCCCCCTCTCACCACTTTTATTCAACATAGTACTGGAAGTCCTAGACACAACAGTCAGACGAGAGAAAGAAATAAAACGTATCCAAATTGGTAAGGGAGAAGTGAAACTTCACTACTTGCAGATGACATGATACTATATATAGAAAACCCTAAGGACTCCATGAAGAAACTACTAGAACTGGTAAGTGAAGTCAGTAAAGTGGCAGGATACAAAATCAATACACAGAAATCCATTGCATTTCTATATGTGAATAATGAAGTAGCAGAAAGAGAAATTAAGAATCCTGTTTACAATTGCACTAAAAATAATAAAATGCCTAGGAATAAACTTCACCAAGGAGGTATTGAAAGGCCTGCATTCTGAAAAGTTTAAAACATTGATGAAAAGGGCACCTGGGTGGCTCAGTCGGTTAGGTGTTTGCCTTCGGCTCGGGTCATGATCCCCGGGCCCTGGCATGGAGCCCCTCATCGGGTTCCCTGCTCCGGGGGAGCCTGCCTCTCCCTCTCCCTCTGCCTGCTGCTCCACCTACTTGTATTCTCTCTCTCTCTTTCTCAAATAAATAAGTAAAATCTTAAAAAAAACCCAAAACATTGAGAAAGAAATTATAAAGGACACAAAAATGGAAAGATTCCATGCTCATGAATTGTGAGGGCAAATATTGTTAAAATGCCCATACTACCCAAAGCAATCTACAGATTTAATGTAATCCTTATCAAAACACCTACAGCGTTTTTCACAGAGCTAGAACAAATAATCCAAAAATTTGTATGGAGCCACAAAAGACCCAGAATAGCCAAAGCAATCTTGAAAAAGTAGAACAAAACTGGAGGTGTCACAATCTCAGATTTCAAGATATGCTACAAAGCTTCAGTAATCAAAATAGTATGGTACTGGCACAAAACTATATGCATAGATCAATAGAGCAGAGTAGAGAGCCCAGAGATAAACCCACAACTATATGGTCAATTACTTTATGACAAGGAGGCAAGAATATGCAATGGGAAAAAGTCTTTTCAACAAATGGTGGGAAAACTGGACAGCTACATGCCAAAGAGTGAAACTTGACCTCTTTCTTACATCCTACACAAAAACTCAAAATGGATTAAAGACCTAAATTTGAGACCTGAAACCACAAAAGTCCTAGAGGAGAATACAGGCAGTAAATTCTCTGACATCAGCCATAGCAACATTTTTCTAGATGTGTTTCCTGAGGCAACAGAAACAAAAGCAAAAAGAACTATTGGGACTACATCGATAACAAAAATCTGCTGCACAGCAAAGGACATCATCAACAAAACAAAAAGATAACCTATTGAATGAGAGAATAAATTTGCAAATGACATTCAGTAAAGGGTTTGTACCAAAATACATAAAGAACTTATACAACCCAACAGCAAAAAACCCACAAATAATCCAATTAAAAATGGGCAGGAGACATGAACAGACATTTCTCCAAAAAAGACATACAGATGGCCAACAGACACATGAAAAGATGCTCAACATCGCTCATCATCAGAGAAATACAAATCAGAACCATAATCAGATATCACCTTACACCTGTCAGAATGGCTAAAATTTAAAACACAGGAGACAAGTGTTGGAAAGGATGTGGAAAAAAAGTAACCCTCATGCACTGTTGGTGGGAATGCAAACTGGTGCAGCCACTCTGGAAACCAGTATGAAGATTCCTCAAAAAATTAAAAATAGAATTACCATATAATCCAGTAATTCCACTACTGGGTATGTACCCAAAGATATGAAAACACTAATTTAAAAAGATATATGTACTACTGTTGTTTATTGCAACATTATTTACAATAGCCAAGGTATGGACGCAACCCAATTGTTTATCAATAGATGAATGGATAAAGAAGTGGTACACACACACACACACACACACACACACACACACACACACACACACAATGGAATAGTATTCAACCATAAAAAATAATGAAATCTTTGTTTGCAAAAACATGGGTGGGTCTGGAAGGTATAATGCTAAGTGAAATAAGTCAGAGAAAGAGAAATGCCATACGATTTCACTCGTATGTGGAATTTATGAAACAAAAGAAACAAAAAATAGACAAGCAAAAATAGACTCTTAAATATAGAGAACTGATGGTTACCAGCTGGGAGGTGGGTGGGGGGATGGGTGACATAGGTGAAGAGTACACTTACCAAGATGAGCACTGAGTAATGTATAGAATTGTTGAATCACTATATCATACACCTGAAACTAACACTGCGTGTTAATTATACTGGTGTTAAAAAACAAATAAATTTTCAAAAATCTAAAATGCTAGCTTTTGCATATATTTTTCTTTCTCCTCTTTTTTCCCAATCCCTTACACTTAGATAAAAGCCTTCTTTTTTTTCTCATTTCACACTCTTCTGCCCAGAGAATTTCCATTTAGGAAACACTATTTTGTGAATGAATATGACAACTTTAATATGCAGTGTCTCTTTTTTTGGCGTGGTCTCATCTTTTTAGATTCCATCATTATTCCAAATATAAGCATTCCTTTGCTCTTGCTAAAATTCATGTTTTCAGTAAATTAACATCTTATATACTGCAAGTTTAAAATCATAAGGGTGTCTTTGTAGTTCACTTCTCAAATGAAATTAATTGGCAATGAGGAGCCCATATGTCTAATTACCTGCTAAGGCTAATTGGGCTAATTATCATTTCTGTTTCCTGGGGGCAGAAAAGTAGAGTTAGCCCCTAGATTCACAGTTTTTGTTTAGTCACTGTTGCATTTTCAGAAATCTCTGCTTTGCCAATTTTTGCTGGCCAAGCCTATCCAAATTGTAGTATTGGTTTAACTTTTTATTATGATTTTTTAAGCAGCTTCATTAACGTGTAATTGACATACCGTAGACTGCAGATATTTAAACTGCACAATTTGATAAATTTTGACATGTATCTCCAAAAACATCAAACACAATTCAGGTAAATAACCTATCCATCATCCACCTCTAAAAAGTTTCCTCATTCCCTTTTGTAATCCTTCCTCATTCCTCTCCCTACCCCACTCCTGTTGCCAGGTAACCGCTGGCCTTTCTGTCACTATATATTAGTTTGCAATTTCTACCATGTTATGTAAATGGAATCATATAGTATGCAGTCGTTTTTGCCTGGCTTATTTCACTCATCATTATTATTTTGAGATTCATCCATGTTGCAGAATATATCAATAATTTATTCATTTTATGATCAAGTAGTATTCCATTGTATAGCTCTATGGCAATTTGTTTATGCCTTCACCTATCGATGAGGGTGATGGATATGTTCTTTATCTTGATTGCACTGGTGATGTTTTCACGGGTGTATGCATATCTCCAAACTCATCTAATTGCATGAAATATGTCCAGTTTTTAAAATGCCAATTAAATCTCAGTAGAGATGTTTAAAAAACATTAGAGGAGACTGGGTGTGGGCCATATGGGAACTATCTTTGCAACTTTCTAAAATAAATCTAAAACTATTGTAAAATTTAAAAATAATCCATTTTATTGTCTAGTACTGCTCCATCGTATCAATAAAAAATACAGCAATTTGTTTATTCCTTCATCTATTGGTGGACCCTGCAATTGTTTCAATTCTGGAGCTACTATAAACCATGTACAAGTCTTAATATGGATGTATCCTTTTATTCCTTTGGGGTAAATATCTAGGTATGGAACAGATATGATAGATATTTGTTTAACTTTTAATTGCCAGTCTGTTTTCCAAGGTGATTGTAGTACATTACAGCTGTAGGTTTTGCACATGCTTACTTCTGGTATTGTCATTTTTGAAATAAATATCTTAGCTATTCTGATAGATGTGTAATGTTACTCTGCTGCGGCTTTATTTGGCATTTCTGGACTAATCATTGAAGATGAAAACGTAGTCCTGTGCTTATTTGCCCTCTGTATCTTCTTTAGCCAGGTATCTATGCAAATCTGCGCCTGTTTATTATTGGATTGTATAATTTACTACCAATTACTTTTAAGAGTTATTTATATATTATAGACACAGGCCCTGTGTCAGATGTGTGATTTGCAAATAATTTCTCCCAGTCTGTAGTTTGCCTTTTCATCTCCTAATGGAATATTTCACAGAGCACAAATTTTTCATTTTGATCATATACAATTTGTCAATTTGTTCTTTTGTGGATCATGTCTTTGGCGTGATATCTGAAAAATCTTTGCTGAACCCACGTTCACAATGATTTTCATGTAGAAGTTTTGTAGTTTTAGGTTTTACATTTAAGCCTATGATGGATTTTGAGGTTTTGTGTGTGTGTGTGTGTAGCGCAAAATATGGATCAAATTCCATTTTGGGGCGGGGCAAGGGCATGTGGATATCCATTTGTGCAAACACCAGCTACTGAATAGGTTTTTTTTCCTCCACTACATTTCCTTTGTACCTGTAGTATAAATCATTTTTTGACATACATACGAGTATATTTCTGGAATCTCCGTTCATTTCCATTGATCTATTTGTCTACCTTTTTGCCAGTCCCACTCTTTGTTGATTACTGTAGCTTGATACAAGTCTTGAATTTAGGTGGTGTGGTCAGAGAACATACTTTCCATTACTTGAAAACTTGCAAATATATCAAGATTTGTTTTATGGCCTGGAATATCACCAATCTGTGTAAATGCCCCCTATACATTTGAAAAGAATGTGTATTCTGCTGTTGTTGAGTGGCATCTGCTATAAATATCAGTGAAGTCAAATTTGTTGATACTATTGTTTTTTCTGTATTTTTACTGATTTTCTGCCAAATTTGCTCTATCAGTTATTGAAAAAGGAAAATTGAAATCACTATCATTTTGGATTATCTTAATTCTCCTGTAGTTCTATCATTTCTTGTACCACATATTTTGAAGCTCTGTTATTAGATAGATGCATGAGCATATTAAGACTGTGATGTCATTTTCATAAATTGAACTCTGTATTATTGTGAAAGCACCTTCTTTTTTTCCTGATAGTATCTTTGCTCCGATATCCTGTGTGATATTAATATCACTACTCAAACTTCCTTTTTTTTTTTAAGGTGTTATTTATTTATTTTACAGAAAGAGAGAGAGCATGAGCTAGAGTATAGCCCGTGAGCAAGGAGAGGAGCAGAGGAAGAGGGAGAGAGAGAAACTTAAGCAGACTCCTCGCCTAGCACAGAGCTGGACACGGGGCTCGATCTCACGAACTGATCAAGACCTGAACCGAAATCAAGAGTCTGACACTTAACTGACTGAGCCACCCAGGTGCCTCTCAAACTTCCTTTTGACTAGTGTTGCCATCATATAACTTTTTTTGTCTTTTACTTTTAATCAGTTTGTATCTTTAGAGCTAAAGTGCATTTCTGGTTGGCAGCATATACTTGCATCTTGCTTTTTAATCCAGACTCACAATTTTGGGTTTTTAATCTAAGTATTTAGACCATTTGTATTTTTTCCATTTTTAAACATTTTTTCAACAATTATAGATTCACAAGAAGTAACAAAACAGCAGAGAGAGGCCCATGTACACTTCATTCCGTTTTTCCAAATTGTTACATATTTCAAAATTTGAGTACAATATCAAAAACAGGAAATTGGCTTTGGTAAAATATTTCCGTGTAATTCGGTCATTTTATGACTTGTGCAGAACTGCGTAACTACCACCACAGAAGTATTTCATCAAGACAAAGATCCTGTTTCTCTTATGATTGCACCTATCATGCCAATATCTTTAACCACTGCCAACTACTAACCTGTTCTTCACCTCTATAATTTTACCATTTTGAGAATGTTCTATAAATGGAATAATAACGTCAGTGACCTTTTGAGGCTGACTTTTGTAATTCTACGTACATGAGATCCATGTAAGTTGTTGTGTGTATCAAAAGTCCATTTCTCTTCATTCCTGAGTAGTATTTCATGGCCTGAATGTGCCACTCACCTAGTAAGGGATATTATAGCTGTTTTGAGGTTTTGATAATTACAAGTAAGTCTTCTATGAACAATATATAACAAGTTTTTGTATAGATGTAAGTTTTAATTTATCTGGAATAAATGCCCAAGAGTGTAATTGCTGGGCTGTATAAGTTGTATGCTTTGATTTTTAAAGGCACAGCCAAACAGTTTTTCAGAGTGGTTGTAACATTCTGTATCTCCACCAGCAGTATATGAGAAATCCTCTTCCTGCATTCCCTTGCTGGCATTTAGTATTGTCACTATATTTTATTTTTGTTGTCATAATAGTTGTGTTGTAATATCTCATCATGGACTTAATTTGCATTTCCCTGGAGTGTAGTGATGTTGAACATCTTTTTGCACGCTCATCTGCCGTCTGTGTATCTTTTTCAGTGAATAGGCTTTTCATGTTTTTTGTCCATTTTCTAATTGGATTGTTGCTTTGTTTATAATGTTGAGATCTGAGAATCTTTTAGACACTCTAGATGTGTGTCTTCTGTCAGATACATGGTTTGCAAATATTTTCTTCCAGCATGTTGCTTGTCTTTAATCCTTTCGACAGGATCTTTCACAAAGCAGCAGTTTTTCATTTTTATGAAGTCCAAATCGTCAATTTTGTCTTTAATATATGATGATTTTCATGATAGGTCTAAGAATTTTTTTCCTATTCATAGATCCTGAAGATTTTCTCCTATGCTTTTGTTTTCTAAAAATCTTACAGTTTTGTGTTTTACTTTTAAGTCTGCGCTCCATTTGAATAACTTGTGAGATTTGGTCAAAGTCTTTTGTTTGTTCGTTTGTTTTTTTTACCTTTGTCTATTCAGTTGCTCAAGCACTATTGAAAAGATTATCTTTCTTTAATTGACTTGCTTCTGCAATTTTAACTTTGTCAAAAATTAGTTGGTTACACATGTGTGGGCTATTTCTGGGTTCTTTGTTCTGTTCCAGGTCTGATTCTGCTTTTCGGTTTTTTATTCATTTTTATAGATTCCATTTATTAGTGGAATCATATGGCATTTGTCTTTCTCAGTGTGATTTATTTCACTTAGCATAATACCCTCTAGGTCCATCCATGTTGTCTCAAATAGCACGATCTCATCCTTATTAATGGTCGTGTAATATTCTATTGTATACATACACCACGTTTTCCTTATTCATTCATCTACTGATGGACATTTACTTTGCTTCCATGTCTGTGCTATTGTAAATAATGCTGCAAAAAACATAGGGGTGCGGATAAATCTTTTCGAGTTAGTGTTTTTGTTTTCCCTGGGTAAATAATAGTGAAATTATTGGATCACATGATATTGCTATTTTTAACTTTTTGAGGAACCTCCATACTGTTTTCCACAGTGGCTGCACCAATTTACATACATTTCTACGAACCGTGAACAAAGGTTCCTTTTTCTCCATATCCTCGCCAACACCTGTTGTTTCTTGTCTTCTTGATTTTAACCATTCTAACAGGCATGAGGTGATATCTCACTGTGGTTTTGATTTGCATGTCCCTGATGATGAGTGATGTGGAGCACCTTTTCATGTGTCTGTTGGCCGTCTGCATGTCTTTTTTGGAAAAATGTCTATTCAGGTCTTCTGCCCATTTTTTAATTGGATTTTGTGTGTGTGTGTGTTGAGTTTACATTGTTGTATTTGAAGTGAGTTTCTTACACACATAGTATACATGGCTTATGGTTTGTTTTTTTAATCACTGCTGATTGCTATATTTTATTTGGTATATTTGGCCAATATACATTTGATATATTTAGGCCAATGACTTTAGGTAAGTATTAATATGTTAAGGCTTAATGCTGCCATTTTATTTGTGTATGTGTGTGATTTTTTTTTTGTTTTGTCTGTTTTTCTTTTTTCCTGTTTACTTTTTTGTTTGCCTCTCTGAAGGCATTTATGAATTTAACTTTATCTACATTATTTTTCAGTGTATGCCACTGTATAGACTTTTTAGTGTTTTCTATTCATTCTATATACATAACATCACAGTCTTTTGGTGTCAACATTTTACCAGCTTGAGTGAACTATATAAACACCATCTCCCTTTATGTTTTCTTGTTTTTAATATAACTGTCTTAAATATTTGCTTTAGATTCATTAGTAATCACATAAGACATTAAGTTTTGTTTAAACTGTTAATCATAATTTACAGAACAAAAAAAGGAGAAGGAAAGTCTATTGTATTTACTTATAATTTTTATCTTTCTATTATTTTGTCCTGATGTTACCAGTTTTCTGTTTTAATTTCCTTTCTGTTTAGAGGACTTCCTTAGCCATTATTTTAGGCTATTCTCCTGGCAAAGCAAAACAAAACACCTAATAAACAAAACAAAACCAAACCTATTCATTTTGCTTAATCTGAAAATGTCTTCATTTCCCTTCATTTTTATAAGATATTTTCACTGGATATAGGATGTGGGGCTAACAGTTCTCTTTCAGACTTGAAGAATGTTTTGCCATTTCTTTCTAGCCTCAGTGGTTTCTGATAAGAAATATATCATTCTTCTTTTCTGTAAAAAATATCTTTGGAATTTTGATAGGGTTTGCATGGAATCTATAGATTGCTTTAGGTGGTATTGTTACACCGACCATATTAAATCTTTCAGTCTATGAGTGTGAGATTTCCTTCCGTTTTGTAGTGTCTTATCTAAGTTCTTTCATCAATGTTTTGTAGTCTTCAGTATATAAATCTTTCATCTCCTTAGTTAAATTTATTCCTAAGTATTTTATTCTTTTTGGTGTTATTACAAATGGGAATGTTTTCCTAATTTCCATATCTGTTAGTTCATTTTCAGTGTCTAGAAATGTAATTCATTTTTGTATGTAAATTTTGTATCCTTCAGTGTTACTGAATTTTTTCAATAGTTCCACCAGCTTTTTTTTTTTTAATGGTACCGAGAGATCATGTCATCTGCAAACAAAGATAATTTTATTTCTCCCTTTCTGGTTTGTATGACTTTTTTTCCCCTTGTCTAATTGCTCTGGCTGTGACTTTCAGTACCATGTTGAATAGAAATAGCAGGAGTGAGCGTCCTTCTCTTGTTTCTGATCTTAGAGAGAAAGCTTTCAGTTTTTCACCACTTAGTATGATGATAGCTGTGGGCTTTTCATACATGGCCTTTATTAGGTAGAGGTATTTTCCTTCTAAGTTTGTTTCAAATTTTTATCATGAAAGTGTGTTGAATTTTGTCAAATGCTTTCTCTGCATCTATTAAGATGATGATGTGATTTTTAACTTCCATTTTATTGATGTAGTGTATCACTAATTTGTTTCTGTTTTCATATATATTTTTTAAAGCTTTATTTATTTATTTTAGAAGGAGAGAGAGCGCAAACGAATGTGTATGAACGAGAGGAGGGGCAGAGGGATAGGGAGACAAGCAGACTCCCTGCTGAGAGGAGAGCCTGATGGGCTCCATCCCAGGACCCTGAGATCATGACCTGAGCTAAAATCAAGAGCCTGATGCTTAACTGACTGAGCCACCCAATTGAGTCACCCAGCCACCCCTTGATTTTCATGTTGAAGCATCCTTGTATCCCACGGATAGATCCCCTTGGTCATGATCCTTTTAATGTGCTGTTGAATTTGATTTGCCAGTATTTTGGAGATGGTTTTTTGCATGTATATTTATAAGGAATATTGGCCTATAGTTTTCTTTTCTTGTGGTGTCTTTATCTGACTTTGGTATCAGGGTAATGCTGACCTCATAAAATAAGTTTGAAAATGCTCCCTCCTCTTTAATTTTGTGAAAGAGTTTGAGAAAGATCGTTGTTAATTTTTCAAATATTTGTCAGAAGTTGCCGGTGAAATCATTTGGTGACTTTTCTGGAATGTAATGCTTTCCTGTAATGTAAATATACATAGAAAGATCTGTGATGTGTGATGCCCTCTGCAATCTAAATTCAGATCTTGTATTTCAGTGAACTTTAAAAAATTGCTTGAATTGCTAAGTAAAACACTAGTTTTTGTTGAGGGGCAGTTCCAAGATAAATGGGAGTCCTTCAAAGGTGATGAAATTCAAGCATTCAAAAATGGGTACCTAATGTCAATAAAATCAGTAACAGCATGTCATTTGATCTTGGCTGTGCCTGGCCAGTTCTGCCCGTTTCTGAGTTTGAGTCTCTATCCTTTGGGTTGAGTCTCTACTTTTCTCCTTAAAACTGATTTTTCTGACTAAATGAGCCAAGGTTATATTTTGCCATTTTCAATCAAAAATCTTTACTGAAATTAAACAGGAATTTATTTCATTGCTGACTTAAAGTTGTTTGAATAGACCAAATGGCAAAATACCTGTCAGCAGATACTATCAAAATGTTATAAATAAAATGCATTAGAGATTATAAAATATGGATTAAAACCTGGATGCTAATGATTAGAGCTTATACTTCATGTTGAAAGGAAAGCACTTTGAATTTTTTATTATAGTGTCACTTTAGCTTGTCTACTCATTTGAGAAGATACGTAACCATGTAGCAATGTACATTGTAAAGACAATTAAAATTGCAAAGTTTCAATCTGTGAATCAGAAATAGAATAATAATAACAATAATAATAATAATAACATTTGAGTAATTTCGGAAGCATTAGAAAGAGGATTTCTAAGGTTTTCACATCTTTCCATGCCTTAAATAACTAGCTTCTGCTTTCAAGTAACTTTAATTATTTCCCATAGATCCATTCAAGTATCCCAAAGGTGAAAGAACTAAAGGGGAAGAAAAGAAAGTTTTACTAGTAATTTAGGTACTTGAGAGTGGATATTATTTCTTAGGGAGTACAGAAGAAGGAAAATGTTATTTTCCTTTAAACATATTCAGCTTAGGTTTTTTTCCAAGCAGAGAAACTAAAACAGATCTAAAAAACATCAGCAATTCATTTCTCTTGCTGAGAATTATCTAGGTTTCCTCCTTCATAATCTGAAGCTAAGAGAATTATTAAAACTGTTGAATTTCTGGTGGAAAGTATTTATTGGTCATCATATTTTGAGAGAGTTCATAGAATGTTCATATCTGTAAGAATGTAATTGTCTTTATTTTTATTTTTATTTTTATTTTATTTTATTTTTTTTAAAGATTTTATTTATTTATTTGACAGAGATCGAGACAGCCAGCGAGAGAGGGAACACAAGCAGGGGGAGTGGGAGAGGAAGAAGCAGGCTCATAGCGGAGGAGCCTGATGTGGGGCTCGATCCCGTAACGCCGGGATCACGCCCTGAGCCGAAGGCAGGCGCTTAACCGCTGTGCCACCCAGGCGCTCCCCAAGAATGTAATTGTCTTTAAAAAGAAAAAAAAAGAAAACCTGACAACAGTGGCTTAAATACACAATAGGGGAGGGAATGGGTATTTTTATCAGTTAACCTTTTATAGGAGGTAGTCTGTGCAATAGAATGCCATCAGGAAACTGTTCTTCTTTCTGTCTTCACACCCCATCATTTCTACCCTCATGTATCAGACTGGAAGAAAGGGAATGGTCAAAACTTTCTCCACCTGAAATTTTTCTTTTTCTTTTTCTCTTTTCTTTTTCTCTTTCCTTTTTCTCTTTCTTTCTTTCTTTCTTTCTTTCTTTCTTTCTTTCTTTCTTTCTTTCTTTCTTTTCTTTCTTTCTTTCGAAAGACTACTATATATATCTCACTAACGACTAACACTAGCTCTCTTCTGGCCACCCTGGCTATATGAGAGGCTGAACCAGTGACTAATGCAGCTTTCCAGTCTCTCTTGTAAAGGAAGGTAAGGGAGAAGGGGTTGTAAATAGCTTCTGAGTAGCCAGTGCGCAACATCGGCAGCCACGTGTTCACCTGTTAGAGCAAGTTCAAAGTACTTTGAATAAACCAAAACAACTAATCAAACCTGAATATTTTCATAACTAAAAGTGAATTTAGCCAAAAGAAGCAAATTGATTTGTTGTTTTGCCACCTGAAGAAATATCTTGAGAAGGACTAACTCCTTTGGGAAAATTATACAACAGCAAAATCTTTAGAATGTGCTGTGTGATCACGGCCGGGAAGAGATTTTTTTTTTTTTAATTTTGTTTATTTGAGAGAGAGTATGAGCCCGTGCACGGTGGGGGGGCGGGGGGGGAGCGGCAGAGGGAGCCCGAGAAGCAGGCTCCCCACTGAGCAGGGAGCCCCCACGAGGGGCTCAATCCCAGGACCCTAGGATCACAACCTGAGCCTAAGGCAGATGCTTAACCAACTGAGCCACCCAGGCCCCCGAGGCAGATATTTTTATAGTTTTTTGCTGCACTTGTGAGGTAGGGCATTCTTTGGCTCAATGCCCAATATCTGTCAGGCTTTATACTGAGGCAATTTGTACAATAAGAAAGTGTGTGTGTATTTCTGTTTCTTAACTATCTGAGGGTGTAGACCATGTCCTGTAATGCCACTCTTTTTAACGAAGCAAAGATAGTTCATCTGAAATATGGAGGTCATTTAAGACTCTCTGCCCTAGATCATTGGAGTGTGATTCTGTGAAATGGATTCGTCACACTTTCAGAATATGGGTACTTGGGGAAGAAAGGCCTAGATTAAAGGGCGTTCGAAACTTTAGAGCTGAAATAAAAAAATTAATTCAAGCAATAGTTTTCTGAGGCCCCAGAGTTTACTTTATTCTATTCTTTTCCCCCCCAAAGAACAGTTTCTTTTTTTCCCTTCAATTTTGCCTGCTGACTATGTCGGGGTATAATATGCTGGCCTTGTGTGTCCCATTATGTTATATGGTGTTACCCAACAGAAGGTCTGCATTGCTGGGTTGTAACTCCCCTTGGATATGTCAAACCTGTGACATTAATTTATACTTTATCAGTCATGACTTCAAGAGCAAATGGGTCTTTATGTCCAAGGTACACATATATACCACCCTTCCCACCTGTGCCACACACACACTGACACATGTTTGGAAGTCAAAGAGAGTTAGTTATTAGAAAGCATTTGAAATAGTATTTTCATAAGTTGACCTTTCTGACATGTTTGGTGAATTCTTATGTTTCACCTTCTTTGAAATCAGCCCATAAACTAAAGAGTGAAGAGAGGACAGCTCTTCCTAACAAACAGAATTCTAATTAAAAATTGGCTAAGGAATGATAGAAATAGAAAATAATCCACTTCTGAGTAAATCAGAAAATCATTATTGGATATTAAAATTAATAAGACAAAGTATGATAAGAAACAGGATATTTGACTAGTCTCAAAGTATCTCCACACAAGATACATATTAATAAAAAGGAAAAAATGGTAACTTCATAGTTAAGGAAGCTGACAGACAACACCTTAATGAAGGGATCAAGGTTAACATTACCAGTAATGAGACATACTCTCTTCCTGCCTCTCCTCATATTGATAGGATGTACTGGGAAGGTCCAGCATCCCATCTGACATTCTGATAGCCCTCTGCAGCCTTCCCTCTGAACTCTGGGCTCCTTCACTTCTTCTGCTGAGATGACCTCCAAGCTTTATTGGTCTATCTAGTCTCAAGACCATTTCTCTAGGAAATTTCTAGGTGCAACCTTTGTTCAGAAGGCTGAGTTAGTAAAAGGAGGGATATAAAAAGAATAAGACACACTGTTGAACCTCCACAAGTTCAGAGCTTGGCCAACAATGCATAAATATGAGCACGTAAATATATGACAAATGTAACTAAGTTCTGCATTATAGGTAGAAGCAATATCATCAGCACTGGTGAGCTGGGCCTGGACAAAATGAGTACCAGCCAGTATATTTAGAATCCTGCATCTTTCACTTTCTCAGGAGAATATGCACCCTCACATAAGAACCATTAAAGCCCAAGGCAGTATAAAAGGAAAGAAAGCAAAAAGTTGTGCCTGTCCATGCTCCTGCTCAGTTCTCATTCTGGTATTATATCGAATGTTTCCCCCTTTTATTTCCCCTCAATCATTTTTTCCTCTAAATAATCCTTGTGTGATCTCTCTCCACCACTCAAACCATCTTTACTATTTTTCTGCTTTCAATATATTCATAAATATTTCATGTAGATATTGATAATGGGGGAGGCTATGCACATATGGGGGCAGGATTATCTGGGAGATCTCTGTACCTTCCACTCAATTTTAGTGTAAACCTAAAACTGTTCTAAAAAATAAAGTGTATTAAAAATTTACATAATTTCTTAGGTGTAGTGATATACATGGCCTCACAATTTTCTTATTATTTAGGCATGACCATGATGATTATTTTATATTTGGAATTATTAATCACTGAAAAGTTTATGTGTGTTTGTGTATACGTGTGTAATCTGTTTTCCTATGGGTCCATAAAAATTAAATTACCATCTGTGAGACTGATTTAAATATTTTCTTGACTGAAGGCCAAAGCATCAGCAGGAAGGATCTTTGAAATACCTTCTAACCTTGCATCTTCTTCCCTTTCAAGGTATTTTGGCAGAGCATTACTTTGTTTCTACACAATGACAGTGAATATTGGTATCACTTATCATCGATTAGTAGACTATTTTTTGAGATCCTGCGTATCAATTACATTTTACTGGTAGTATTAGAAAATTAAGAATGAAAGAAAGTCATTCAGGTGTCTAGACAGTGAGTTACAGAGGTTAGGGTGCCATTTCCCTGGGAGAATGTGAATTAAAGATTAGCAAGGAGAATGAGTGTAGTATGCAAAAAAGTCATCAGTTTGCCCTTGAAGAAAGGAGATAATACAAAAAATGACAAAATAAGCACCATAACTGTCTAAATTCAATTTTCTCATTTTTTTTCCTGTGAGGATCCCAGTCGAATCTTTGTTGTGCTTTATAGCAAATTTTAAAATAAATTCTAATGACTATTTGTGTGTTGCTTTACCTCGTGCAAGTGGCGCTCTCTCACACTTTCTCATGCATGTCTCCCAGTCATTCTGTGAGGTGGGTGTGGGAAGTACTCTCACTCCACGGACAAGAAAGCTGAGTCTCAGGAAGGACTGGTAGTTAGTCCAAGTGAACCAGGTCTAGTGCATAGTGAACCAAATCCTCATACCACACTTCCTGCCCCATGGGCTCTGCTTTTCCCACACCACCACTCAAGTCCTCAAACGCTAGCTGGGGAAACAAGCGGTCAATAATTGTTGTCCAACAGGATTTTAATCTAGCCTCTGTGTTTGTAAACTTCTTGACTCTCAAGCAACCCAACAATGAATGATAGGGAATTTCTGGTATAACCTAGGAAACTATAGCCTTGAAGGTGGTCTGCTGGAACAGCGGTAAGAATCCATCGGGGAAGTCTTGTCAAGCCACAGGTCTGTTCTCTCTCACGAGGGTTTCAGGAGAGTAGCCGCCCCTTCCTTCCTCCCCACCTTGTCCTCATCTTCCTGCTCGGCATCAGTTCTGGACGCCATTGCCATGCTGGGGAATCAAGGAGGCTGACAAATGTGTCATCCGTCCCCCAAGCTGCTCATTACTTTATCACACTTAATTTATGTATCGAGTGTGTCTTGTGGACTGGTTCTTAGATGTATTCCTTTCCTGATATTCTCCAGGAAAGACAAAATGTAACTCACACCGTGCAATAGATTGTGTTCATGAAGCCGCCGTGTCTCGGAAGGACGGCTCAAATGTGCTTGCATCCTGAGCCATAGGAGAGAACAATGCAAACCGGTGACAGCAGGAGCCAGACAGATGTCTTTCCGGAGGCTTTCGCTTCCAGTCAGTACCCAGCTCCAGATACAATGGCATTCACCGCAGTAACAGGCATAATTGCCCCGGACAGCATGCTGTTGGTGGGAACACTTCTCAGAGGCGCTTGGTATTGCTTACTTTTTAGTGTGGCATCTCCACGCCGCCTTCCTCCGAGGAAAGTGCTGACGTCAGGGGATTTCTTCTAAACCAGGGCTCCCTGAAGCCGAGGCTCATCCAGACGCAGGCTTTCCCGTCACCGCTCACTGGTCCCACCTTCCGCGGGCTCATCCTGAAGCCACCTGCACTTTTCCTGAGCTAGTCGCTACTCGCATGGAACTTTCAGCAGACTGTTTACAAACTGTGCTCCCGAAGAGGCACCAAATCAAGCAGAATGACTAAGTGTGGAATGTATCTGAAGGTTGTGTGACCACCACAGGCAGCATGATGAGAGCAAGGGGAAAGCATCCCGTGTTCCAATTCTTCAGTCATACAACCTCTCTGGCTTGTAGTTTCATATGTGTAGGTCCCCATTTTATTTTACGCGTACAGAAAAGCATTTCATTCTGGAACTAGAGGCCCTCATTTCTCCCCTTCCAGCCCCATCCTTCTCGTGGCCGTTCCCAGGGGCCACATATAAACTAACTGGGACTGAGTTATTTTAACTGCTATTTCCAAATTCATTGCAGATTCCTGTGGAATTTCCCTCTGTTAGGCTCTGGTTAGTAAATGAGAAGTCCTGGCTGCATCTGTTGAATCTCATCCTGGCTGCATCTGTGGAGACAATTCATCACATTTGAGTGGAAAATTTCTTACAGAAGCGAGTTTAAAAGTGTAAAGATTTTTAAAAAGTTTTTATTTTTGACTGATTCACTTGAAGAAGTCAATAGCCTAGGACAGGATGGTTCACTTAAATAGATCGGAACTGGTTTTCCTACTACTGGGTCTTTTCTTACCAGGGGCTCTGTAAAACTTTACTTTGGTGAATTTATAAGGTAATGAATATTCTATTTAGCTGTAATCTCCAGGGGATCCACAGCAGCTGATTTATTTATTTATTTATTTATTTATTTATTTATGCTCTCTCTCACAGCACTGAATGTAGTGTTGTAAGAAATAGGTGTTTGAAAATTGTTTATTGATTTTAAATCTTTATTTTATGAAGCACCTTTATCTTCAAAATTATTTTTTCAGCATTTTTCTGTTACTTTAATTACTTTTAGGTTTTTATTTTTAAAATACAGAAGATAACATCTTAAAGACGATATACATATGGTAAATAAGCATATGAAAAGATGCTCAACATTGTACTTCATTAGGGGATTGCAAATTAAAACAATGAGATATCACTTAATATCTATTAGAATGGCCCAAATCTGAAATCCTGACAATACCAAATGCTGGCAAGGATGTGAAGCCACAGGAACTCACATCTAGTGCTGGTGGGGCTGCAAAATGGCACAGGCATTGGAAGACAGTTTGGCAGCTTCTTATAAAACTAAACATACTCATGATATGATCAAGCAGTCGCATTCCTTGGTATTTACACAAATAAGCTGAAAACATGCTCACACAAAAATCTGCACATAGGTGTTTATAGCAGCTTTATTCATAACTGCCAAATGTTGGAAGCGATCAAGATATCTTTCAGTAGGTGAATGCTTAAATAAACTGTGGTACATCCAGACAATGGACTATTACTCAGAGCTAAAAAGAAATGACCTATCAAGCCATGGGAAGACATGGAGGAAAGTTAAGTGAAAATTACTAAATGACAGAAGCCACTTTATTTATTTTATAATTATTCTTTTAACTAGGCTCCATGCCCAACGTGGGGCTTGAACTCACAACCGTGAGATCAAGAGTCCCATGCCCTATTGACTGAGCCAGCCAGGTAACCCCAGAAGCTAATTTAAAAAGGCTATATACTGTATGATTATAATTGTATGACATTCTGGAACAGGCAAAACTATGGAAACAGTGAAAAAAATCAGTGACTGCCAAGGTTTTGATGAATAGGTGGGCATAGAGGGCTTTAGGGCAGTGAAACTGTTCTGCATGATAGTATAATGGTGGATACATGTCATCAAACATTTGTCCAAACTCATAGTGTCCAACACTAAGAGTGAACCCTAACGTAAACCATGGACTTTGAGTGATAATGATGAATCAGTGTTGGTTCATTGATTGTAACAAATGTACCACTCTGGTGCAGGATACTGATGGTGCAGGGGCTCTATTTAGAGTTGGGGAAGGCATATATGGGAATTCTCCTTACTTTTTGCTCAGTTTTGCTGTCAAACTAAACCTGCTCTAATTATATGTATATATTAAACATTGTATTTGATATTTTATAAAGCATGCATCTGTATTCTTTTCTTATGGCAGGAATTCATATACTGTTTGGGTCTAATATGTTCAAATTTAAAAATGTTATTTGACAAATACCCACATTGATATTTTACTCCAAAGATAACTATGTTTTTTGACTCTCAGATTCATGGGTCAGAAATCATGGACCTAATACACACACACACATACACACACACACACACACACAAGCTTTAGGGGAAATAAGTTTTCTAGGTGAACTGGAGGTAAACAGGTTTATTTTTGGATTTCTTAGGTCATTTAAGTATGCTCATTTGCTTCAAGACTCTCCGAGGAGAGATGTGGTATATAGTGTTTCTAATCTGAGTGATTAACCCCTTTATCAAAAAGCTTTTTATATGCCAAGTGGTCAGAAAATAAATTTGAGAAAACCACATTAAGGATAGGGAGACCAACTGTCCCAAAATTGGATGGTTGCACAATTCTCTCATTTCTACCACTCACAGAAACTGCACTTGTGAGGTTATTGTTTATATCCCCATTGTCAAATCTAATGATCGTTACTCAATTCCCATTTCTTCTTGTAGTAGCTGACGTGGTTGATCCTCTCCTTCCTGAAACTTTATTTGACAACCAGGTCATCACACAGTCTTATTTTATCCTACTGATGCCATATGATGAAGTTGGGGAATATACGTGAGGTTCAGTGGGGTGGAATCCGGAGCCGACGACCAAGAAAAATTCTTGAGGCATCTTTGGTGCAAAATGGTGGTTTATTAAAGCATAGGGACAGGACCCGTGGGCAGAAAGAGCTGCTGCCCCGGGGTTATGAGGAATGGCCCATTATATACCCTCAAGTTGGGAGGGGGTTAAGGATAGCGTAAGTCTCCAAGGAATTTTGGAAGCAAGGTTTCCAGGACCTTGAAGGGGCTAGCTACTGTTGGGAAAAGGTCATTTATTACCGTCTAATAAAACCTTAGTCATGAGACCCTTCAGATGTATATAGGTGGGCCATATGCTTGGGGGATGATTGCTAGTACGTATCTTGGGGGGTTAGAGATAAAGGAAGTTTCCAAAGGAGTTTTTATAGGTTAAAATAGACTTACGGGATCTTGGTGGAGGGGAGGGGGTCAGGCTAGAACTACCTTTTGCCCTTAGCAAAGTATTAACATTTAGGCAGCTGAGTTCCTACGGGAATGTCACCATGCCTGTTTCAAGGACTTGTCAATGGGCTGTAGGTAGTAAGGACTGTTTCTTTGTCCTTTAGGGCAGCCAGTAGTGCCTGAGGAATGTTGCATACATCCCATGGCAGGGGGTGGGGGGGGGTGGGGGGTGGGGGTGTTGCAGGGTGTCAGCTTCTGCTTTGTCTTCAGCTTGCCTTCCGTTCACTCATCACTACTACCTCACTTGCTGTTTCTGTTACCATGGTTGGAATTCCTTAACCTCTAAATGTTGAAAAGCCACGTAGCTTAGGTCCCAGGTTTATTCTTTACCCAATTTATGTTTATTCTCTTGGCAATCTCATTTAATGTAACTTTAAATGCCCATCTCTATCTGAAGATCCTCAAATGTGCATGTGATCTCATCTTCATCATGACGCAAGACAAGAATAGAAAAAGAATTAAGAAATGTCATGTTTTATATTATGAAATTTTGTGTTGCGCATTCCTTTAAAATAGATATTGCAAATTGTATTTCCATTACATACTATCTGTGATGTTCAATTTTATGTGTCAACTTGGAGGGTGGTTTGAGATGAGATTAACGTTTAAATAGGTGAACTTTGAGTAAGCAGATTGCTCTCCAAAATGTGAATTAGTCTCATCCATTCTGTTGAAGGCCTGAATAGTAGAAAAAGACTGGCCTCCTTGAGAAGAGAAATTTCTCCAGCCAGTTGAGTTCAGACTTCATCTATACCATTACCTCTCCTGAGTCTCAGGCCTACTGGCCTACACCCCAGATTTGGACTTACCAGTGTCTATATTCACCCCATATTCATATCCAGTTCCTTAAAATAAATATCTTTCTATTCATATACACATCCTTTTGGTTCCATTTCTCTGGAGAACCCTGACTAATATGCCATCCGAAGATTCAAAGTAGAGCAAACAAACAAAAAAGGAGACTTACATTTATTTAATATTTCCTACTTAATTTTCAAAGCTCCGTTGATGTGCTTTGAAGTAAGCTGTCTTCTATGCAGCTGTGAGACCCCAGGCATACATCAAGAACAAAACATGAGCTCTTTTCTTTCACTGAAAACAGGCCCCACTTGGGGGTAAAAATATGCGCTCTACCATGAGAGAGACCAAAAAAAAGGTGCAAAACATCAACAATGAATGTGCTTATTCTGAAGAACAAAGCCTTTTGAGTGCTGTGATATTTAAGTGAGGAGAGAGTAATTTTAACCCATTTTGAGAATTTTGAGCTTGATAAAGAAGTCTATTGTCTTGAAGTCTTCAGTTTCTAGCTTTGGCTAACAGCAAGTATGGGAACAAGAAATTGCAGATATATTTATCTTGAAAAAAGTTTAGTTAGTGTTCCTTCTTAGAATTTTCTGGTTTTAGTATGTAATAATCACTCCTGGGCATATGTGAGGTGTCCAATATCTTTTGCAGAAGTATAATATAGATAACAGACCTCAACAAGAATATATAATTATTAGACTTTTGCTGTGATAGGCTCTTTGTTGAACATTAGTATCTATTATTTCACTTGGAACCCACACCCACATTGAGAAAAGTACCATTTTCCTCCCATTTACAAATGGTCAGTTAGAAAACTTATTAATGGTCATTGGTTAATTCCACTGATATTTCAGTTGAGGAACTAGGTTAAAAGCAGTTAGGTGAGTTGTCTAACGACTCATTGCTGGTTAATAGTAAAGTTGAGATCAAAATGCTGGCTAGTAATTAATATTGCTACAACTTGAGTGGTTTATAGAAAACCATTAAGGTGCCATGTATTTTGCATTATAGTAGGCTTTCTCAACTAGGATTTCTTGAAAGAATAAAACCTTACTGCCCTAAGGCATCCATTGTATTGTAGAGGAGGAAAAATAATTTCCTCTATCCTTCTAGGTTCTTGCCTGAGACCCCCCTGTAAAAAGACAGATTAAGACAGATTATGAGGAAGAAAACCAGGGGTGCCTGGGTGGCTCAGTTGTGAAGCGTCTGCCTTCGGCCTAGGGCATGATCCCAGGGTCCTGGGACTGAGCCCTGCATTGGGCTCCTTGCTCCCCTGGGAGCCTGCTTCTTCCTCTCCCACTCCCCCTGCTTGTGTTCCCTCTCTTGCTGGCTGTCTCTCTCTCTGTCAAATAAATAAATAAAATCTTTAAAAAAAAAAAAAAAAGAAGAAGAAAACCAAGTTTAAGAAGATGTATACTTCCTGTATATATGGGAAAGAACCAGGAGTGACTCTCTGAAATGGCCAAAGCCACCACTTTGAATACTTTCTCCAGCTAAAGACAAAAGATGTTTTGGGGGGAGGCAGTTATGGGAGTATTAGGCAAAGCACAGAAAATGAGATTATGGTTGTTATGTAGAGTTAAGTCTTTATCTTCTCCATTGATAAGAGTTTCTAGAGATTTAAAGTTGTCCTTCTCTTCCAGGTAGGAAAGCCAGACAACCTTATAAATGGAGATTTCCCTTATAAATGTAAATTTCTCCTGTAAAAGGGTACTTGTACTCAATTTTCAGAGCTCCTGTGTTTACAGTTTCTTAAAAATAATCCACTCAAAATTATCCTTACGCCAAAGAGACATATTTGGGATGGCAAATTTGTTTCCCTTCAGTATGTGATGTATAAGATCAGCTCCTGTATGTCTAGAATGGTACTGGGTATATACTGTCTTTGAGAGAAATGAAAATCCTCGCTGAAGTAATTTTCTGTAGGATTTAATTCTCTTAGGCAACCATGGTTAAGAAAGGCTGTTGGATGATAGCTCTGAGACTTTGAAAAAGAAAAGCAACACCTGAGAATCTTGCTAAAAATAGGGATCCTTAAGACCCACTTTTGAGATTCTGATTTTATTAGGTTTGACATGAGTCCTAGGAATTGGTATTTAAAACATTGTCCCAGATCATTATAATATAGGTGAACCTCTGTGTTTTTCTTTTTTTGGCTTAAACAACAGCAATTTATTTTCTCACATTTCTGGCAGCTGAAAGTCCAGGATGAAGGTGTTGGCAGGTTTGGTTTCTTCCGAGGCCTCTCTCCTTGGAGAGCAGCTGGCCTCCTTTTTACTGTGTCTTCACGTGGTCTTTCCTCTGTGTGCATGCCTCTCTGGTGTCTCTGGGTGTGTCCAAATTTCCTCTTTTTATAAGGACACCAGTCAGATTGTTTTAGGGCCCACCCTTAGGGCCTCATTTTCAACCTAATCACCTCTTTTAAAGGCCTTATCTCCAAATACAGTCACAGTATGAGTATGGGGGGGTTAGGGCTTCAAAAAATTAATATTTAGGGGGACACAATTCAGCCCATACCACCTGGCTAACTCCCATTTATCTTTTATGTCTCAGTTTCAGTATCACTTCCTCAGGGGAGCCCTCTTGTCCGCCAGACTATGCTGGATCCCCTTGTTGTTCTTTCTCATAGCCCACACTTTTTATAAGTAGCCCTTATCGTGATCACAGTTAGGGTTATTGTGCTCGGTGCAGTCTCTTCCTCCAGCCCCAGCAACAAACTGCATGGAAAGCTCCGTGAAGGCAGTGGCCAAGACTGTTCACCACTGAGTCCCAGCACCTATGCCCTTGCCTGGACACAGTAGGCGCCCAAGTAGATACAGTATTGGATTATTGAATGAAGGAATAAATGGACAAAAAGAACTGGGAGGGCACAGTACAGGGGCACTGCGGCCCCCTCTCATTTTCCCTTGGTTAGTCTGGCCTCCCTTGTCAGATACTGAGAGCTTGAGTATGCTGGGAGGCTGACATTCCATCTCCTACACCTGGGCAGGGGAATCCAGAATTTTCCAAATATCCATGTTGTCATTGTTCCAGCCTCATAATGAATAACTGCCATTCCTCCCCAAGAACAAGGTCATCTCCCTGTAATCAACATAAAACCCCAAAGGAAGGAAACTAACAATATACCGACTCTGTACCAACCAATTATGTATCTTATTTTCACAGCAGCTCTGCAAAGCAAATAAAATTCCTATCTTCATGGTAATGCAACTAAGACACAGAGAGGTTAAATGCCTTGTCATGGTCATAAAAAAGGGTCGAGCTGAAATATGGATTCATGTATGTGTGGATCCAAAGGCCATGCTTTCTCTAACATACCAAACTTCAGTGGAGGTGAGTGTCATGGAGAACCATCCTTAGTCCTGAGTGCCACTGGGAGTGCCCATGACTGCCTCCCTGCTTGCCTCTCAAAGATGGAAGGTGTAGGTGAGGAGAACCTCTTAAAAAGGTGAGGGGGGAAAAAAGAGTATGAATAAACAAATGGGACCTCATATACTTCCATTTATTCCTCAAACCCTTATTAAGTACCTATATCAGGCACAGGGGCTAGAGAGAAAAAAAAAATTTTCTCTAAGATTTTATTGATTTATTTGAAACTCAGAAAAAGAGAACACAAGCAGGGAGAAGGATCAGAGGGAGAGGGAGAAGCAGGCTCCCCGCCGAGCAGGGAGCCCCACGCCGGGCTTGATCCCGGGACTCTGGGATCATGACCCAAGCCAAAGGCAGACGCTCAATCGACTGAGCCACCCAGGGACCCCCCAAATTTTTTAAAATTTATTTTGAAATAATTTTAGATTTACAGAGAAGTTGTAAAGATAGTCCAGAGTTTCTATACACCCTTCACTCACTTTCCTCTAATGTTAATATCTTACCTAACTATGGTACATTTATCAAAAACTAATAAATTAACATTGGTACATCACTAGTAACTAAACTACAGACTTCACTATTTTTTTCAGGAATTCTGATTGCATATTGAGAAATTTTTTCCTAGAAAGTTCACGGTCATAGAAAATGTTTCAAAGAAAAAGACCTTTGTTTCTTGACTGAGCAAATAGAAACATACAGTTTTGGTTTAGAGAGATGTATTAGGTTTAATTTTAATAACATGTACATATGTATGAGAATATGACTCTATATGAATTGTGAAGTTGACAATGTATAATCAGTGAATTATATAATATATAAAGAAAATGGTGATGCCGAGGAATGGAAGCAGAAAAATGTTCACCTTTAGCCCAGAAGGCTGACCTATAGCCTGCATAGTTTCAGTAAGTATCAAATACGTACTGGTTGCTACATCCTTAAAGGGTCTCATCCCTCCCTGTAAATCTCACCGATAGTTAATATTGAACTGAATGATAAGCACCAGAGAAATCTTGTGAAAGTAGTTTTACAAGTAGAAATTGAAGAAGACATTTATGATCTAATACTTCCTGCATGTCCCCTCCCACTAAGCATATAACCACCAGCTTCATACAGCAAAAAGTGCAGCTTTTTCTGCCCAAGGGTCCTGTCCCCATGCTACTTAAATAAATTTACTAAGCTGCACCATACAATGTCTCAAGAATTCTTTCTTGGCTATTGTGCTCCACAGCTCCGCAGCAGTGAGGTTCATGAGCTGGAACTTCTAACTTGTCCCTCCTGAACAGATGTTTGCAAATGATGTGATTCCAGTGACACGATTGATAACAACAAAAACAGTGTCTGATATCTACTGAGAATATAGCATATGCCAGCTACGGTTCTTTTTATTTTACATTGTTTTATTATATTTTTTCCAACTTTATTGAGATAGGACAAATGAGATAGACAAATAGAAATTATATATATTTAGGTTGTACAATGTGATGTTTTTTTTTGTACAATGTGATGATTTCATATACATATACACTGTGAAATGATCACCACAATCAAGCTAATTGTGACACAGTGATTTGTAATAAGAAATACTCATTTGGCCCTCCACCTTGCTCCTGGCACAGAGTTCCCCAAATCCTTAGAATTCTCTGTGGTCAGAGTGATAAAGGTACCTTTTCTTATGCTAATGAGCTGGCTTCTGAAAAACCCTTGGGTAAACCTAAGGCGGGGAGCTGGTTGCCAAGGGAACGAACCCTGGGATTAGAAGGTTAAAACTCTTAGTCCCTGCCACCCCTGGCCCTCTGCACCCACATCTCTGGGAGGGCAGAGGGGCTAGAGGTTGAATCAATCGACAGGGGCCCATGATTTAATCAATCATTCTTGTGTATTGAAGCCTTCATAGAGACCAAACAGGCCAGGGTTAGGAGAGCTTCCACGTTGGTGAACACATGGAGGTTGGGGAGTATGGCATACCAAGAGAGTCCCTGCCCTTACTTATCTCTTCCATCTGAACATTCATCAGTATTCCCTCTCATAACCTTTTACAGGAATCGGGTTAAGTAAACAGTTTTCCTGAGTTGTGTGAGCCACTATAGCAAATTAATCAAATCCGAGAGGGGGCCTGGGGAACCTCAGATTTATAGCCGATGCGTCAGAAGTATGGGTCAAAAGCACTGTACTTGTGATTGGATCTGAAGAAGAAGGGCACTGTTATGGGTCTGAGCCTTTAATCTGTGGGATCTGATGGTATCTCCAGTCATACAGTGTCAGAATTGAGTAAATTATGGTGAGACAGGGAAACTAAAAAGACCCCATGAAAAACTGCTTTTTGGCTGCTTTTCCTCCTTCTATTATTGCTAGGACCTACACCCCTGTCCTACACACGCCTTGTAGAACAGATAGTATATGTCCCCCTGGTAAAGGTCAAGGATATCCTTGGAGTCTTCCAGCCCAACAGATAACATCTAAGGAGTGACCGGGTGGGGTCGTCATGAAGGTTTTCCAAGACCACTGACTCATCAAGACCCCTGGTTCCAGGCTTAAGTGACTTATGGGGGACACCTAAACACTTGCCTTTGTTCCTGGATTACTAAGAAGACCTGTATGCCAGACCACCATCCTCAGTAAAAACTCCCAGGCCCCAAGCAAAGACAGATGCACTCTTCTTTTCTTTCTCCGTCTGTACCTACACTCTCTCCATATCTTTAATAAACTCTGCTCTCACTTCCTTTTGGCTCATGCTTGATTTCTATCGTGCATGAAGCCAAGAACCCTCTTCGCTGGTCCCAGGGGACCCGTCTGGGTCCTTGGGCCCAGCTAGCCTGCATCAGCAGGACACTCAGCTGGGATTGCAGAGAATTGCTTGGTGTGGGGAAAATCCTCAAAGTTGGTGAGCGGAAGTGCCAGAAGTGAACAGTTCTGTGTGAGTGTGGTAGTAGTGTAAAAGTGTAAGCCAACGTGAGTTCACTCCTTGGTGAATCAGAAACTGCACCAGGTCGCATAAAGAAAACTATTTGCAGCTAATAAGGAGATCACAAAAAATGTCTTCCAAAGCCATGACTCCCTGGGTAAGGGTGGATGGTTTCCTTTTATTTAGGGTTAGGATGAATATTTAGATAGGGAAGCCTTGTCATCTTATGTAGAGGTGGGCATAAGGTCACACATGTGCCTTAAGGAAACATGCCTATACATACATTGTATGTTATATAAATAAGGCTGAGGCCCCTCCTTGGGTGGAGATTTTAGTATTAGAATGAGGTAAAGGTGATTGTAGGTCATTCTAGAGGTCACTCCATGGTCCATCTGCACAGATATGAGCCAGGGGTTAAGCTCAAACTGGTCTGGGTGGTCTGGGCTGGCTAGAGGTCTTGTCAGAGCAGTCACCATTGCTCGAGGGGGCAGTTTTCTTTTCCATTTAGGAGATAAACTGGAAAGAAGAGCTTAAAGAAAACTGCAAGACAAAGGTCAGTGAGTAAAGCAGGTGGGCTGTAAAGGTCAGGTCTTGGGGGCTAGCTGGTGACAAATGTAAAGGAGAAAGACACAGGAAGGAAACACTGGAGTTTTCCCAAATATTCAACTGGTGGCAGTGGTGAGTTTTTCTAACTCGTAATTATGTGCATCCATCACCTCGCATTGTTACCATTTTGTTTGTGTGTGGTGAGAACACTTAGGCTCTACTCTTTTAGCAAATTTCAAGTATACAATACAGTGCAATTAACCATAATCACCATGCTGTACATTAGATCCCCAGAACTTACTCATTTTATAAATGAAAGTTGATATGCCCTTTGACCACCCGCAGCCCCTGGCAACCACCATGCTACTCTCTAAATCTATGATTTCAACTTTTTTAGATTCCATATATGAGATCCTACAGTACTTGTCTTTCTGTGTCTGGTTTATTTTGCAGCTGCTGTTCTAAGTGTTTTACATGTCTTAATTTATCTAATCCTCAGAACACTTATCTCTGCAAATTAACATTAAAGTTGAAAATAAATTAATATTCATGAGGAAATGGCAACTGGTGGGTGGAAGGCAAGATGAATATTTTGCTCAGTGTTCAGTGAGTTGTGATGTTGGCTGGTGCTGGACTTTTGTTTATACCAAAGAATGAGAGAGCAGGAAAGTATTTATGGAATATCTTCTTCGTCTTCTGATTTACAGGTGAATGAACTGATTTCCAGAGGTGACAGGTAAATCACAAATGGTCACATAAAATTTCTGAAACACAGGGCTCAATTCTGGTACACTGTCATAATACCTTTTGCATAATTTATAGTTTCTCTCATCTCATTTATACAACCAAAGGGCAAGAAATAAATAGATCAATGGAATAGAGAGGAGAGCTTAGAACCAGACCTGTGTGGCAAAATGTGAAATATGATAGGTGGTCCACAGAAACATTGGGGGTCTCTGATACTGCTTCACAAGGTCTGTAAGGTCAGAAGCATTTCTAAATCTATTACAAATTAATAATTATTTTCAGTTTTAAGTTATAATAGTATAAATATTTTTTAAAAGATGTTATTTATTTATTAGAGAGCGTGAGAGAGAGAGGGAGAGAGAGAAACAGCACGAGGGGAGGGGAGGAGAGAGGGAGAAGCAGACTCCCTGCTGAGTGCAGAGCCCAACACGGGGCTTGATCCCAGGACCACCTGAGCCAAAGGCAGAGGCTTAACCAACTGAGCAACCCATGAACCCCAACTGTAAAAATATTGATAGATATAACCTACATAGACAAATGATTTTTAGTTTCCTCAACTGAAAGGTATAAAGGCTTGCTGAGACCAAAAATCTTGAGAATCACTGGGTTAATGACAAATTGCTTAGTTTGGGGAGAACTGGTTAATTTTTTAAGAAGAAATAAAGCTAGATGCTACATAATTTACAAAAGAAAACACGTGCAAGCACAAATCACTGTTATGTATTTTATAAGTAAATCCAGATGTCAAACAAAGTAGAGTGAATATATATTTATAGGAGGAAAATGGAAAAAGGGTTTGGGGCTTAAAGTAGGCAAAGAAAAGGGAAATGCTGAAGCGGACAAATGAGAGTGCCATGTCCTAAGTGCGTTAGTAATTCCACTTTCTGCAACTGAGGTTGCAATAAACCAGTAACAACAACAAAACGCAAGTCATGCTTTTGTTGAATTGAATCATGTGGTTTTAACTTCCCTTGAAACAAATGTCAGAGATTAGAAGACAAGATTCTGGTGTAAAAGTTACGAATCTGACTGTGCAAAAGTCTTACAGATGAAGACCTTTAAACATTTATAGCTAAATATTTATGACTTGAAGATAAGTGGTTCACCTACATATGAAAAACCTCACTCAGCTCCTCTTAATTTGCCGACAATCTGACGGTGAGGTTCTAGTCAAGGACTTCTACTATATATGATAATATCATCAAAACTCTCTCTTTATCAGTAAAAAAAAATCTCTAGCTCTTTACCAACATCGAGCAAACATCAATTTGTTTTCATACTAACAGAAACATTTTTATTTATTTATTTATTTATTTATTTATTTTTAAAGATTTTATTTATTTATTTGACAGAGAGACAGCCAGCGAGAGAGGGGACACAAGCAGGGGGAGTGGGAGAGGAAGAAGCAGGCTCATAGCGGAGGAGCCTGATGTGGGGCTCGATCCCACAACGCCAGGATCACGCCCTGAGCCGAAGGCAGACGCCCAACCGCTGTGCCACCCAGGCGCCCCCAGAAACATTTTTTAAAAAGATTTATTTATTTTACAGAAAGAGAGAGAGAAAGTGAGTGAGGGTGAGCAGGGGGAGGGGCAGAGGGAGTCAGAGAGAGTCTCAAGCAAACTCCTGGCTGAGCACGGGAGCCCAACATGGGGCTCGATCTCACGACCCTGAGATCATGACCTGAGCTGAAACCAAGAGTCAGACGCTTAACTGACTGAGCCACCCAGGCGCCCCATACTAAGAGATATACTAATTAAGAGCAATACAAAGCAGAATGAAAAAAGGAATGAAAATTCAGAGGTAAAAAGGACTAGACTATGATAGATGTTGGTATTGGGAAGTTAAGTTTGTCCTATATTTTTGATCCTTTGAATAGTAATAAAATAGTTTCCTTAACATTTTAAAATTCAGTTTCATCTAAAAAGGAAGGAGTTAGCCTTTGTTAGCTCCTTCCATCTGACCCTAACCATTATGACCTCAGAAATAGAGTAATGGTATCCAAAGTAGAGGTTACAAAAGATCTGCTGGAGTGCAGAAGGAAAATAATAAAACTCTATTTATATTAAGTTTTTATCTTATTCTTTTACATTTCTATATGCATTTGAATGTTTTATATGATTTATTATATGTGTATGCATGTAACTATATATAAATGAAAATATAGTTAAAGGGAGTGTTTAAACATTTTTAACTAATGAGATAAATAATTTTTAGAGTTTGTGGGGCACTGAGCAGGGTATTTATATTCTTATTATTATTGTAGAATTTCATTTAGGGCATAGCTGGGTGCAATTGGGTTAACAATTCCAATTCCCCTGCCCAATGACCTTAGCTCCGCTCCAGCACATGAGAACATAGCAGAAAAATGGTCCCAGGTAAAAATGCTCATTCTGATCCTTGTAGCAAATGTAAGACAATATAGTTTCAAGGCCTGGTAGTACTCAGCTTTTCTTATTGATCTTAATGTGGTTCTTAAAGAAATCTTCTGTTATCTTATCCATGTTACACCTTGTTTTCTACCCCATCCTAGATTCATTTTAAAAAATATCTCCATGACATCACAGCCTTTATGTATGATTTTCATCATTTTCTGTTTTGTTTGTTTTTTAACAGCTTTATTGATATACAAAAACCAAACATATTTAATGTGTACAATTTGATGGGTTTGGACATATGCAAACACTTGTGATACCATCACAACAATCAAGATAATTGCAATGCCTTCTGTTTTTAATTTCAAAGAAGTTTCATATTTGTAAAAAGTATGCAAATTAGAAAGAAGGGAGGGCAGAAATTAATAAATAATAAAGTTAGAAAGCACTGATTGAGAAAAGAGGCATAGGTGTCCATTTATGAATTAAAATAACTATTCCTAAATGATCTGGACATTGAACTAATATATGGAATATAGCCTCGGTCAAGATCTAAGGCTAATTCCTTTTTCAAATTAATGGGGACGAGTCTGCATGTACCCATGAAAATCTTGAGATACCACTAAATTACTTTCTAAATGTCACAGATACAGACACTAAGTTTTCATTTTGTTAGGTATGAGACATTTCCTTCTTTGTCAAGAACTATCATAAATTCAGGCTAAAACTAAGCAAATGCCAATCAAGATACATTATGAAGATAATAAGAGCCAAGGTATAGAAACTTATAGTTCTCCTGACAAAAATGTGATAGATTTGTTATTTTTCATGGAGTGCTTCACTATGTGTAGTGACTTAATATATGATTTTGCACAGTATCGCCTAAAACATCTCTGTCCCTTCCTAAGAACTTTAGATTGTAAGCACCTCAAGGACAGAGAGTAGGGCTTGTTAGATTTTATTTCCCCAGTGTCTAACACAGTGACCGGGGTATTACCAGCAACAGCTAAACACTTAATAAATATACTGGTTTAAAGAAAGGAAGGAAGGGAAGGAAGGAGCAAAGACCATTACTATTGGAAAAATGGTCACGGAGACACAAGTACATACAGCAAGGTTATAGCCGGATGGAGGGAAATGCTCAAATTAGTACTAAATCTCCCATAGGTTCTTTGTGGCAGAACCACAGATATACTGATGCATTGTCTGGTAGTGATTCTTAACATTAGGGCCACCCAAGGAGCTTATACTGACACCTGGGCCTCACCCCCGGACCATTTGTATCAGAATCCTGGGATTAGGGGCCAGGTATTGGTAGTTTTCAGAGATCCCTAGACAACTACGAGTCGACTGTGCAGCCAGGTTTGAGGACACAGACTTCCAAGACTTCCCAGAAATGTTTTGCTGCATTTCACTCTTTTACTTTCTCATGGGTGTTCTTATCTGATGTAATTCCCCTTTCAGCAATCAGCAGTGTTGGTGTTATTTTACTCTGCTTTCAGTGGTGTGTCATTTTGGAAGGTCTTGTTCATCTTCATGTTCTTGTTTCAAATGCTGTCTGATTTTTCCTCATCATCTGTTTTAGAACAAGAATTTCCTGTGCTCCATCCTGTGGCAGAGACACATGTTGGCACTACAGAGCAGTGATCTGAAGGGTAATAAATATGCACGACGAAAGAAACGAAGTCATTTTCATCAGGACTCCAAAATGTTAAGTAAATCCTCCTTTTGCTTCTGATACTGGGGAAGAGGCTGTCCTGTCAAGGTCCATCAGAGAATTTCCCCTGAGCCTGCAGTTTGAGAATTTGAAGATCTAAAGAGTGGAGTTCTTCCTTACACACTGTAATTTGTCTTTTACCATACAAGAATTACTTTGATTTCACTTTGTTAAATGGAAGCCTGTACAAAAATTGATACCTCTGTGTTTTGGAAGTGTGCACATGGCAATTCTGAGAGTATAAGTGGATAGCTTTCAAGTAAACTCTTAGTTGGAAGTACTGGTGGGTTGCCAGATTAAAATTTCCTTCAATTATAAACAAAGTATCCATGGACTGAATGTGAAATATAGGAAAAATAATTCTACGGGTGCCTGGGTGGCTCTGTCAGTTAAGCGCCTGCCTTTGGCTCAGGTCATGATCCCAGAGCCCCACATGGGGCTCCTTGCTCAGCAGGGAGCCTGCTTCTCCCCTGCCTGCTGTTCCCATTGCTTGTGCTTGTGTGTTCTCTCTCTCTCTGTGTCAAATATATATATAAAATATAAAAAAAAAAAGAATTCTAATCGTCAGAAATACAAATCTCAATTCCAAAATGAATTTTTTTGACCAACAAATACTAGATGGTATAATTTTATATCTTTATATAGAAATGTTTTTTTTTTCTTTTGCAGAGTTGCCTTTTTCCTTATAAGTATTATTTGTTTAAAATTATGATTGAACAATAACAATTATGTGAGGACGTTTGCTGCATGTAATGGTTTCTATCAGAGTATTTTACAGGTAGGTTTTCAACCCCATGAGAACTAATGCTCCAATTTAAAAACACATATTTTATCACCCTAAAATAAAATTCTTAGGTAATTTAATCTAGCTTCAACATAATTGTGTATGTGTTAATACCCTAAGTATAATGTAAAAAGAAAAATAAATTCATAATAAAAATATTATGCTTTTTTTCCTCAGCACAACCAGACTGGAAGACCTAATGACTATAGTCAGATGCTTGTTCTTACGCTGAGAATTACTGTGTATACAAGTATTGCCGGAAACAATAGTGCGGTTGGGGGGAGTTCATAATGATTGGCATATTCTCAGATGATACAAATCTTTGAAAATGGTGAACCGCTGTACACAGTATTCCTTTGAAGAAGGCTACATTAGGCTCTATGCTCAGATAGTCAGAGACTGGATTTTTACTTGCAAGAATATCCAGAAAGATCATTGAAATTTGTGTAGGGAATGTGGGAAGCTTTTGTTGTGTGGCTCCGCCCAACATACAACATGGATGATTCCTCCTACTAAATGCCACGTGTGCTGATCATTCTGGCAACACAAATGTCATTCAACATTTCCCAAACACCTCTTCAAGGTGATACCAGTACCATTGGAAATCACGGATGCAGCCTTCCCCTTTGTTTCAAACGAACAAATTCTGGTCACCGCAAGGGCAAATTAGGTTTAAAAACTGAACAAGAAAATAGCTTAAATTTGCTATGGTCCACTTTAAATATAGGAAACTCTTCAGTGGGCAGGGTTTTTTTTTTTGTTTGTTTGTTCTCTTGTTGCCTTTACTGACGTTCCTATCACATGTTCCTAAATTAGTGACATTTCGAACTTTGTATTCCTTCTTGCTCATCACGCTTCTACTTCACTCAAGTTCCATTCCTTCCTTGGTCTAGGTTCAAGTTCTGGATCTCCCACTTTTTTGCTGTGCAGTTTGGGCATCTTACTTAACCTCTTTGATCCTCAGTTTCCTCATCTACGAGATAATAGCAGTACTTCTCTCAGGACTGTTATGAAGATAAACATGACCAAAAGGCTTCTCAGAGTACAACACGAAAGAGTAGTGACAACAAACTTTGACTTGCCCACTTGGCAGAGAAAGCTGATGTCTGAGAGATTGGTTCCATTTAGAGTACTCAAGTGGGCTGAGTGACCTGTCTCCAGTACATAGACATGCACGAGAAGATAAATTAAAAAATTATCAGAACGCAGAGAGGCAGTAATATACTATGGATAATTAATGACATGCATCAGTTTGAGATAATCTCTAAAAGTAATAGACTTCCCAGTGGCTCAAATTCATTGGTCAAAATAGTGTCTTCCTTGGATAGAGTTTGGATGATCATTGCCCAAGTTTGTCTCTCTTTGCTTTATACATCCATTGTTGACCTGCTACACCTCTAATTAACACATATTCTCTTTATTGTGTGTCTTTGAATAATATTCAGAGGACTATTATATTTCCCCTTATGTTCAAAGAGCACTGTCTCTGCCTCTCCCTATATACTGGCTACAGGTATCATTGCCCTGTTATTTACAGGAGTAAATAGGGCTTTAATATCCTAATATTGAACCTGATTCATTTATTCATTCAACCAACCTTTATTAATCTTCTAACAACAGCTCTCATTTCTTCAGGTGATGCTTCCTGGGTGATGCTGTTGCTACTGGTTTGGGAATCACGCTTTGAAAAACTGCTGTATTATGATCTGGGGATAAGGTGGTAAGTGATAAGTGTCTCATTATTCAAGAACCTTTCAGATGCAATCATAGTACTTGTGATTATAACACTATTATAAGAGATTCAGTATGGCTATTTCAAGATGAAATGGAAGCACATTGCAAAGTCAGTAAGCCACTTGAGAAAGAGTTAGCAAAAGCTTCTCTGAAGAGGTGACATTGTGTAGAGACCTGAACATGGAGTAAGTTGGTCAGGTAAGAGGAAAAAATAGGCGGGGAGGGTACTATCAGAGACCTAAGTAGTGAGCCTGACGTTGGGGAAGGATAAAAAGCTTAAGGATGATAGAGCTTCACACATAATGCAATGCATAGGGTAAAGGCACGCCTTTGGGAAGGACTGATTGATGTTAGACATTAAATCAAGTCCAGCAGAAATTAGGTTGGAGCAGGTGGAAAGCAAACACCAGAGTTTGCAGACAAAACAAAATTAGAGTTGCTAGGAGTTTAAAAGGAAGAAAGGCAACCAAATCACAAGCCGATAAGGTGGGTACAGATGAATTTGTGTGAATGCTATTTGTTAAGGTGCATTTATGTATTTGCTCAACACATTTAGGTCTCCACCACTCAAAAATGACATTCTAAGGTTTTAACATCCGACGACTTCAATTGGGAATGTTTGCCTCATGGGATCTGTGGGAGGAAAAACACAGCCAGGACAAAAATCCAAACATCATGCAAATCTTTGACATTTTGTTACCTGACAAAGATAAGTAAGATTCTACTTTGTTTTGACAAACACAGGGACCTTTGGATTTGTGTTCAGATACTTTGGATTAACCAGGAGACTAGTGAGAAGGAAAACAATGGTGTCATGTTATGGATTAGAATGTATGCCAAACCAAGATAGCAAAAATAAACCACGCTCTACAATATACCACCACCCCTGGGTATTAAACAGGAACTATAATTGTACTGAAACATGAGTCAAAAACTGGAATGGACCACAATAATTTGCTGAACTGTGGAAATTTTTTTTTGAAATGTGTACTAAACCTGCAAATTAGAAAACCAAAAGGCAACCATGTAGTGACCCTGTTTGAACTGGAATTGAACCTATATTTTGTCTGTGCTTATTTAAATGTACAACGTAGTTTTCCAAACTAAATCTAAAGGGATCTGACCTATATTCTACTTGAGCCCTAGTTTTTAAATATATATGTATTTTTTCAATGACAGAAATCTGTAGTCTATGTTAAGCTCACTCAGGTAGCAACTACTGATGTTTCAGGATCCTTGCTGAAGAATTAACTCAGGCCTCTGAATGGCCCACTGCAAGGCACTGTCTTCAAAATGTGCTATGCCAGGATGATGGTTCGTTGTTCATGGTAATAAATAGACCAACCATCTTTGATCAAGTGGTAGGCTTTAAATAAATAACTACGCAGAACCAGTCAATCAGGTGGATAACTCACAGCCTCTCTTCATAAGGACTTCTTTCCCATTCAGACACAGCTGGTATCAGTTTTCATTCTACGGTACCCTTCTCTTCCATCCTAGGCCTTTATCTCCTGAAGCAGTTTCCCATCTTCTTTCTCACGAGTCCAGCTTTTTATCATACCCTAAGATTAGCCCAGAGTGATGGCTACAGAGTGACATGTGGTAATGGTGAAGGGAAAAGGAAGAGGTAGAGAAATGAGCTGTTTTATTTTGCTGGTATTAGGACTGCCAGGGCGCTCCGAGTATCTCCTTACTTCCTGCTCCCATTTCTTACGCCAAATACTCTTCTCCAATTGTTTTCTCGGCCCTTATTTCTGTAACTGAATGCCAGGAACAAATTAACCCAGCTGTTTTTCTAAGTGCAGGCGAATTAGATTTCAAGGAAGTGGGGAAGAGAGGGAAGGGAGAGAGAGAGAGATGAAGGAAGGAAGGAAAGCAGAAAGGAAGGAGGAAGGGAATGGAGGCTGGAAATCGATGAAGGAAGGAAGGGATAGGTTGAAGACCTAGAAAGGATCTTCTTTATTGTGCTTTTTCCATCATCGCGAAAATACAAACCTTCAGAAAAACTTCCAAGTGCGATATGATTTCTTTAGGGGTAAGAAGAGGGGAGAAAATTTATAAGATAACATTCTACTTATAGAGGACCGTGGATAAGAAAAACCTTGGTAATCGGCAACTACTAGTGGCTAAGGGAAATGGAGAACCAGATCATTCACTGGAAAAATTTGCCAAAATAAAAGAAACCAGATATTTGGAAAGCCACTTAGAAGAGAGGGAAAGTAGGTTTAAGCGGATTAGGGCTGACTTCTATACTAGTGCTTCTCAAACTGCACAGAATGCTCTTGAGAATCTTGCTAAAATGCAGAATCAGATTCTGTAAATCTAGGGCAGAGACTGAGATTCATTTCTAACAAGCTCCCACGTGGTGCTCATCCCACTGGTGTGCAAACTTCCCTTTGACTGGCAAGGTTCTGAACTTTCTTATTTGTAACCACTTGTAGGCCCCTGCCTGCTGTAGATGAGGCAGATATATGCCTCCATTTCCACATTGGAACTTGAAAAATATTTTTCCAAATATATTTGTTTTTTTCCAAAAACGTACTGTATTATTTCATACAGTAGTAGGACTTTTGGTACTGCACTTCAGGTACAATATGATGTAAATAAACTTTTGTACAATGACCCGAGTACTGAGCCAGATTATAAAGCACATTGGGGGAAAAAAATCCATTTATGACTGGGTCATCATTTCTTTAGAAAAACTAGTGCAGAATTTTGAGACCATGAAGTCCAATCTCATCATATAATTTTGATTTTTTAGAATGAGCATATTTTGGGAGACCATTATCTATGTGGACGTTTATTATGCCAATAATGGTAAAGTAAGGGAGACCCAGGTTAGGATTGATGCAGTTGATGGGTTTTATGTAGATTGGAAATGAGAAAAAAAAAATCTAATTCAACATTTCTTTTAGTCCTTAAATGCATTGGTACAAAATCCTCAGAAATTTGAACTACCATCTTTGCAATATATTATTTTTAAAGAGAATAAAATAAAAAAGAAGCATTCCTGATAGTCGTTAGTAATGTAGCTAGTGACAATGTGTTTAATACAATTATTGTTTTCTATTTCCAGAAATGTCTAGTGATCAAGAGAAAAAACACATCCACAAAATAATAGAAGCCATAGAGCATTATTCCAGGGAGTCTGCTTTTTCTTCTTAACTGGCGTCTTTAAAAGTAACTTTATACATAGTGGCAACGTTGAGTTGCCTGAAGCACTTAAGTTAAAATGTGTCAAAATATTAGTAACAAGTTTTAAATCAGGGATAGACTATCGAGGAAAAAAAACTCCAGGAAATGAAAATGTGCCACCTGCTGCCCTTTTGCCAAAAGCCACATTTTGTTGGCCCATGTGTTCATTTCTTCATTTCTTTGATTGTTTTTTAATTTACAAAGATGAACATTCCTTTTTTTATTTTAAAGATGCATTTATTTTTAGAGAGAGAGAGAGAGCACTTGCAGGAGTAAGGGGAGAGGCAGAAGGAGAGGGAGAGAGAAGCTCTCAAGCAAACTCCCTGCTGAGCAGGGAGCCCGATGCAGGGCTCAATTCCAGGACCCTGAGATCATGACCTGAGCTGAAACCAAGAGTCAGCTGCTTAACCAACCAAGCCACGCAGGTACCCCTAAAGATGAACAGTTCTATAACTGGTAGAACAATCTTCTGTTTTCCAGGGCCATTTTGTTTTGACTTATTTTTAAAACCCCAACAAGTAATGGATCTATGTTTTAAAACAAGGTACCATTGCTATTAAATTTATTTTCCACATATAGCTTAATGAAACAAAACTAAACAAAACAAAAATGTAGGGGTGTAGTCTTTTTTTTTTTTTTTTTTAAGATTTTTGTTTATTTATTAGAGAGAGAGAACACAACCAGGGGGAGCAGCAGGCAGAGGGAGAGGAGAAGCAGGGAGCCCGATGTGGAGCTCTATCCCAGGAGTCCAGGATCATGACCTGAGCCAAAGGCAGACAACCAACTGAGCCACCCAGGCCGCCCGGGGAGTAGTTTTAATAAGCAAGTGCTTTGGGGACCACAGCAATCCTTGGTACCTGCCACTTCAAAGCCACTAGCTTTGAAATAACCTGCATAGTAAAGCACTGAGTTTTGGCATATTTTCAGTCTCAATACATAAGCAAAATTACTAAACTGTACCCCTGTTTTATGCCAAAATTTTCATAGGAAGGGGATAAAAGGAAGGAGATTGTGAGATTAATTTATTGGTCTGGTGGAAATGAAGACGTATCGGAGGGAAAATGTTCATTTTATGTAGAGTATGAATTGTCCCCTATAGGTAAAGTGACCATAATTCCTGTTTTCCCAGGCCATCCTGGCATATGCCCATTATCATGGCATTCTTTTCAGTTTAACATTTGTCCTGCACTTCTCATCTTTATCAAAGTATTACCATTAATCGATATATGAAATTAAGCTGACTTGAGTGGGGAGCATCTCTGCTATTTACGTTCAGTTTTTGCCGTGTTCTCCTTGCCAGTGTACCAGATGCATATAAAGAGAGATGCAGGTGAAAAGATCTCATTTGAACATACAGTTAACTCTAAAACACAACCATCAACCATTTCTAAAACCTCTCCTGGGCTGACCTTTTCAGGAAAAATATAATTAACGCCTCCCTTCCTTTCAAGGACAGAATGCAGAGTCCTCACTGATAAAACAAACTGCATTCAAACAGGAGTGTTTTTTTTTTTTTTTTAATGGGAATGAATGCCTCCATCAGAGCTCAGAAGTAGGTAGGAATCAGAGCGCCTGGGTGGCTCAGTTGGTTAGGCAACTGCCTTCGGCTCAGGTCATGATCCAGGAGTCCTGGGATTGAGCCCTCATTCGGGCTCCCGGCTGGGCAAGGAGTCTGCTTCTCCCTCTGACGCTCCCCCTCTTGTGCTCTCTCTCTCAAATAAATACATAAAATTAAAAAAAAATAAGTAGGTAGGAATAATATTCAAAGCTTCTACTTAGTAGTATACTCACTTAGCAGTATCATGACTGAGTTGTAGCCTAAGAAAGGCCTAACTCTACAAAGCCCCTGGGAGATCAGAGCGGTGGTATACACGGGAATTATAAATTAGATAGACATGAAATGTGTGTAGAATGTAAAGGCCCAGAAGTCCTGGTATAAAGTATACAGATACTTGTCTGAATTCTCTTGTTCGGTGGTGTTAATATCTGTTGTAAAGTCTACAGTCATTTCTTTATTTTGATATGTGTTTCTATTTGAATAAGTTCTTTTAGCAGCAGTGAGCTAATGAAGTTCGTGCCTGATGAGAAACTAAGTGCTGAATTTCTGTTTCGTAGGAAAATTGGTGATGAACTTATAACTTGTACCATATGCTCGTTGAAATTTACCATCAACCATTGGGTTGCTGCAGTGTTATCATTGACCTCATGGAAACCACAAGACACAGATATGCTGAAGAAGCAGCAATATCTAATTCAAAGTTAGTAGTTATTTTAAGAAAGATGACAGTTTAATACTTGCAATCACAAAAGGTTCATTTGCATGTCACTCTATAAAAACCACTTTTTCATTTAAACCAAATGACTGTTCTTTTAAAGTAATTTTGCTCACCTTCATCTTCAAGGTTTCTTTTGACCACACAAGTTACTGAAGATATAGATTTATAGATTTATAATAAAAGTACTATAATTTTTACAGAATAAAGATACAAATAACAGAGTGAGATAAAATCTATTGACCTGTAAAACGTACATTCATAATTACAACCAAAGTGTAATATTTTATCAAGCCAGGAGATACATTTGTCAAAGAGCTTACAGATGTTTATATAAAACTGAGGTTTAATACAAAACATGTCAGTGTTTATTCTGTCTGTTGTCCATGATCAATCATATTTAAACTATTTTTTAAATCAACATATGTATTCTAAAATAGTATTGAACTCTTCTGTAAGTGAATCCTTCAATTTTTTGCATTCTATTAAAATTATTTTTGGAAATATTTTCATCAAAATATTCACTTAACAAAGAATCAAACAATTTTAGTTCTGAAAACTTTTAACAAAGTTGAATTATTTAAATCAAAGCTTGCAAGCACAAAGATACTGAAATTTATCCTTGCCAAAACTAGGAAATAACTGGAGATTTTGATGTTAATGCAAACAGTTTGCAAGGCCTATTTCTGAAATTCTGCAATTTTGTTCTTTGATTAAGAGAATAATAATCTAAAGAAAGTTGTAAAACAATATTATCATACACTGAAAAAAACCCAGAAGAATAATTAACTATTGAGAAATCCAGTACAAATGTTAAGAGCTTTTAGTAAAGCAGGTTGTAAAACCAACATAGAAGAAGTAGTACCTTTTACCTATTCAAATAAAAAATCAGTTCAAAGATATAGTAGAAAAGTCTAAATTAATGATGAATGGAAAATACATAGGTTAGGTATTGAAAAAATGTCTAAAACCCATATAATACAAATAAAAATACAAAATATTCCTGAAAGACACAAAAATAGATTTTAACAAAAAGGAGGACAAGCCATTTACTTAGGTAGAAAATTTTACCTTGTGAAGATGTCAGTTTTCCCTGAGTTAAATTTATAATGTTAACACAAACCCAATAAAGGAGCTCTGTATGTTGATTTCAAATTGATTTGATGCAAAAAGCAAACAATAGTTGCCGTGAACACCCTGAAAAAGAGGGGCGACAGAAAGTATGGTATTGTTACATTTATACACAGGTGAATGGAAAAAAACAGAAAACAGATCCAAGTTCATAAGGAAATTTACAATAAAGATTGCATCTCAAGAAATTGGAGAAAGCTATCTTGTTTAATAAATATTTTGAGATAACTAGATAAACCTATGGAAAAGGATACAATTGGATTTTTTCTCCCACATTACATTTTATACTAGGAAAAATTCCAGATAAATCAGAAGTTTAAGCCATACGTGTATTAGTAAAAAACTGTAGGTGAACTCCTCTTAAAGAGTGGAAAAATCTTTCCTGTCTATGACTCAGACTCCAATAGCAGTAAGAGAAGACTGATATACATTTGATTACATTAACGTTTCAAGTCCCCTGAAAAAAAAAAAAAGAAAAAATAAATAGTCAAATGAAAAAATTGGGAAGGTATGTTAGGAAATCCTAAAAACATTAAAGAATTAATATTCCTAATATATTAAAAGTTTCTAAAATAAAGCAAAGACAAATACAAACAACATAATGGAAGAAAAGACTAGAGAGTAGACAGAAAAAATAAGACCCTTAACCATTTGAAAAAATGTTCAATATTGTTCATAAACCGAAACATACAAATGAAATGACGTTGAGTTACTTTTTCTCACCTATAAGATTTTCAGCATCCAAATGTTTGATGACTTGACAAGTTAGTGATGATATGAGCATTCTTATATATTGCTGGTGAAATAAGAAAACAGTGAAATGGCCTATGAAGGGGCATTGGGAAATACCTAACGAAATTACATGTTCATTTACCCTTTGACCAAACAATTCCATTTCTAAACTCCTAAAAAACACAAGCAAAGTTACAAAATAGTGTATGTACAGGGTTATAAAATTGCATTATTTGTAATATTTGTACTATTCATAATAACAAATGAACCAGAAACAAAATATACATTAATAGTGGTTTGCTTGACTAAACGATGGTATATCCACACAATGGAGCACATGCTTCTGTAGAAAAGAATGCAGGACATGTTCTATCCTACTGTAGAGTGATAACTAAGATATATTAAGTTAAATAAAACCAAAAAACTAAGATCAATTAAAGTGAATATAGTACCTATTGCTTACAAAAGAAACATAAATATAGTATATATGAGAAATAGAAAGGTAAACATGAATATACATATACTTCATGGTAGAAAAAAGAAAATAGAATCAAGATTATTTTGTATTCAGTAGAATTTTACTTGAGCTTACTAGGTATTTCAACATCTGCAAATAGATAATTTTGTTAAGTAAAAATATGGCACAAAGAGAAAATACTTTTTTAAAGTTCAAACTTCACATATATTAATCATAAAAAGCAATGTTGAAGAAAATTGTAGACAATTTTGTGAAAAAAATAAAAAATAAGGAAACTGTATTAGAGCTCCTTTTGGCTAAGAAATTGATTACAGCGCATGGATTTGTACCAAGAATAAATATTTTGTTTATGTTTTATTGATTGTAATCAATTTATAATACTGGGTAAGTTTAAGGTATACAGTATGTTAATTTGATACATTTGTATGTTGCCATATGATTACTACCGTAGGCCTTAGTTGATACCTCTATCATGTCATGTAATTATCATTTCTTTTTAAAAAATATATGTATCGTCGACTTCCATTCTCAAAAGTTTCCCAGTTTGGACAACAACTTACATGGTGATTTCTCCCTCTAGTTCCTAGATGACTGTACTGCTGAATACACCAGCCCCAACACACACATCACTTGTAGAGCATCTTCCTCAAGGAATATAACTCAATGGGAGCAGCATGAAATAGTGGAAAGGACAATTTATGTTTTCCCAATGAATCTGGGCAGAATCTGAAACTCACTGAAATTAATAGAATGCAGCAGAAGTGACACTGGGCTAGTTCCAAACGTATATCAATGAAGATGCAGCAGCTTTCAGTCTAGGGGCTCTTAGAAGCTAGTTGCAATTACGTGAGAAGCCTGGACCGCAAGGAGAAGACATGTGATGGAAAACCAAGGTGCCGCGGTAAATATTCTTGGGTGAGATCCTAGACAAAAGCCAGCATCCCCTGTCAGCCACGTGCTTAGCATCTTCACCATTTCCACCCAGTTGAGCCCACATAACAGCTGCCCCAGCTGACAAGTGGAACAGACAATCCATAAAATCAGGAGAAATAATAAAATCATTTTCGATCGCACTATTTTGAGGTAATCATAAATTAAAATGCCATGGTACAAAACACATAGATTGTACCGCTTAATCAGTTTCCTCTATTGTTAACATCTTGCAAAATGATACAACATCACAAACATGGCATCAACATTGTTGCAACCCACTCAACTTATTCAAATTTCCCAATTTTACATATACTAATTTGTCTGTGTTTTTAGTCCTAAGCAATTGGATTTCATGTGAAGTTTCAGGTATCCAACATCATAGTCAAGGTACTGAACAGTCCCATTGCCCTGAGGATTTCGTGCTGCCCTTTTACTTTTATAACGAAATTTACCACCCTACCCTACCATCTTTAATCCCTAGCAACCAGTAATCTCATCTCCACTTCTTAAATTTAAAAAAATTTTAAAATTTTAAAGAAGTGTTACATAAATTTATACAGTATTTATAATTTCAGGATTGGCTTTTTTCACTCAGCATAATTCCCTAGAGATTCATCCAAGTTACTGTATTTGTCAGGAGTTTATTTTGGTTTATTGCTGAATAATATTCCATGGTATGGATTTCCCACAGTTTGTTTAGCCGTTCACTCATTGATTTTTGTGTGATGGTAAGTTTTTTATTTCTCTGGGATAAATGTCCAAATGTGCAATTGCTGGGTCCTACAGTAGCTGCATGCTTAGTCTTTTGTAGTGGTTTGTTTGTTTAAGAAACTGCTGAACTGTTTTCTAGAATAAAGTTGCTTATGTCTGCAAAAAACCTTGCTAGGATTTGATAGGACTTGCATTAAACCTGTAGATCCATTTGGGGGAGAATTAACATCTTTACTATGTGAGTCTTCCAATCCATGGGTGCAGTATCTCTCCATTTTTTATGTTTTCTTCTATTTCTTTCATCAGCATTTTGCAATTTTCAGCGTGCAGATCCTATGCATGTTTTGTTAACTTTATACCCAACATTTTATTTTCTTTGGAGTAATTGTAAATGGTACTGTATTTTTAATTTTGGTTTATACAAGCTCATTGTTAGTATACAGAAATGCTACTGATTTCTGTGTATTGATATTGGATTCTGTGATCTTGCTGAAGGTACTTATAAGTTCTAGCAGTCATTCTTTAGATTTTTTTTTTTTTTTTTTTTAAGAGAGGGAGAGAGAGAGCGTGCCTGGGGAGGGGCAGAAGAAGAAGGAGAGAGAGAATCTTAAGCAGGCTCCACACCCCAGCATAGAGCCCCATGTGGGGCTTGATCTCACAACCCTGAGATCACGACCTGAGACGAAATCAAGACTTGGACGCTTAACGGACTGAGCCAACCAGGTGCCCTTGGCTGTTCTTCATATAAAATCATGATATTTGCAAATAAGGATAATTTTATTTATTCCTTTCCAATGTGTATACCTTTTATATCTTTTGTTTGCCTTATTGAAATGGCCAGAAGTGCCAGTATTATGTTTAAGAACAGTGATGAGAGTAGACATACTTGTGTTATTTCCAGTCTTGGAAGTGGAAAGCATTCAGTCTTTCACCCTTAACTATAAAGTTAGCTGTAAATCTCTTGTAAATGTTCTTTCTTATATTGACATAATTGCTGTTACAAACTTGCTGAGAGTTTTAAAAATCATAAATAGAAATGCTTTATTCATTTATTCATTTATTTTTTTTACCTGTCAAATGCTTTTTCTGAATCAATTGATAAGATCATGTATTTTATTTTTTTAGGCCGGTGATGTTCCAGTGATGATCCAGTCTTGCAAGCCTGAAATAAGTCCCACTGGTCCATGGTATATAGTTCTTTTTATTCATTTTTTGATTCAGTTTAATAATTTTTTGAGGTTTTTGGCATCTAAGATCATGAGAGGTATTAGTCTATAGTTTTCTTTTTTGTACTGTCTTTTTTAGATTTTGGTATCAGAGTGATAACTGTTCTATTTGAGAAGTGTCCCCCACACTTCTGTCATCTAGAAGAAATGATATAAAGTTTCAGTTAATTATTCCTTAAATATTTGAAAAAATTCTTCAGTGAAGCCTTCTGAACCTGGAAATATCTTTTTCAGGAGCCTTTAAATTACACATTCAAAATCTTTAGTGGTTATGGGATTTGCTGATTTTCTGTCTACTTCTATCAGTTGCTGAGAGGGAGGTGTTGAATTCTTAACTATAAATGTGGATTTGTTATTTTTTTCTTTTCAATCTGTCATTTTTGCTTCATGTTGTTTGAGGCTCTCTGGCACATACATGGTTAGGGTTGTTATGTTTTACTTTCTGATGGGTTACTTGCATGCTTTTATAGGATTTCATCTTGACATATTATGGTATGTTTGAGTATGTTTTTTGGCATAGAGTTTTCTTAGTTGTTGTTCTGGATATTCTGGCTATTACGATATCTAGGGGACATAATAGTCTATTGCTATCAACATTTTACCATTTTGTGTGATGTGTGTAAACCTTACTTTTATTTGGATTTTTTTTACCTTCCTTCCTTTTAAATATCATTGTTTTGAATATCAAGTGTTGTTATAATTTTGTTTTAGTTATCAAATATGATTTCAAAATCTCAGGAGAAGGATAATATATTGGAAGACTTGTATTTCTTTTTGTTTTCATTGTGTTTTTTTTTTCCCATCCTGCCAGATGCTCCAAGTTTTCCTTATTTTATTATCTCCTTTCTGTTTAAATTTTTGCCTTTAAACATTCTTTAAGGATAGGTTTGATAGCAAAACATTCTTTTAGTTTTCCTTAGTCTGGGAAAAGTCTTTCTTTCTCCTTCATTCCTTAAAGAATTTCACCTGCTCTGGAACTCAGGGTTAACGTTTATTTTCTTAAAAGAGGAGAAGCTGTTGGAGGAGGTCATTGAAAGGACATGACCTCTGGCTGACCCATGAACCGGCCCCCGCCAATCAGAAGCCTCTCATCCCCTCCCCTTCCCTTGAAATGGGCTTTCCGCTTGCCTTCCCCACACTAGCAGCTTCCTCAAGGACAGTGCCTTGCGCTAGTCATGCAGTGTTGAGTACATCTGCTCCGTGTATGTGACTGGCCCCCTTTAAGGGTTTTATATAAACTTATAAGACTCTGACAAGCTGGTGTGGAGATCTATTCATCTTGCAGCTGCCCAAGACAAGCCTTGTAAGTAAGTTCCCTTGTTTATTAGACCCGCTCCCTACCAATCTGGAGTAGCCAGCCTTTTTCTTTGGCTTCTCCCTGTCTTGTGTGTCCGGGGAAATCTCGAGTTGGCCATGAACCAATTTGTCTGGAGGGGTGGCCTGTATGTTAGGTGTTTGTGGACCATGTGAGTGCAGGGACGCCCCCCCCCCCATGCCAGCTGGTCTAATATGCTCGTTTGAGGAATTACACAGAACCCGCAGCAACAGAGAAGGAAAGTGCATGGCTGTGCCGTGGGCTGATCTCAGCTGTGGGCAGTTTGGCTGGTCACTGATGCCCACCTGGAGGCTGAGGCCCAAGGTGGAAGAAGAGCGGGGCTTAGAGAAGGACACATGGGTGTCCACTACTCTGCTAGCTTTGGGGCTGGTGGAGAAGGTGGAGAGCAAGGTAACTACAGGGGTTAACGTGCTGTTTTGTAAAGCCAGAAGGGTGCAGGGGGCTGTGGATTAAGATTTGAGCACTTGTGACAAAGCCTGATTGGGACTCTAAAGAGGTGGAATCCCTAGAAAAGTGAGGAGAGCAGAGAGGAGGATGTTGCGGTGACTGACCGTGAAAAGTACAAACCACCCCCGGCGGTCCGACCCCTAATATAAAGGAAAGCAAAGCTCAGCAACAACAACTCCAGCCGTTGGGGTAGCCCCGGATCTAGGAAATGCTCGTGAGAGCATATGCTCCCCCTGAGCTCATCGATGGAGCTACCAAGTTCCAGCAAAAGGTCAGGGAAAGTATCGAGGCATGGTTAATGTGGCTATGGGATGTGGGGGATGGACAGGGAAAATGAGCAACATCGCCACACATCCTGCCCTCTAGCAGCTCCTGCATGGTGCTTAGAGTTTCAAGATACTCCCTTTATAGATTAGATTATTCTAGCCTACAGGGAGGCTTGGCCTAATGAAGAGGACCTTCCTAGGCATGTGGGACCCAGGAAATCTATAAAGGAGGTACAATTAATTCTTAGGGAGTGGGAAATGAGACAGGCAGTTTACACCCCCCATCTTGGAAGTCCCTGCTTGGGCCACATTCACTGCAGCAATGAAAACCAATTACTCCAGTCCATCCCCAGCACTTGGTATTGGACCCTGATATCCATTATGAGCCTATTGGTGGGACAAGATAGTTTAGATGTTGGGCAATCCATTGCTGATCTGGGGGAGACTGGTAAATCCCAGGAATAAGTACAGGCTGTAGGAAAGACCCGAGACAGAGAGGGAGACGTGGATATTCCTACTGGTGCTTGGTGTACAGATGGATCTAGTCAGGGTAGTCTGTCCACATGGACTGCAGTCACTATCCCAACATAGATAGCATCTGGGTAAAAACAGGACTGGACCATGGTAGCCACTGGTCTGAACTCAAAGTGGTTTGGATGGTGGTCACTCCTGAGTCCTGGCCATTACCTTTGCACTGACAGTTGGGATGTTCTGAAAGGATTCACCCTATGGCCTTGACAGTGGGAAGACTAGGGGTGGATGATCATGAATAAGTTCTGTTTGCCCTCACCCCCCTGCCTCCAACCCAGCCAACATCTTGATGTTTCTGGGTAGTAAAGTTTAAGGCCCAAGGCGAGAAGACTCCCTGAGCCATGTTGCTTGTAGCAGGGTTCCCCTTGCTGGTGTATCTTGAATATGCAGTATCTCTGGGTAGAAGAGCCGTCAAATAAAGGAGAATGCTTCCTCTAGCCCCTTGGTGTTAGTGGGGACCATAGTAGGCCCCCATTCCACTGCTGCCATTTTCACATGGTGTTTTTGGTGTGATTTCTGTTCATTGAGGGGTGTGTGGGAATGGGCATTGTGCTAGCTTAGGTTAGGAGGTCAGGAAGTGCCAGGCCTGAGTAACCTTTTCCTGTTGGGTGGGAGAGTTGTGAAAACACTTTAAAGTTACGTTTTTCCTCTATTTCTGGAGTCTTCTCTTTCTACCTTTTAAGAGTTCTGTTTTGGGTTTATTTGATTTTGGCATGAGTCCTGGAGGTTTAGTTGTACTTAGCCTCCCTGAGGAACAGGGAGACGTGTATTGAGGCCATCTTGTTTGGACTAGTGTCCGATTTCTTACTTTTACCAATAAAATGGATAGAAAATGACCTCTCATCCTGGCCTTGATTTGCATCACCCTGGTCACTATGGCTGAACACATGTGGCTGAACACCTTTTCATCTGTTTTTCTCCTGTATATGTTTTCTCTTCTGTGAAAGGTCTGTGAAAGTCCATGTCTTTATAGCTTCTATTGGGTTATTGGTCCTTATCCTCAAATAAGAGAAATTTGGTTTGAAACGGCAAACTCACTTCAAAGACAGGGGACAGCTGCTAAGGTCAAATAACGAAACCTCAATTTCAAAGAATAAATAGCCTCCTCAGCTGTGCTAGCTGTTAGCCAATTGGTGTTAAGCTGAACTACGGTATAAGGAGTACTTCCACACTAGTCGACAGGGGTTTTTCAAAAGAATTTTCCATGACCTATTCGTTTCTATCTGGGTCCAAACCCGAGACCTCTGCTGGGTGTTAAGAAAAGAGGACACAAGTGACAGGAAATTATTTTGCTAGTGAGGTGGAGAGAAAGCGCTAGGGCTGGGTAAAATTGGGAGCCAGGCTCCATGCTAGGTGCTCTCCATTAATCTCCATTTCTGAGTTTCTCACTTCTTCAGTTTTCCAGTGTCCACGTGGCTCCACATGCCTCCTGAGGGGTGAGCCCTCCGTGGCCACTGGCTCAGGATCGCTTTGCTGTTCATCCACCCGGCCCCGTAGCCGGCAGAACCCCCTCCTACTCCAGTCCTAATAATAAGAATGCACGGGCTTTTGAAGACTACCTCTTTACCAAGCATCATTCTAAAAGTTTTACCTACATTTATATATTTTATCCCTGAAATAGCTCTTTGAGATCCCAATTTGTTGCTCTCACAAGTCATGGTCTCTTTTGCAGAAAGAGGAAAATTAGAGATGTTTAGTAAGTAGCCCAAACAAGGGCGCATAATTAGTAAGTAGCAGCCTCAGGATTCAACAAATACATGCAATCTTAATTATGCTTTAAAAAGAAAATGAAGGTCCTGTTCCTGGCTAACTTAAGCACCTTATTAAACCAGTAGCTTTCACAAAGACATTTGTGCTTTAAGTTATTTCTTTACATAAAAGCATTTTTGAAGGATGAAGATGATCACAGATCTAACAAGCCAGGAATTGGTTTCCTGACGCATCAGTTTCAGAGTAACTCTTTCCTAGTGGGCAAGACAAGCTGAGAAAGAATCCTATGTGAATGAATGGCCGAGAGAAGAAGGTAATAGAAAATAGCCTTAAAAAAAAAAATTGAGACTCCCCATGTGTGTTTCTGGCACACATTTCAATGTGTTTATCTGCAAAGTGCAGACGGTTCAGTGTCTTACACAGTTACTGGATGAACTAATGATCGAGTATAAAAGTCACTCCACATAGTCACTAGAACAGTTTACTCACAAAATAAACAGTAGATGTCATTTATAAAAAGATTTATTTGACAGAGACCGTGAGAAAGAAAGAGCATGGGGTGGGGAGGGGCAGGGGGTGGAGAGAGAGAGTGAGAGAATCTCAAGCAGACTCCCGGCTAAGCGGGCAGCCAGATGCAGGCCTCCGTCTCAACCCTGAGATCATGACCTGAGCCGAAATAAGAGTCACTTAACCTACCGAGCCACCCAGGCACCCCTGTAGGTGTCATTATTATAATTGTCCCAAGAAGTATCTTCATGTATGTTTATTTAGACTTCCCAATTCCAAACATATGGGGGTGATAGATCGAGAGAACAACTTCATCCTGTTACCTGTATGACGCACATCTTCCCAGTTCGCATTTCCCATCCAAACACCCATCTAGGATGTCTGCCCCTTTGGGAAGACCCTGCCGCCTTCTCAGAGATGTGACTGCACTCCTGACCTCCGCACCAGAACACAGCATAAACCTAACATCCTTGAGACGGATCTACATAGGGGGTGTGTGTGTTTCACTTCACAAGAAGGTCCACTGATAAATTTCACTTAGAGCTAGACAGGACTCCCAAAGAAAGGCTTTATGTATCTCCTAGAAAAAGTTCTTGTTGTATTATAGAATATATCATTTCAAAATAGACTGAACAGTATTATGTATTTCACCAAAACAGACATGGACTATGAGATGCTGTCATACAGAAGGGCCCAGATTGAAGGAACGTGCTACCGTGGAGAACTTTAAAGAACCTGTGCGTGTGCATATAAGATGTTCATTTGTGGCAGTTCCTACCATCTCTTACTGTCGGCAATGGGTTCTTTATTTTCCTCCTCTGTGGTTATCTCACCATTTTTTTTTTCTTTTTACTATTTAACACTGTGACCTCTGTGAATCACACCTATTTCCAAGTCAAAGTTATTAGAGAAAGTGCCTGGGGAGAATTAGAAATCTAAACTGTATGGGAAGCAAAGTTTGCATCCTAGGATTCAGAAAGATTGCTACTGAAGCACAATTATTCATGTTTTAAATTGAGATATAATTCACATAATATAAAATTCGATATTTTAATGTGTTCAATTCAGTGGTTTTCAGTGTGTTCTTAAAGTTGTACAACCATTGCCATTATCTTTAGTGGTAATTAAGTTCCAGAACATCTTTATCACCCCAAATTAGCAGTCATTTCCTATCCAGTCCTCCTGCCTTATGCAAACCTATCTACATTTTGTTTCTATAAATTTGCCTATTGTAGATATTCCATATAAACAGAATCCTGTGGTGTGTGGTCTTTTATGACTGAGTGCTTTCACTTACCATAGTATTTCCAAGGTCCATTCATTGCTGTATCATGCACTAGAATTAAATTCCTTTTTATGGCTGAATAATATTCCATTTTGAGATGATACCATGTTTTATCAGTTGAACACTTGGGTTGTTTCTACTTTTGGGCTATTACAAATAATGCTGTTATGAACATTTGTGTAAACGTTTTTTCTATAAACACGTGTTTTCAGTTTTCTTGAGTATGTGCCTGGGAATGGCATGGCAGAGTCACATGGTAACTCTTTTTAACTGAGGAAATATCAAACCATCTTCCACAGTGGATGTACCATTTTACATTCCTACTGGAAATGTTTAAGGGATCTAATGTCTGCACATGCTCACTAACATGTTATTTTCTATTTCATTAAGTGATTATTATAGCCATCTTTGTGTGAGGTGTTATTGTAGCTTTGATCTGTATTTCCCCAATGACTAATGATATTGATCATCTTTTCTATGTGCTTAATGGCCATTTGTATATCTTATTTGGTAAAATGTGTTTTCAGGTAATTTGCACATTTTTAAATTGGGTTGTCTTTTTATCGTGGAGTTAATAAGAATTCTTCAAATATTTGGGATGGTAGATCATGATCAGTTGTAATATTTGCAAATATTTTCTCCCATTATATGGCTTTTTTTTTCACTTTCTTGATCATGTCCTTTAAAGCACAAAAGTTTATAATTTTGATAAAGTAAGATGTCCTCTAAAATTGTTGCCTTGGGGCGCCTGGGTGGCACAGCGGTTGAGCGTCTGCCTTCGGCTCGGGGCGTGATCCCGGCGATCTGGGGTCGAGCCCCACATCGGGCTCCTCTGCTATGAGCCTGCTTCTTCCTCTCCCACTCCCCCTGCTTGTGTTCCCTCTCTCGCTGGCTGTCTCTATCTCTGTCGAATAAATAAATAAAATCTTTAAAAAAAAAAAAATTGTTGCCTTGTCCAAGTCACAAAGAGTCTTATAGTTTCTTCTAGAAGTTAAATAGTTATAGCTCTTACAGTTTAGGTCTTTAACATAAGTTGAGTTCATTTTTGCGTATGGCACGAGCTAGGAGTCCAACTTCATTATTTTACATGTGGATATCCACTTCTCCCAGAATCATTTATTGGAAAGCTATTCTTCGCCCTTTGTGTTGTCGTGGCACCCTTGTAAAAAATCAATTGACTATATACGTATGGGCTTATTTCTAGACTCCTGATTCAATTCCATTGATCTGTATGTCTATCAGTATGCCAGTACCAAAATATCTTGATTACTATACCCTTAAATTCTTAAATTGGGTCTTTTGTATTGCCTTATTAATTTTAGGGTAAGCTTGTAAATTTCTACAAAACAGCCAGGTGAGATTTTGATAGGGATTGTGGTGAATCTATAGACCAATTCGGAGTATTGCAATTTTAAGAATATTAAGTTTTCTAAAACAGAAAGAGGTGATGTTTTTTAATTTATCTATAAATCTATGTATTCTGTAGTTTTCAGTGTACAATTTTACAGTTTTTTCTCAAATCTATTTCTAATTCTTTTCACACTATTGTAAATAAACCAGCTTAATTTCATTTTTAGATTGTTCAGTGTAGTGTGGAAATATAACTGATTTTTATGTGTTGATCTTGTATCCTCCTTTTTTGAATTAATATATAAGCTCTATTTTTTTTTTCATGCATTCTTAGTATCTTCCATATATAAAATCATCCCTGAATAGAGACAGTTGAACTTTTTCCTTTCCAATCTGGGTGTCTTATTTCTTTTTCTTGCATAATTGCTCTAGTTGGATACTTGGGTTGATTTCAGTCTTCTTTAATTTCCAGAGACTTGTTTTGTCACCTGCTATATAATCTATCCTGGAGAATGTTAGATGTGCACTTGAGACGAATGTGTATTCTATTGCCTTTAGGTGGAATGTTCTGTATATGTCTTCTAGATCCATTTGGTCTAAAGGATGATTCAAGTTCAGTGTTTCCTTGTTGGTTTTCTGTCTGGATGATCTGTTCATTATAGAAAGTGCAGCATTAAAGTCCCCTACTACTATAGTATTGTTGTCTCCTTATCACTACAGGTCTGTTAGTATTTGTTGACTATATTTTGGTGCTCTGATATTGGGCACATATGAAATTATGATTGTTTCATTTTCTTAATGAATTGACCCTTTCATCATTGTATAGTGACCGTCTCTGTCTCTTATTACTTTTTTTGTCTTGAAGTGTGTTTTGTTTTGTTTTGTTTTTCTGGTGTAAGTATAGCTACCCCTGCTCTCTTTTGCTTTTCATTTGCATGGAATATTGTTTTCCGTCCTTTCACTTTGAGCCTATGTGTGTCCTTAGAGCTCAAGTGAATCTCTTGTAGGTGGTATATAGTTGGGTCTTGGGTTTTGTTTTGTTTTGTTTTAATCTATCCTGCCATACTATGTCTTTTGATTAGAACGTTCAATTCATTTACATGTAGAATAACTATTGATAGCTAAGGACTTACTAATGCCATCTTACTGTTTTCTGTTGTATAGTTTCCTTGTACCTTTTTTTTCCTCTCGTTGCTGTCCTTTGTGAATTGATAATTTCCTGTAAGGTATGCTTTGATCGCCTCCTCTTTTCTTATGTAAATATACTGTAGGTTTTTGCTTTTGGTTACCATGAGGCTTTCATGAAACATCTTAAAACAGATTATTTTACACCGGTAACAGTTTAACTTAAATTGTGTGTAAAACTGCCATTTTACTCCCCCTTTCATATTTTTCGATATCACAATTTGTATCTTTTTATATTGTGTCTACATTAAGAAATTACTGTAGCTATAACTTTTTTTTAATACTTTTGTTTGTTCTTTAACCTTCATACTAGGGTTAAGTAGTTAACACACTACCATATTACAGCATTAGCTTGCTCCAGATTTGATTCTGTGCTTAACCTTTACTGGTGTGTTGTATATTCTTATATGTTTTCATGTTACTAATTAACATCCTTTCATTTCAACTTGAAGAACTCCTTTCAGCATTTCTTGTAAGGCAAGTCTTTTGGTGATGAACTCCCCAAATGTTTGTTTGTTAGGGGAAGTCTTTACTTCACCTCCATTTCTGAAGAACAACTTGTTGGTTAAAATATTTTTGGTTGGTACATTCTTCCTTTGAGCATTTTGAGTATACCATCCCATTCTCTGGCCTGCAAAGTCTCTGCTGAGAAATCCACTGATAGTCTTATGGGTGTTTTCTTGTATGAGAGAATTTTCTCTTGATGTTCTTAAAATTCTACTTATTTTTTGAAAATTAAAAAAAGAAGACCTATTTAGACAGAGCATGAGCAGGGGGACAGACAGAGGGAGAGGGAGAGAATCCTCAGGCAGACTCCCCACTGAGTGTGGAGCCCATGCAGGACTGGATCCCAGGACCCTGAGATCATGACCTGAGCTGGAACCAAGAGTTGGATGCTCAACACACTGAGCCACTCAGGAGCCTCTCAAATTCTTTTTAAATTCTTTGCTCTTAGACAGTTTTATTTTAATGTGTCTAAGAGAAGATAAATTTTGGATTGAAAATTTTAGATGACCTATTAGTTTCATAAAGTTGAATGTCTGTATCTCTCCCTAGACTTGGAGAGTTTTTAGTCATTTCTTTAAATGAGTTTCCAAACCATTTCTCCTTCTCTTGTCCTTCTGGGATTCCAGTGATACATGGTGTTGTTTTCCTTAATGGTGTCTCAATAATTCCCATAGGCTTTTTTCATTCCTTTTTGCTTCTCTTTTTGCTTCTCTGATTGGATATTTTCAATAGTTGGTATTTTTTTAAACAATATTTTCTTTTTATTTTTTTAAGATTTTTAAAAAATAATCTTTACACCTCACATGGGGCTCGAACTCACAACCCCAAGATCAAGAGTCACCTGCTCTTCTGACTGAGCCAGCCAGGTGTCCCTCAATAGTTCTTTCCTCTAGCTACTGATCTATTCTGCTTGGTCAAATCTGATACTGTGTGTTAAGAAAAAAAAAAAAAAAATCAGATGCCCTGAAAAAGTTCAGGCAGTAAACTCTGATTTATAAATGTTACTCAAAGTTAAATCATATTTGGAAAAATGACATTTGTAATTTTCTAGACCAGTATGCTACCTTCTAGGCTGCTATGTATTTTTTAGGAAGAAGCTATATTATCTCTGAAAACATATTAGAAAGATAGGGAAGGGGTAATAGCAACAGTTTTCCATCTAAATTCTGGAGTTTGTGTTAGGGATTCTAAAAATGTTTTATTCAGTTTTAAAGTTTAATACCATATTAAACTATCTAAACATGGTAACACACATTCAAATGCATTATAATTAAACTTGTAACACATTGGAGACTGACAGATCAATATCTTGGATATAGATTTTGTAATAATGTTCTTTTTTCTTTTAAGTGTGCATTGATTATGAACTTTGTAGCTTGTCCCTACTCTTTAATAGAAATAAAGGATGGAAAGGAGGGGAGGGAAGGAGGAAGAAAAGAAAGGAATGAAGAAAAAAGGAAGTAATCAGCTATGTTCTTTTCACCCCAAATGTTATACTTCTGTATTATATATACATGCATTTTTACCATATAAATTGCAGAGATAATTCAGAGATGCCAGTTTCTTTCTCTTTGTGACACAACAATTTTGTGCTTAACAAATGAGGACACAGAATTCATTTTTTAATTATTAACTATGGTCACCATGCTATATATTAGGTCTCCAGAACTTACTCATCTTATAACTGAAGTTTTCTAAACTTTGATCAATATCTTCCTTTTTCCTCTATCCCCCAGTCTCTGGTAATGATTATTCTATCCTCTGTTACTGTGAAGTTGGATTTAAAAAAAATTTTTTTTTTAGTCCACATGTAAGTGAGATCATGCAGTATTTGTCTTTGTGTCTGGCTTAATTCACTTAGCATAATGTCCTACAGGTTCATCCATGTTCACGCAAATGACAGGATTTCCTTCTTTTTACGATAGAATAATAGTCCTGTGTGTATGTGTATGTATCCCATTTTCTTGGCTACTGTGAATAATGCTGTAGTGAACATGAGAGTGCAGATATCTGCAGATAGTGATTGTATTTCCTGGATAGAGGACATAGAATTTTACAATTCTAATATATAGACAGTTTTGGCAATTACTGTAAGATAATATATGCTTTAAATTTTGATGCTTATGAAAAAGAATCCTATATGTTACATTTTTGAGCTTCATTTATTTAACATAAATTTAATTCCTACCTAGTGCCAGGTACTCATTAGGTACCTGGCAGAAGGACCTCATGAATCACAGGGCTCTCACAAATAGGTGATAAATACACAATGTGGCATCATGTAATGATGAATGTTACCAAGAAATATCAAACAGAGAAGGGGGCTGAAGGACAGAAACGAGATGTTTTTTAGATAAGGTACCCATGGAGATCTTGGTCAGGCGTTTCTTCTGAACAGAGACCAGGAGGAAGTTGAAGAGGCTATGTCAATATTTGAAGACCATTGTAAAGAACGAGCTTCAAGTGAGAATGAAATGAAGCAGAGGAGGAGGAAGAGTCCAGAAAGAAAGCCTGAGGTCTGCCAGGGTAGCTTCATTATAATTGATGTAATTGTTCCCTCTGCCCCTCGGAAAGGACTCGGGCTCTGGAATCAGGGCTGACTCCAGGGCTGGGGCAGGGAAAGTACTGGTAAATCCTTTTGAATCAGAAAGTAAGGAAGTGCTTTAGAAAACAAATGGGGATATCTAAAAAGGAATAGAAACCACTTTGAAGGTGATTCCACTAGCCAAATTGGGGAAAACTGGAGCATTAACATTAATAACTGGAATTATAAGTGATAACCCATTAAACTAATTCTATACTGATACTAAAATAGAAGAAAAGGAGAGGAATAGCTGTACTTCACAGAAAAATGCCAACTAATTTAGAAAGGATAATAAATTTGGAAAGTTAGTATTTTAATATGAACATAGTCATAATTGCATCAGCCAGGAATGGATGCCATAAGCCATTGGTTTGTAAAACTTTCTAGGGAACTAGATATTTACATGTTTTGTTCTATTGATTTTATTTTGTTTGTGGTTAAAAAAGTAGCATAAAGTCTACCTTCTTAACAAATTTTTAAGTGTATAGCACAGCATTGTTAACCACATGCACATTGTTGTAGATCAAATTTCTAGAATTTTTCATCTCCTATGACCAAAACTCTATATTCATTGAAGAGCAATTCCCCATTTTCCTCTCCCCCCCCCCCCGCCACCCCGCTGTCCTTGATAATCACCATTCTACTCTCTGCTTCTAAGAGTTTGACTACTTTAGATACCTCATATACATGGAATCATGCAGCATTTTTCCAACTGTGATTGGCTTACTTGACTTAGCATGGTGTCCTCAAATTTCATTCATGTCATAGCATATGGAAGTATTTCCTTTTTTTTTTTTTAAGATTTATTAAATTTATTTATTTGAGAGAGCATGTGCATGCAGGCACCCACAAATGGGGTGGGAGGAGGGGCAGAGGGAGAGGGAGACTCTCAAGCAGACAGCTGAGTACATAGCCCAATGCAGGGCTCGATCTTATGACCCTGAGATCATAACCTGAACTGAAATCAAGAGTCGGATGCTTACCTGACTGAGCCACCCAGGTGCCCCAGGATTTCCTTCTTTTTAAAGACTAAAAAATATTCTATTGTATGTATAATACCTTATTTTCTCTATCCATTCATCCACTGAAGGACACTTACATTGTTTCTACCTTGTGATCATTGTGAATAATGTTGCAATGAACATGGGAGTACAAATACCTCTTTCAGATACCTGTTTTCAATTCTTTTGAATAAATACCCAGAAGTGGAATTGTTGGATTATATGGGGAGAATAAAGACATGTCTATATGATTGGCACCTTCTATTTAAAATAATACAATTATAATTATTTGTGTGTGTGTGTGTATGTGCGTTAGCAGGAGTACATGGAGTTCATGGATACATACAGCTGTAAGGGAAGACAGTGCTAATAGGAGATGGCATTAGATTATAAGATATAATCATTCCCAAAACTGAATGATTAGCTGTAAAGACTGACAGATCAAGAGGAATGTATAGTGTACCTTAATTTCATCAGAAATTCTGGTAAAATCTCATGATTACATCAGGGACAGTGTGGAAAAGATGCTGGAAGGAGGAACAACATATCCCATCAACGTAAAGACTTAGCAGCAAAATCTCAAAATTAGTGAACCCAGTCTCAATCCAGAAGATTGAGAAGTGTTTACCCTGGTGCATTCACCAGTGTTGAATGTCCTTGAAAGTGTTTAAAAATGACAGATTGCACAATGGTCTCAATAGCAGCCAACAGGAAAGATACTTGGGGGCACAGTGGTGTCAGGAACTGGGAAGTGTCTGAGATTTTACCCTACTTCTAAGCTGTCCGGTTATTCGGCCACATTTTCGTGGATGCTGGCAATAAATAGCCTACTTCTGGGTTAGAGACAAAGGACTGTATTACCCACAGTGCGGCAGGAGGCATGAACTTCATGATTGCATTGGCTCCTCTTGGAGTGGCCCCGGTGAATGCCACACACATAATACATCTATGTCACAGCTGAGGAACCAGAATCCTTTACAGGAGACTGCCAATAAATCTTTGCCCCAAGGGAGATATTAGCTTTATGGTCCTAGAGAGCTAACAAATCTGTCTCCTGACCAAGAAGTGAGACACTGCTTCTGTCATCCAAAGCTGTTTGCTTATACAAACATCCTTGAAAGTTGAGTCTAGAGCAAAAGCTCTCAGTGCCTATACTCAAAAGGCACGTAGTAATGTGAGAGATCCACGCAAAATTGTCTCCCAACAGGTGGCGTTGCCATCAGTCCTTCATGAATGTGCATAGATTGTTCTGAATGCTCTTGCCCTGAAGGACACCTTTTCGACTTTGCTGGGCCAGGGGAGGGGCTGTGACAGCTGGCACTTGCTTTCAGGAGCACTCATCTAAAAATGATGAACCTTAAATCCTACATGTCACCTCCCAAGGCCTCACAAAAGCCCTTACAAAACTTCCAACGTCCATGCTCCTCATGTCTACAAATTTCTCGTTCTGTACCAGTAACAACAAGAAAAGGAGGAAAAGAGAAAATTTTACAGTAGAGTCTTTTTGTTGTCCAGTGGTTTTAGGGACTTCCTTCCAGGACTTCATCAGGCTTCAGAGATGAAGCTGGGCTTTGCCACACGGAGTCCCGCATTAGGCAACTTTCCAGAGGAGGAAGAGAAATGACCCCCTTCTCTGCCTGAGGGGTCTAAGGTGACGGGGTGTGAGACCATGAGGTCCGACAACCATCACATCAGCCACCGTCCGTTTTTACTGGGTTGAACCTTGGGTTTACCCAGTCAGAGCTTTTTCCTGGTTCGTTATCTGTACAGGGAGGTAGTAGAGGCAGCACCGTAATGGGCACCGTCTCCTCCAACTAGCTAGGAAATCAGCCCCCGCCCGCTACGGTCAACGACAGCAGGATGTGCCTTGGGAAGACGCACAGCAAATCAGAATCGGAGGGAATTCAGAGTTTGAAATAAATAGACCATCCTTAATATAGTAGTTCATAAAGAAGTAGCCAACCTACTTTCTGATTTCGGTTCAGTGAGAATTCCTATTTGCACCCTGCGTAAGGAAGGCCTAAAACCTTGTCACTTTCCAACTTAACTTATAGCAGATTCATGTACAAAAAAGCCCCCCCAAGAAGGCTATTTGGTTCCTGATAGTATTTTTAGTCCTTAAAAACTTCATGTTTATCATTTTAAAGTATTAACAAACAAGAAAGTGCTTTATTTTTTTACCTTTTAATGGAGTATAACATCAAGCAAGGATTTAGCTGGAAGTTTTCTGTTGTCTTTCCTTTGTTGCTGTCCTCAGGGAGGACATGCGTAAAATTTCCCTTGTATCATAAAGGGCAGACAGGGATACAGTTTCATTATGAAGTCAGAAATCATTCTCTGAAGAGATACTCTGCATCTGGTGGTGTCACTCTTTCCTTTAAATTAGCTCTTATGTTTATTTTTTTTAATTTTTATTTTTTAAAGATTTTATTTATTTATTTGACAGAGAGAAAGACAGCCAGTGAGAGAGGGAACACAGCAGGGGGAGTGGGAGAGGGAGAAGCAGGCTTCCAGCGGAGGAACCTGATGTGGGGCTTGATCCCAGGACTCTGGGATCACGCCCTGAGCCGAAGGCAGACGCTTAACAACTGAGCCACCCAGGCGCCCCAGCTCTTATGTTTAGATACAAGCTAGGTAAGTTCTAATGTGGCCAATTTCTGGAAGGTTGTACTTTTGAAAGGCAAGTAGGATGTTTTAAGATTTTTTTTTGTCTTAACTAATACATGTGTTGACTTCTTATTTGTACATGCTGCCTTCGGAAGGGCAAGATCTCTTTTTGGAAGATGAATGAATGGTCTTCATAATAAAAAAGTTAATCTTGTTTACTCTCTGTTTTGTACATGAAGATGGAATATACAGCTCAGCTGCCGAAGAGAGACTAGGGCTGAACATTCACTGAACTTCTAATTATGAACACCCTGGGTTTATGCGAATTCTTAGAAGCCTACATCCCATAGCTTCTGAAAGTACTCATCTTTGCAAATAAGTACTCCTGTTCATGCTTCATGTCATCCCTGTGTTGGGGAAGAGCGAAATGGAGAAAACTGGGTAGAATAATGTCCTCAATTTTTTGCCAAATAACAAATTCAGGAATAGATGATTGAACTGAAACAGATTTCCTGGTGTGGTTTTGAGCAATTCCTGGACAGTTTATTGCTCCCATCTACCAGCATCAACCAAGCTATCAACTTGAATTTGGGGCATAAGGCTGGGATTTAGCAATATTTTGTTACCAATCCTAGATCTAACTACACTGTGTAGTTGGGAATATTGATTAATTTTTCTGTAAAAAGGTAGGAAGTCTTTACCCCAAAGGCACAAAGCAGAGATTAATAGACTCCTCATGGTCTGTGTCAGAAACCCTGGTTTATGGCTACTCAAAATTTACTGAAATGCTGACCTACTTTCCACATGACATAATAGTGTGATAAAGGCAAGTTAAACTTCAATTCAAAATGAAATGGCAAAGAATGTATTAAAAATCTCTCATGTGATAACTTTTTTTTTTTTGCTTGTTTCTTCCATTCTTCTGTTTTTTGTTTTAACATATGATGAACTTAATAGCTGAACGAGTTTCACCGAAGATGCAGATTTCCTCTGCTTAGCTGAAACCCGTGCTGAGGGCCCATATTAGCTCTATTTTCTGTGCCAGTTGACAAGTTTACAACTCGATATCTGCCCTGTATTATTTTTCTAAAAATTCATCTGACATCACCTCAGTTAAGGGGCAGGAAACTTGGGGTGCCAAGACGTGCATATTTATTCCAGTGAATCTTTTCAAAAAACCCTTTGAGAACATTTTGCTATTGTTCAAAAGGTTGATGACTTGCCCAAGTCATGTAGTCCTTCCGTGTGAGAATCTGGATTCTCTCCTGGGTTGAGTTGCCTCTAAAGCCTGTTCTCTTTCCACTTGCTCCATCTTCCAAACTGCCTTTGCTCCTGTCTTAGTATCTGAGCTGTCTCTTGGTACACGATGCTCAACCATGGTTTCTGTTCAGAAAAGACATAAAGAGCTATTCAAAAAGGAGGTCTTCAAACCACATTTCTTTTGGTGTCTCTTTTCTTTAAACTTAACATGTTCTCATCCATCTTTAATCGTATATCTTTTCCTCAAATTATGTTTTTAAAATTTAAACCTCGATGTGCCATCCCAATAAAAAATGAAGAGACGGTTATTAGATTTTATTCAGATTCAATAAATTAAAAATAAGTGCATTTGCCTTAAATAATGCACTCTTATTTAATATTAAAATGCTACAGCAATGGTGACATTACCTAGCTTGATAGCAGCAGCCAAAAAAAAAAAAAAAAAGGGTGTAATCTCTTTCAGGTGCAGCTCTCTGATCTTGCTCATCAGCCCATATTGCTCTCTTCTCTCTTTCTTGGGGTGGGGGGGAGCAGAGGAGACATTAGGGGAGATCAATAGGTGTTACAGGGTGTTCTGCAAAGGAACTGACACTTGGTGCTTCATTTACTGAAGGGTGAAAAATTGACTGCAGGGATAGAGGAGGATTGCACGATGTGGTCTAAATTAGATCCAAACACTTTCTAATCCTTGAGAATTGTATTAACCAGGCTAGTATGGAGTAAATATTTATTGAGCACCTACTGGGGAGAGGCTGTAGGTGGGTACTGGGTTGACAAGATTAGTCTCTACACCTGAAGATCTAATGATCTAGTGGGAGCTAGCCAGGGTAATAGGTGTAAACATTAATGAGTCTGGTGATGAAAGCTTGTTCCTTCAAGCTCAGGGCTCACACAGCCGAGCTTTAAAGACAGATCCAGCAGAGAAAGAAAATGGAGAGGCAAAAAGGTCAAATCCATGAGAGAAAAAAGTCACTAAATGGGGGGAAAAATAAAAGTGACTAATAACTAATATATCACTCTTGGGATTTCCCTAAGCATGGAATCAGTCTGATGTCTTTGGTTTGCAATTTTATCCTAATGCTGTATATTTCCTAAACATTGCCGTCAACCCATGACTCACTGGTGGTCCCACCGCAGCCCCTCTGAATCACAATCTGAAAGAAGTCAGGGAAGCTCTAGTGTTACCAGTTCCCCTGGGTGATTTTATGGGAAGTTGAGGAAACACTGCTGTAGCTGGTGCTTGAAACTCCACCACTGGAGTTTTTCTCTTTGGTTGAGCAGCAGATCTCAAACTTTAGTTTGCACAAAAGAACCTGAATCTCTACTCTTTGAACTTAGTCCTTTTAGTTGGACAGATCCTCCCAAAGGCTAGGGAACATTCCTGCTAAGAATGTTGAGGTTCCTGCAGCCCACCCTCAACGAGTTTCATTGTGTGGACCTGCCGTGAAGCCCATCGATCTTCGTTTGGCTAGCATGTTAAGACATTCTGATAAAGGGGCGCCTGGGTGACTCAGTCGATTGAGCTTCAGACTCTTGGTTTTTGGCTCAGGTGTGATCTCATGGGTCGTGGGATTGAGCCCAGGGTTGGGCTCTGCGTGCCCAGCAGGGAATCTTCTTGAAGATTCTCTCCCTCTGCCCCTCCCACCAGCCCCATGTGTGTGTGCACGCATGTGCGCATGCTCCTGTGTGCTCGCTCTCACAATTTTTTTTTTTTTAAGAGAGATTCTGATGAAGTTCATCCTTGGAAATTACCTGGAGAAGTACTGATTTAATTAGGACTTAATTCTCTTGAAAACAAACACATTTAACTCCTACATGCTTTGGGGTAAAGAGGCATTTGAGAACTGGATTTAAGTCCATAAATGCACTAGAATATAAACTCTGAGAGGACAGGAATATTTTTTTTTACCTGTTTTGTTCCTGGATGTATTGCCAGCACCTGGAAGAGTGGCTTCCACATTTCAGATGCGCACAAACTGTTGACTGACTGACTGAATTCGAGGTGTAAAGATGTCCTGTCTCTCACTCTTGCATTCCTCCCGTATCTCTGGACACTGTGTTACCACCAGAAAGCCCTTGCAAGTGAAGTCACAGAGAGCAGGAGGGCGGTGGCCGGAGTAGAGGGGATAACTGAAGCACCTCGGAACTTGAGAAAGGGGAAGGAGGGGTCGATAAAGAGAGGCCAGGATGGTAGAGTCACCCACAACTCTGCTGACCTCACAGACTATCAGGGGGAACTATCAGGGGGATCCTAGTCTTGGACATCCATCATCTGTTTGGCCCCAGAGGCTTTGGGTTGCCCCCAGTGAGAGAGGTAATCCCAGAGAGTGCGGTGAGGTGCTATAGGAAGTGTACACGAAGCAAATTTGCGGCTTTCTCCTCCCCTTCTCCCCTCATTTTCTCTTTTGGATCAACAGGTGAGTGCAGCCATGACATCAAATGAGTTAGGTTCACTACTCCCCCCCCCCCACACCCAGTTCTTTTCAGCCTTCTATGGAATCCTTTGTTGCTTTATTCAGTGCCTGAGTGATCACTTGCTCATATGTTAGGGAAAGAGAAACTGAGTGTTAGTGGCCTCACCAGTCAAGGGGAAAAAAAAAAAAAAAGGCCAGCTTGTGGTATGCAGCTCTTATGCCTTCTGCAAGGGTTGCTGCCAACAAGGAATGACTCCAAGGGGTTAGAATTATCCCCTGCAGAGACACCATCTGTTACTGCTTTAGCTCTGGGTGTGAGCATTGTTAAGGGGACACAATAACGGCTCCTCCCAGCTGTTCCTGGATCTGGGACTGTATCCTTTGAGAGCTGCCTATTTTCAGGGGCCGGGGGTATAGAGATGTTAAGAATGAGAATTAGGTCTGGCAAATGGAATATATAGCAGTGTGTGCTGTAATCACAGGAGATGTTTTTTTCCCCTAATAAGTGCCATGTACAGGATGAGGAATAAAAAAATGGAATATATTCTATAAATCAAGGTTATGTAGCTCTATTCTGATGCTTTCTGAATGTACTGACTCTAAGAAAGATTGCACATGTGTTTTCTTAGGGATCTGCCACAACAGGGACTGGGCTTGCTCTTGGAATGTGTAGGATGCCAGCAAGTTTCCCTTTGTTCTACAGAGATCTGCACTGTGTGTGAGTCTCTCTAGACCATAAAAACCCTTATGTTAAAGCTAGTACAGTGTTTCTTTTAACCTGTGATAGAAGAGTTTTGAGGAAACTAGCTTTGTTGGTGACATAGGGAACCCAGCTAGCTCTAATTTTCAAAACAGGGTTTGGTTCTCCATCTTGGAGGGGCGCCTGGGTGGCTCAATGGGTTAAGCATCTGCCTTTGGCTCAGATCATGATCTCAGGGTCCCGGAATTAAGCCCCGAGTCCAGCTCTCTGCTCAGCAGGGGAGTCTGCTTCTCCCTCTCTCTCTGCCCCTCCACCTGCTTGTGTGCTTTCCCTCCAAATAAATAAATAACATCTTAAAAAAAAAAAAAAACAGCTACCTTGGAGAAACCACTTCCTTTAGAACAGTGATCCCATTTGTAGAGCACTTGATAGTTTACCAGGCATCTTCACACATGTTTTGAACCCCATAATGAACTTGAAAGACTGGATTTACTGTTCTACTTTTTATAAAAGAACAGTGAGGCTCAGAGATTTTAAACAAATTTCCAGCAAGTGGCAAAGCAGACAGCAAATACAAATCTTACTCCAAATCCTATACTTTTCTCCCAGTAGCAGCTATTGACTCTCACAGTGCATTTGGATGTAATGTACTGGAGTCTTGCTTACGCCGGCATTTGGATGCCATGACAAATCAGGAGGTCACTCAGGTTGTGTGATTTAAAGCAGTGGTTTTCAGGGTGTGATCCCTGGATCATCAGCAGCACCAACATGACGGGAAACTTGTTAGAAATGCAGACTCTCCCGCCCCAGCCCAGACCTACTGAATCAGAAAATCGTGGTGGTGGTGGTGGGGGGGGGGATGTAACCCAGAAATCTGTTACGGCCAGTACTGCAGGTAATTCTGATGCATGGTACTGTTTGAGAAACTTTGATTCAATGGATATAATCCCCCAAAGTTCCTCTCCCATCCCGTTATGCTACAATTTAACCTTTAGTATGAAAGCCTTTTTCTGATATATAATAAGCACTTTCTTGTCATTTACTGCATTGGGAAGGTTTTCTCTAAAACAGTCCATGAAAAACAGGCACAAATGCAGCAAAAGTTTGGATAGCTGGGGAGAAGGAAGGGGAAAATTATGGGTTGAGAGCATAGAATTATTCCGGAAAGCTATTGGGCGCCTCAGGTCTTAGGACTTGAGATTTGAGAAGAGAGCAAGAAAGGAAGTGAAGAAGGGACTGCATATACATTTTCTAAATTTAGGCTTTCTAGTTGTGTCTAAGACTAGTTCTGTCACAATCAGTTACTTTTCTGGAAATGGCATTGTCTTTTTAAATTGATGACTCCAGCCCATTGGTTCAACTAAGCAATTGATAGCAATCTACTTAGTTTAAAAACAAAAGCAAAAATAGTGAGTGACTCTTTTGGTAGAAATCATCCTTATCAGGGAAGGGAATATCCCTCCCTTAACTTTGGAAAGGACCCAGGTAATCCAGAAGAGGTGTTTGTCCAGTGGAATGCATTCGGCCGTCTCCTACAAAGTCTACAAATGTAGCCCTTGGGGAGACTCCGTGGCCTCGGGGAGACTCTGTGGCCCTGGGGGAACTAATGGTGGAGACCAAGGTAACCACCGAGATTTGAGTTCTCCTAAAGTCCGTCTTATACAAAGTGAATCTGAACCCTTGCATGGACTTTTTCTAGTCCTCAGCTTGTCTGGTGAGTGTTTGTCATACAATAGTAACAATCAAAAGGTTTACTGGATAGAAATCACAGGGATGCTTTTCTTTTTTCCCCATTAAAAAACATTAAAAGAGAAATGCCATGTTCTTACATAGCCGTGAAAGCCCTTTTCCTGTTCGCTTTGATCTGCATGCGGGTCAGGATAGGAGATGCACTAACATGGAACTTTTCACTATGTTGGGAGATAGCCCCTGCCCCTGAATCTTATATGAAAGAAAAGTAGGTCCCTTGCTAGACCTTCTGAGTCTTTAATGCCAAATGTGGGTCACTTACATAAATAAACTTTATCTGATACTGTACATGTTTTCATTTTATATGTCCAAGAGAAAACTGTAAAGCCCTCGCTATAAAAAAGTTATTATTTTTAAAAAAGATTTATCTATTTTAGACAGCACAAGCCAGCAGGGGGAGGGACAGAGGGAGAGAGAGAATCTCAAGCAGACTCCCTGCTGAGCACAGAGCCTAAGGCACAGAGCCTGAGGCAGGGCTCAATCTCACAACCCCCAGTTCATGACCAGAGCCAAAATCAAGAGTCAGACATTCAACCGACTCAGCCCGCCAGAGGCCCCCAAAGTTATTAATTTCTTACAGGTATGTGCACAAACATTGGGAGATTGATTTGCCTTGGATGAAATATACTTAGTTTCAGAAGCAGACTTCACTCCTTCCTAGAGCAGGAGATCGTAACTCACAAAATTGTCATCTGGCAACCTCCCCACCCGTCTGCTTTTTTTTTTTTTTTTTGGTTTGTTTTGGCCGCATGTATAGATTTGTGATCATACATACCATTGAGCTCGTCACACAATGCCTTCCAGTCTCCAGCCCACCTTTTCAGATCCACTGTTAGATGTTTACTCTGAGAGCCATTTTCCTACAGGCCAGATTTATTTTTTAACAGCTTTATTAAGATATCATTAACATATAAAACCAAATATATTTAAGATGTATATGTGATGTTTTGCTAAGCATATTCATTGTGCAATGATCACTGCAATCAAGTTAGTGGTCGTATCCATTACCTCTAAATAGTGACCATTTGTGTGTATGTTAAGATTTAAGCACTGTCCTGGGGCGCCTGGGTGGCTCAGTCGGTTGCGTCTGCCTTCGGTCAGGTCATGATCCCCGGGTCCTGGGATCGAGTCCCGCAATGGGCTCCTCCGCTGGGAGCCTGTTTCTTCCTCTCCCACTCCCCCTGCCTGTGTTCCCTCTCTCGCTGGCTGTCTCTCTGTCAAATAAATAAAATCTTAAAAAAAAAAAAAAAATTTAAGAGCTGTCCTCTTTAAAGTACAACTATACAAAACAGTATTGTTAACTATCATCACCATTGCTGTACATTCGATGTCCCCAGCAAGTCAGGATGTCAGACTCTCAATCACAAAGTTTTAAAAAACGATTTGGATATCAATCCTTGGGGAAAGAAATCTTAGATTTAAATAACAACAAAAACGAAACCTCTGCTCCTTTGAACCTCATACCAGTCATCTGTGACATTATCTATGACTCCCGTCATCCACTCCCCTCCTTGTCCTGCTCAATCACCGAGACTTTTCCATCTGGCTCCCCTGTTTATTCTGTTTATGTTCCATCCCAACTACTCTATCATCCTTGATGATGTAAACATCCGTATAAGTAACTTTTTCTGTGCTCCAGCCGCCAGCTTCCGTAGCACCCACCCCCCTACCCCCACCCAAGAGGTTCATTAGGGACCAAACTCCAGTGCAGAGACAAAGTAATGCTTATGCAAACTCAGCCTAAAATTCTATGAGGCACTTGCTTCTTTGTTCTGTTTCATTTGGGAGCTGTCATGTCTCCGAGTTGATTGATATTGAGAATGTGTTTTCTGAGTCATTGAGATTCTAGAAAATCAACTGCTTTTCAGAAAAATCAACTCTTGCACCCAGCAATGGATCACATTTTTTCCGTGGTTTTCCTACCGACTGGACTGTACTGTGAATCATGAGGTCGGGATGGTTTTCTGTTCTGCTCCAGCCAAGATTTACTTCATTATTTCTTTAGGGAAGGTGATTGAGAGTTGTTTCTAATTGGTTTCATTATAGAACAGAACCCTGAAAAAGATTTAACTTACTATGGTTTGGATTTTACGGCCTGTTATTACAAAGGTTGTCACCAAAAGCAACTGTTGAACAGAAATTAGCACAGGGGTGTTCAGACAATAGAATGGAGTAAGAATGCATTTACAACCCTCTTGTGGGGAGCCGGTGTCCAGTCTGGTCAAGGTAACCTGATGCCCTATGCTAGCTTCAATTGCACACTTACAGGTGCCAGGCTTAAATTACATATGATTAATCCTCCCTCTGTAATGTATGTCATCTTGTTTTGTCTGTTTGTCAATGGATAAAATTTAAGACAGTAAATAGCTGGCCTGAAATGGTAGGGTTAAGACTCAAATCTAGATCTGCCCGAGTCCCAAACTGGTGGTTTTAACCACCCTACTCTGTTTCAGTACATGATGCTACTCCCACTCCGAGCTTCTCTTTTGAACCCCCCCTAACCCCCCATAATCATTGAGAAAGCATCTATTTTTGATCCATCTTTGTATATTTAGCATTGCTTCACTTGATGATCTGTATACAACAGAGTCTCCATATTTGATTGTCAAATGCACAAGTAGGTACATTTTCATAAAACATCTGCATCAGGTCCTGTTATTTGCAGAAAACTTGTACATAAAATGGAAAAAATAGTAAGAGCAAAGTCTCTTTCCTTCTTTGTCAGTAATATTTTAATAGGTGCTATGAAAAGGGAAATCATCACTTCAGCCAAGGGTAAGAGTGTTATTTTGTTTTTTGAGGAGAATGTGGTAGCTGAATGACAGGATGCAGCCCTCCCTGTGCCTTTCCCACCTTACACTGGCCTCCTCCTGGGGGAAATGCACCTCTCCGCCCCTTGACTTTCAGCTTGACCCACCTGCTTGCTTTGGCCTATGGCATATGGGTAGCAGTGATTGAGAGTCGGTTCTCCATCTAGACCCTACAAGGCCTCCTGTGTTTCTGCTTGCCCTCTTGCACCCTAGACATCAGCATGAGTAGAGCTATTGCCTGTGTCTGCACCTTCAGCCTTGGGCCTGAATGAGACATGTAGGGTAGAGCAGAGTCAGTCCACCTAGACTGTCTGATTCTGACTTGTGTGAGTCATTCCGTCCAACTGCAGATCTAGTGAAAGAAAAATTCCTGTTACAGCCACTGAGTGTTGTGGCATATCTAATGAATACAGCAGATGTTCCCATTGTTTTCAGAGTTAACTGCCAGGGGCTCTAATTCAACAATATGCTATAATAACAGTTAATGATTTTTGCTCACTAGCTCCTACCCTTTAATTTTCTTAAGAGTCAAACCTCAGAAATGGCCCAGGGCTGAGAAGCTAGGACAGAGTCAACCAATTGAACAGCCAGAGACATTCCCCAATCTGTCAAGCAGAGTAGCCTCCCAGGGCTACCTCCTTAATGTAGAGAAGAGATCGGTTTTAGCAAGTTAGGCTTGGATGTTTATTAGAAAATTTCTAATATTGTCTGCAATTAAATTTAAACTATTTAAAATGTGGTATGTATAATATATGTGTGTGCTTGGCTTTCAGTCTACACCCTGGAGCTCATTAGTGAACATTTAAAGCTCCTAATCAAGAGTACATACGACTGGGCCTAGTTACTTGGTATTTCAGAGCCTATATTCAGAAATCCAGGCCTACCAGCACCCTTCAACTATCTTTATCTCTGATCAGCACCAGATGGTTTGTTAATGAGTATAATGTAAAGAATGATTTTAATTGCTGACTTCAGTGGTTTCAACATATGTGCATTAGGTAGAAATATTGTCTATATTTCTGCCTTGCATGAACTGGGATAAGAGGTCTAGAGAGGTCAGGACCTTTAAGGGTGGTGCCCCATGTCTATGACTATGCCTGATTCTTGTGTGCAGTCACTTCTGGAGGATTCTGTATAGTGCCATGTCTGCCTTGCATGAAGATTTGAAGCAAAATGTTTACTGACATGCCTAAAACAACAAAATTATGACTACTTTCTTATAAATATGGTATGTGTAGCAGAATACTATCTATGACTTAAAACCTATCATTGGTGGTATGGTCTTGAGAACAGAGTTCTAGAGACACTTTTCTATCTCTAACTGATGGAGATTATCAATGTCTACTAAGATAACCCAGTATTTTAGTGAAACCAAATTGCCTTAGCTCAGTTACAATAGCTTCTTAAAAGGATTGAGTTAAAAGTTAATCATAAGTGGAATGAATAAATAAAGGGCGGTGTATTTCTTTAATGAAATTCTATTTAGTAACATAATATTACTATAAGTAAGAATAAGGGTTACTCTCAAAAACATGTCAAGCTGTACATTTCACATTAGGGCATTTTGCTGTATATGTATTCTATCCCAAATAAAAAATTACTTGCTGTAAGAAAGATACCAAGATGATCAGCAGATCCCTGGCATGCCAGAAATGGTCCTACCTGTTCACAACTGTGATCCTTGTTCAAAGAAATCCTCCTTTTCAATCAAATTCTACAATCCAGGCTGCCACCTTCTCATTTTTCCATTCATTTTGAAGCTCCCAGGAACTTGATTTATTTTTCTAACAGGACAAATAATTGCACGACAGGAAGGGCCGCTCTTTTGTACAAATCCAAGGGTGCTTGCTACTTAACAGACTGTGAGGTGAATATGTGAGGAGCCCCTGCTGGAATTTTGCAACAACAGGTGGCATGTCCCCCCATGACTATCCTGGAGCTGTCTCAGAAAGGTGAAGTGACTTGGCTAAAGTCACATGTGTAGCTTAACCACAGCCCCTGACTAGAAGTTAGAACTCTTTCTGCTTACAATATATTCTGAGGTGAAATTTTCTTAGATTTCAGGTTTTGGGTTGTTTAAGGTGTTGAGTGATGCCTTCAGTATCTCTTATGTAAATTCAGTTTATTCAAAATGAATAATAGCTTTGTGGATGTATTTTTTAAAGGATTTGAGGATTATATGTAAAATGAAATGTTTTAGAAAGTTTAGTTTTGACTTTAAATTCTAAAAATATGCGATTAAATTGTGAAAGGATAAGTCATAATAAAAAGCATAAACTATGATTTGAATTATAATTGATACTTTTGAGCAGTTTATTTTACTCTTTCTAGGCTTAACTTTTATTTTTTTATAACTTTTCTAGTGTAGGCTACATTTATGTGAACTTTAGAACTCCGAGGTTTCTTCCTTCAATATCATTCTCATCAGTATTTTAAGACAGGCTCGCACAGCCCCTGCCTGGGTCAAAATGAAGTGAATATTGATGCTAATATTGTATGCTTTGCCCTGTGTCAATCAGCTTTACCAAAGCTTTAGGGACATAAAGAATATCTAGAGGGAATACAGACCAGAAAAACAAAGATGAATAATATTTCTAAAGTGAAGAAAGTTTAAAGAAATTAAAATGATGTCCTCTGAAGAACAGAGGCTGAATTCAGAATTCTCAGATTTGGTTTTATTCAAATAGGATTCTTCAAGGGATGTTTTGAAATCCTCATAGATTATACAAGTTACTTTTTCAAGTTTTTATTTTGCAATAATTTTAGGCTTAGAGAGCCATTGAAAAAATAGCACAGATCTCTCCTACACACTTAACTCAGTTTCCCCCAGTGATAACATCCCACATAACCGTAATGATTGTCAAAAGTAAGAAATTAACATTGGTGTAATACAACTAAATAAAGTACACACCTTGTTTGTATTTCACCAGACTTTCCACTAATGTCCTTTTTTCTTTTGTGGGATCTAATGTAGGGTCTCACATTGATGACCTTGAGTAATCGTGTTTCCTGAGCCTCTTCCAATCTGATAGCTCTTTAGTCTTTCCTTGTCTTTTGTGACTTTGACACAAAACTAACCATTGCAGGGTTAGAGTCTAACACATTATTTATATGGTGCCAAACTGTTCCAGATTTGGCTACTGGGAGCACTTTCTGATTGATTGCTCTGTATTTTTGACATGCCCCAATCTACTTTTTTTTTTTTTTTTTTTTTTTTTTTTTTTTTTTTAGCACTTCCATCCTTGTGATACTCCAAGAAGCTCTATGCTTGACTTGCATTTTCCCTTCCCCAGCCCTCGACCAGCTATTTCTTCAAGGAGCCCTTGTTCTCGTCATTAAATAATGGCATTTAGAAACAGGGACTTGGGAACTAGGTGTGCTCATGGCTTCTGAGGGGGTCACTGCTTCTATGCTGTCTCTCACTGGATAAAGCTGGATCATGTGTGTATGCCTACAAACCCATATATGCTCTCATATCGCTACTCATTTCCATACCTAACTATCCATCCATGAATTTAAAAGGAGACCATTACCACCTCTAATCCAACAACACGTGGTTCATTCTAGCATGATATTCTCTTTTTCTGAGAAATCGACTCTAATTGTCTGTAATAGACATATTTATTTGTTCACAGCTGGTACACAGGAAGAGTCATTTCAGAATCACTAACATACATCTCTAAATTCATCAACTAAAGTACAGTGTTTGTGTGCCAATTATTTTGGTCTTTAGTCTCACAGTATCCAGTAAAGTTACATGGTGCAGCTTATTTTTTCATCATAGCATCACTATAGTCATAGCACTTATTTGCATGACAGATTCATTATCATAGTCTGCACTCCATTTTGGTTTCCTATAATACCCTAGTTATTTTAAATTTACATATGGAAATTCACCTTTTGTGGCATAGAGTTCATGAGTTTGGACATAGGATTAGAGTAGAGTATTCACAATACAGGACAGTTCTGTCCCCTCAAAAATATCACTTGTTACACTCAGGTGAAATAGGTGAAGGGGGTTCAGAGGTATGAACTTCCAGTTATAAATAAATGACAGAGATTAAAAGTAGAGCATAAGGAATACAGTTAATAATCTTATATCATGTTGTATGGTGACAGATGGTAACTACACTTATGGTGAGCATTGGGTAATGTATAGAATTGTTGAATCCCTATGTTGCACAGGTGAGACTAACCTAATATTGTATGTCAACTGTATTTCAATAATAAGAAAAAATTTTTGAAAATGCTCTCTCTACCCCACAAAACTGGCAACCACTTCTGTTTTCAGTCCCTATAATGCTTCCTTTTCCAACATGTCATATACATGGAAAAATACATTATGTGGCATTTTAGGTCTGGCTCTTTGCATTACTTCGTTCTTCCTTAAGGTACCTGCCCATTCTATTTCAGAGAAGATCCCTTCTCCTGCATATATTTTAGAACAAAAAGTCAAAATCCTCAATTTTTGGTTCCTTACAGAAAAACATCTTCAGGGATACACAATTTTCCAAAATTTTCTACATATTGTTGATTTTTCCTTAAGCTGCAGTATCTTTTGTGTTGGATTCATTGTGTTCATTTTATATTTTTGTTTTGTTAATCTTCAATTGGTAGAAACTCATTCAGTCCTTGATTTTCTCAACTGACACAAAAAACAGTGGCTCACTGGTTAGTTCCACACTTGTAAGTTTCAGTTTCTGAGACCTATCCCTGAAGGCCAGGTTGAGTCGCATGCCGTCTGGGTCAATGTGAAATGTCCAGAAAGGGGATATATGGAGAGAGAAATCAGACGCTTGATTATGCTTGAGAGAAACTGGATCTTTTCCTGCTTTGAATTTCAAGTTCCACACGTCAGCAAGTGACTCAGGTGCAGTTTGCAATTGTGTTTTAAGAAGTGATGTATTTGAAATATTCCACTATGTAGCATGTACTATTCCCAGAACTTACCCTGTATCTTTCCTTGTTTACAAAGCTGCTGCTTAGGCAACCAAACATATTTGTATGCAAATGATCACGTGTACTTATTCTATATTTCATTCTGAATTACATATTAGGATGTGTACTTTTAAATAAATCAAGACTAGGTCATTTAAGAGTACATTTGATTATTGATTTTAGATCAATCTTCTTTTTTTATGTAGAATTTATAGCTATGAATTGCCTTCTGAGCCCTGCTTTCACTGAATCCCATGTTTTAATATGTGTTTTTATTTTTACTGATCCCAAACTATTTTCTAGTTTTCCTTGTAATTTTTTGATCTATTAATTGCTTGAGTGTGTTTCATTTACACACATTAGTGAATTTTCTAGTTTTCCTTTTATTATTGTTACTAGTTTTATTCCACTGTGTCCAGAGAGATACTTTCTATGATTTCAATTTTTAAAATTTATTGAGACTTGTGTGGCTTAGATGTGGCCTATCCTATGGAATGTTCCATGTTTGCATTGAGAGGAAAGTGTATTCTGTTGTTGGGTGGAATATTCTTTGTAAGTCCGTTGTTAGGTCTAGTTGTCGTATGGAGTCATTTGCTTTCTCGATTTTTTTTTTATTGGTCTTCTGTCTAGTTCTATAAATTATTGAAAGTGGGATAGTGAGGTCTTCAGTTATGATTGTAGACCTGTTTTTTTTTCCCCCTTCAATTCTGTCAGGTTTTGCTTCATAGATTTTGAGGCCACATTGTTACATATGTATAGGCTTAGATTTGTTTTGTTTTGTTTGAGGGATTGACTTTTGACAATATGTAAAATGCACTTCTTTGACTCTTGTAACAATTTTTATCTTCAGTTTGTCTCAAGATAATTTATTTTCCTTTTGATTTCTTCTCTGACTCATTGGTTGTTTAATTCATACATACTTCTAATTTTTCAGTTTTCCCTGTCTTAGGGATCTAGTTTTTTACTATTGTGGCAGGAATAAATAACCAATGTAATTTTCAGTCTTCTTAAATTTGTCAAGACATGTTTTGTGACCTAACATATGATCTATCCTGCAGAATGTTCTGTGTATGCGTATGTACAGTTGAGAAGTATATGTATTGTGCTGCTATAGATAGAATATTCTTTGTATGTCTGTTAGGTCCATCTGTATAGTTCAAGTCCATTATTTCCTCATTGATTTTTCTGTCTGGTTGATCTATCCATTGTTAAAAGTGGGGTATGAAGTCACCTACTATCATTGCATTGTTTTTTATTTCTGCCTTGAATCTGTTAATAATTGTTTAATATATTTAGGTGCTCTGATATTATGTGCTTATACATTTTACATTTGTTATATCCTCCTGATTAATTGATCTCTTTTTCATTATTTGATGATCTTTATCTCTTATTACAGCTTTTGATTTAAAGTCTCTTTTGCCTGACATAAATAGAACTACTCCTGCTGTCCTTTGATTTCCATTTGCATGGACTGTCTTCTGCCATCCCTTCACTTTCAGCCCATGAATGTCTTTAAAGCTTAATTGAGTCTCTTGTAGGCAGCCTGTAGTGGCCATCTTGTTTTTCTTTCTTTCTTTTCTTTCTTTTTCTTCTTTCCTTTCTTTCGGTCTAGCCAGTCACTATCTGTCTTTCAATGGGAGAATTTAAACCATTACATTTATTATTGATAGGTAAGACATTACTATCATCTTTTTGGTAATTGCCTTCTGATAGTTTTATAGTTCTCTTACTCTTTTTTGTGTGAGTCAATTTTTTTGTAGTGGTGTGTTTTGATTCTTTTCTTTACCATTTGTGTATCTATTGTAGGGTTTTGCTTTGTGATTATAGATATTATTATTTTAGGATTTATTTATTTGCGAGCGAGAGTGTGTGAGTGGGGGGAGGGGTCGGGGGAGAGGGAGAGAAACTTAAGCCGACTCTCCGCCAAGCTTTAGAGCCTGACAGGGGCTCAGGCCCATGACCCTGAGACCATGACCTGGGCTGAAATCAAGAGCCAGATGCCCAATTGACTGAGCCACCCAGGTGCCTGTGATTATACATCTTATACTAGTCTATCTTAAGCTGGTAACAACTTAACTTCGACTGCATAAGACAATTCTACACATTTTGTGCTTCCCCACATTTTATTTTGTGTTGTCACATTTTACATCTTTTTATATTGTGTATCCATTAACAAAATATAGCTGTAGTTATTTTTAGCTATTTTTACTTTTTTTCTTTTGACCTATATGCTAGAGTTCAAAGTGATTTAAACACCACCATTTCAGCATTACAGTATTTTGAGTTTGACTATTTACCTTGACCAGTCAATTTTATATTTTTACATGTTTTCATGTTACTAATTAACATCCTTTCATTTCAGTTTGAACAACTTTTTTTTTTTTTTTTTTTTTTTTTAGCATTTCTTGCAGGGTAAGTCTAATGGAGATAAATTCCTCATCTTTTTTTTTTTTAAGGTATTATTTATTTGACGGGGGGGGGAGCAGCAGGCAGAGGGAGAGGGAGAAGCAGGCTCCCACTGAGTGGAGAGCCCAATGCGGGGCTCCATCTCAGGACGCTGGGATCATAACCTAAGCTGAAGGCAGGTGCTTAACCGACTGAACCACCCACGTGTCCCAAATTCCCTCATCTTTTGTTTGTTTGGGAAAGTCTTTGTCCTCTGTTTCTGAAGGACAGCTTTGCTGGGTAGAACATTCTTGGTTGGCAGTTTTATTCTGTGAGCACTTTGAATGGGTCAGTCCATTCTCTCTGGTCTGCAGGGTTTCTGCTGAGAAATCTGATTTTAAAGCTCTCTCTTATCTCTTTGATTTTTGAGAGTTTGATTATAATAGGTCTCACTGAAGATCTCTTTGGGTTGAGTCTGTTTGGCGATCTTTGAGCTTTATGTCCATGGATGACCATATCTCTACCCAGATTTGGGAAGTTTTTGCCATTATTTCTATATATAAGTTTTGTCTGTCTTTCTTTCTCTTTCTTTCTTTCTAATATTGTTTTGCATGATGGTATCTCCTAATTGACATAGGATTTCTTCACCCCTTTTCATTCTTTTTTCTCCTTTTAACCAGAAAACATTGAGATATTGGTCTTCAATTTTGCAGATCCTTTCTTCTCAACTGAGCCTGCCATTGAAGCTTTCTATTTCATGTTTTCATTTCATTCATTTTATTTTTTATCTCCAGAATTTCTATTTGGTCCCCCCACCTTTTTTTTTTTTTTTTTAATGATTTCCATTTCTTTGTCGAACTCTTGTTATGTTTATGCATTGCTTTTCTGAGTTCATTGAGTTGTCTGTGTTCTCTTAAATCTCACTGAGCTCCCTTAAAAATAATTATTTTGAAATCTGTTTCAGGTAATGTCTATTTGGAGGGAGGGTTCTGGAAAATTATTGTGTTCCCTTGGTGGTGGTATATTTCCTTGTTTTTTCATGTTTCTAATGGCTTTGTATTAATGTCTGTGCATTTGAGGGGGGCAGTTACCTCTTCCAGTCTTTTCGGACTGGCCTCAGTTGGGAAAGACTTACACTAAAGGTGGCTTCAAGGGTACCAGCTGGGTGGGTTTCAGTGTCTCTAGTTCCTGGGAAGGTACAGTGGTACAGTCTCCATGCAGCTTCTTGAGCCAAGGTCAGTGTCAGCAAAGACTGGGTGGGGGTGGGGCGAGGGGGGAGTCTTCTGTGGCCAAGACTATGGAGGTCCTGCAGGTGGTGGTGGTATGCTGGCACTCGGTAATACTGAGACTTGGCGGTCCTCAGTACCAGAGGCTGAAGATCCATGGTGGTGAGGCTCACTGGGGTGCTCTTACTCTCCTTTTCCCTGTGGAGTGAAATCTTTCTGAGGGGTCCCTCTTGGTGTTGAGCTGCTCTAGCTGGGTGGGGGTGGGTAATACAGGTAAGATGCTAACTATGCTTTTCTGTGTGGCCATTCTTGGTTTCTAGGTCTGCAGTATTGCTGCTGCTTCTTCATGGTAGTACAGAGCTTTCCCAGAGCAATTCATCAGTTTGTAGTTGTTCATTTATTGTTTTTGTTGCCTTTGTGGAGGAGATGAGCATCGGGACTTCCTAGGCCTCCATCTCACTGATGTCACCTTAACTGGCCTTTCTCCAGTGTACCATTTTGATTAAATCCAGAATAGGCTACAGTCAAAAGGAGAAAGGACAGGAGAGGGCTATGATTGGTTTAGGATTTGGTTTCCCTGTAGTAGGGAAACAGAAACCTATTATTCTAGTCATTGCAGCCTAGAATCCTGAAATTAGGTTAGTACCATCCTATGGTCATATTTCTTGTTCTAATTTTAAAAATGTGTTTCTCAGTTCATCCTCCTTGGAGATGTAGTTAATGAAATTGCACGTTGATATTCTATCAGTGTCTTCTCTGATCTTTGGTTTAAGATACTGTTGCCAACATGGGGCAATAGATCTAGAGATCTATTTCATGGACTTTTTAACGGACAGAGATGTTGTGTATCAGCCATCACCAGAACGGAACTGTGAAGTGTATTTTCTCCAAGCCACCTTCTGTCATTGTAAGGTCAGGATACTTTATTGAGGGCCAGTTGGCCTGGCATGTGCTTCATGAAGGCAATGAGAGGGGATCCCTCAGGGGAGGCAGTGACTGGACTCCAGAGTCAGTATTGGGGCTGTGTGGATATCACAGCTGACCGTTGTGGGTGTGTAGCCAGTAGTTCTGATGAGGTTAGTCCAGCCAGGGAGAACCAACAATCGCCAACCAAAGCAAGAGAGAACAACTCATGAGCCACACTAACTACAGTGGGTAAGTGGCAGCCAGGTGGGCAGAGGGCATTGCCCCAGATACTAGAGGAGCAAGCAGACATCGATCACAAGGACCTTATCCTCTCTGCTTTGCCAGGATTCAATCTTGAGGAAGAGCCAGAGCAGGAGAAGCTGAGAGACTGAAAGAGTTTTGCGAAATGAGAGGACTGTATAAAAGGACCGTATAAATTAGGTAAGTTTAAACTGTATTATACACACACACACACACACACACACACACACACACACACACACACACATATACATACATATAAAACTGCTTTCAAATGCCTTTAGTTATATTCTCTCCTTGGCTAAAATCTCACTGGGAGTTTCAGTTTCTAGAAAAAGGACACAGTAGGTACTCAGTAATTAAGGTCTGAATGATTTACTAATTTAGACTAATTCTCTATTTTTTTTGAGTTTGAATTGCAGTTTTACTGTTGCGTAGTCAGACATGGTAGAAATACCTCTGTGCTCTCCTTTTTATAAGATGAGTAATGGAAGCCTTTGGAGGGAAGGAAAGTCTCTGCTCTTCTGTGTGACTATGCTATTTACGGAGCATTGGCGCGAGGTGAAGGATATTTCCTTACAGCCCTAGAAAGATGGGAATAACTTAGAGAAGATAATACACACAAGCTCAGTAGTCTGAGAGCCTCCTGGAGTCCCGAGGGTGAGCAGCCATGTGGGGTTGTCCTCTTCCATGAGGGAAGTACTCATTGGCGTCTAGCAGTGCACCAAACACTTTGATTGGCTGCAGGCCTGTGGATAAATTAGGCTCAAGAGCTTGGTTGTCTTTGCTGGAAACACCTTTCAAGGAAATATTGACAAGAAGTGTAAAACACTCTTCTTCCCTCACACAATTACCAGAGGGGAAATCAAGTTTTAGCAAGAACATGACAGTTGTAATGTATATTGTTTATTAAACATGCAATCAATCATCAGGAATTTTCATAGAGAGAATCCAAGAATATGTTGGCAAATTTCATTAATTGAGATGAATCTTGATGTATCTTTGCAGGAGATTTGAAAGCAGAGATTGTGGTTTATTATGGCAAGAATGTATATGATTTATATGTATGGACTTCAAGTTGGCTGAACTCTTCAGTCAAGTCCTGTTCTTCCTGTAGGAAGTGAAAGATGCTTTGATAGAATTTTCAAATAGAATGGACTTGTTACTGCAATTATACAGTAACTGATTGCTATAACTGTTGAGTACTCGGGCATTTCACTATTAGATATTAATTTGTTACACTATAAATCACTTTAAGGTAGACACATTTAATAGGAAAACTAATAATTCTGTCAAGTATCTGTCAGGACTCTACTACCTGATCCCTATGGCTTCCAGCTTGTTAAGCATCACTACATTATCAAGGACCACATTGTCAGGTGAAGGGGGAGATGAGGTATCCAGGGCAAAATTGCTGATCAGATACAAGTTCCTAAGTTTGATACCTTAAAAAAAAATCTGCATCAAGGGAAATTTCTAAGCCTAATAAATTGCACTATGTTATACAAACTGGGAGACTCGTATCAATCTTGAAAGACAATTTTACATGACTTACCCGAAATGAAAACAAACCTGTACAAAAAGAATATGCTGCTGACAAACTGTTGAAATAATAGAGTTTGATCAAATTAGTATAGTTTTGTAGTCTACCTGCATGGTAAAACTTGGTTTATTCAAAGTGAAAGAGTACAAACCATCTTACGACTTAGGCCAAATTAAAAAAAATATCTCTATTAGACAAACACATATTTTCAGGGTGTAGATGCTTCTTTTAGAAACCTTCCTTGAATCAGTGTTACAAAGAATGTCTTGTAAGAGGGTGAGAAGGCTTTCCATGTCTTTACAGACTTTAGGGTGTCAGAAAGCCTGAAAGACCATAGGGATACATGTCATCACAACATTTTTAAAGTTGACAAACATTACATAGAATTGAAATGATCTGATCAGTGTCAGCATTCGTCAGGTGTGCAGGGTCAGGAGCAGTGACTGAGAACAGCAGGCATTGGATGAACGCTTTGTGCGGGACACCCTTCTGTGTATTTTGTAGAAGGAGATGACAGTAAGCCTGTGAGGCAGATTCATCATCCACCTGGTACAGAAAAGGGAGCTAAACCACAGAAAGAGCATGTAAATTTTCCAAGGTCACACAAAGAGTGACTGGCAAAGCCAGGGTTGAAACCCAGACAGTTTGGCTCCCAAACTTTTTTTTGTTTGTTTTAAGTCTCATTTTTTGGTGGGAAGGGGTTATACTTTTTTCAATCAGCATAATCATTTTAGTTCACATACAATACAATTTCACCAATTTAGAATACACAGATGCGATTTGACAAATGTAATGCACTGATGTAACCACCAGCACGATGAGGATGTAGAACAGTTCATCATTCCCAAAAGTTCCTTTGGGCTGTTATGTAGTCTGTCTCCTCGCCCCACTCTCGGCCTCTGGCTGCGGCTTACTTCCTTTCATTTCAGTGACATTTGAATTATGACAAGGCTTTGGCTACTGTGAATACAGCTTCTATGAATATTCACATATAAGTGTTTTGTTGTTGTTGTTTTTTTTTATAGACATGAGTTTTCATTTCTTTTAGGGAAATACTGGGAGTGATTGCTAAGTAATGGGTGGCAGTAGTATCTCATTATGGTTTTAATTTGTGTCTTCAGAATGCCTAATCCTATTGAACATCTTTTCATGTACTCATTGGAATTTCATATAGCTTCTTTGTTGCAGTGTTTGTTCAAGTCTTTTGCCCGTTTTTAATTGGTTTGATTGTCTTCTTAATGATATATAAAAGTTCTTTTAGCTATTCTTGGTACAAAACCTTTATGAGAGTTATCTTCCAGTCCGTGGATTGTCTTTTCTCACCAATGCAAACAATGTTTTTTTTGAAGAGCAAAACTTTCTGTTTTTGTTTTTTTTTTTTTTATAGTTCATTTGTTTGTGTCTTCTTAAGAAATTGCTGCCTAACCCAGCTCACAAATGTTTTCTCCTAGAAGTTTATAGTTTCCACTCTTAGATTTAGGTGTATGATCAATTTCAAGTTTGTCTGTGTATGTACAATATCTAAAAATTACAAAACCATTGAGTGGATTACACTTCTTCCACTGAATTAATGGACATTGGTGTCAAAAACAGATTCATATGTGTGAGATCAATTTCTAGACATTCTTTCTGTCCAATTCTCTTAAATGCCCAAAACATGGTCTTGATTATCGTAGCTTTATAATAAGTCTTAGAAGCAGGTAGTCCACCAACTTCATTCTCCTTTTAAAAAGAATTTTAATTGTTCAGGTCCATTATATTTTTATATATATATTATAGTGTGCTTGTCAATTTCTAGCAAAAAAATTTCGTGGGGATTTGATTGGGATCACATTGAATACGTAGAATGGTATCTGGAGAATTGATATCATAACAGTATTAAGTCCAATACACTAATATGAAATATCTCTATTTTTAGACCCTTTAAAATTTCTTTTGCAGTATTTTGTAGCTTTCAGTGTACAGCTCTTGTGTGTGCTCTGTTAAATTTATAGTTCTATCCTATTTTGATACAAGTATAAATGGCATGTTAAAATTTTTTTTTCAGTTTCCAGTCGTTGTATTTTAGTACATAGCAATGCTACTTATTTCTGTACACTGACCTTGATCTGTGACCTTGCTAATCAATCTGCATTCCTTTAATATTTTTTTCTTGCCTATTGCACTGCCTAGAACTTCCAGAACAATGGTGACTAGAAGTGATGAGAAAGGACATTCTTGTTTTAATCATGATCTTAGGAAGAAACCATTCATTTAAGTATAATGAGCTGAAGCTCCCATGTAGATTCCCTTTATTAGTTCAAGAAAATGTCCCTGCTCTTAGTTTTGTGAAAATTTTTATGATGAATGGGTGTTTAATTTTGGCAAACATTTTCTGCATCAACTGTTGGTGTTTATTTTAATAATATTAATTACTTTAATTTGGAAGTGTCAAACCAACTTTTTGTTCTTTTTATAAACTTAGTTATAAAACGTGGTTTGTATATCTTCCTGTGTTCTCTAACATTTGGCTAAATATTTCTTTATATTCATGAGGCAAATCATTTTATAGTTTTTTTTCTCAATGTCTTTGGTTTTATTATCAAGGTAATAATGTCTTCCTATAGTGAGTTGAAAGCGTTTGCTCCCTCTAATTACTGAAACAATTTATATAGAATCAGTATTAATTTTTATTAAATATTTGGTAGAATTCACCAGTGACGCCATCTGGACCTTGTGGTAGCTGAATAATGGCCCCTAAAATATCCAGATTCAAATCTCTGGAAACTGTGAATGTTACCTTATGTGACAAAAGACACTTTTTTAAAAAAGATTTTATTTATTTATTTAGAGCATGAATGGGAGGAGGGACGGAAGGCAGGGAGAGAGAGAATCTCAAGCAGACTCCCAGCTGAGTGTGGAGCCCAACACAGGGGCTCCATCCCATGATGCTGAGATCATGACCTGAGCTGAAATCAAGAGTTGGGTGCTTAATTGGCTGAGCCACCCAGGCACCCCTGAATAGAATTCTTTAACGTATTCAGTTTTCTAGTAGTTCATGATGAGAGAGCCTTTCTTTGAGCTGTTACTCTTTTTATAAGGTCTTTTTTAATTGTAATATTCCACATGTTATGTCAAAATCTAAGTTTATTTCTGCTATCGCTAGCTGTGTGATTTGAGCAAATTAATGAACTTTAGTTAAAATTTATCTGGGATAGCTATGTGAATAGTAAGGAAGTGCATCCTAAATTGGTGTAGAATTTCGGTTAAGTCCTGGTGAGTACTTGAGTATAAATACTGGTTCCTCAGTTAATTAATAATTATCTCTTACCTTCAGTTCTGTGTTTTTTTTAGCTTGTTATAAAAATAGTGCCTATTTTATAGAATTCTTGTGATAAATGATATATTTATTGAAAATGGTGCAATAAATAGCACATTTTAGTGCTTATAATATGGAAGCTGAAATGTTCATTTGTATGTTTTTATGGAAAAACATGGTACAAAATGGCTTAATAAACTTCCAGATTGCTAGAAGAGAGACAAAAGGGATGAATGGACTGACTCACATTTTTAGCATAAGTCAAGCATAAGTATTTACTTGTAGTATTTGGAGTATAAGTTATTTCTTACAGGGCTAAGGAAGTTTGTTGTTTTATTTCCACATGGATGCCATTTTAACAAAAACGTACTGAACACATTATATATGTAAGACACTCTATTGGGCACGTGGGATAACCAAATATTGATGAGTCACTGTCCATGTCATCAAATACCTTTCAATCTAAGTCAGTTATTTGAAAGGGCTCCTCCGTTATATAAGCTTCTGTGTGAAATGTACTGTTTTTCATACATATGTGGAAAAATGAGTCAACCTGCATATGACATGTTTTATGTAATGTGGACCTTTTAATATTTAACTGTACTTTGGTTGCAATTACATGTTTGCTGCTATTGTTTTATGAATTTGGTCTCCTCCCTTATTTGTCATGCTCTCTCATGCGTGGAGCCTGCTCATGAGTCCTGCTTTGCCTCTTTTCCCCTTATGATATAGTCACATGGCCCTGAAAACTCCACCCTCTATAACTCCTCACCCCATACTCTGCCTCCTACACGGGCTGTCTGGATACTGATGCTCCTTGCATTTATCTGTACCTTTTGCTTTTATGAATTTGAATTGCAACTGATGTCCTGATGGGATTCTCTGCCAAAATCCATCTACTCAGAGCAGTATATACCATGATGTCTTTCTAGCTTTAGCTTTTTGTCTCCAATTATCACTATAGTGATATCACTATGTAACTTATGTCACAGTGTGCTTCAACTGGATGATTCTATCAGATTCACTTACTTTAGTTTCTTACAGTCTCCATATTCTGGTCCAGAACACTATGATTTTTAAAATCATAAAGATATGTATATTCTTCGGAAAACAAAGGACAAAGACTAGAAAAAAAGAAGTTGTCAGTGTTCCTTATTCCCTTCCTAGTTTCAGTGCTTAAAAACACCCGGATGTTTCCCACATTCAATTGTACCAACTTTTACCTACTGGAAGAGATCTTTTGTTTTCTAGATCATTCCTGAGCCCTTCACCTATCACTGTGCTCAGTCCTATATCAATGGCAGGGCATAGAAGTACCGTCTTTTACAGCATGCATTGTTCCTACAAAGCCCTGGTGGGAGAAGGGTGACTTTATTACTTTGTATAGGGCAGAAATAATGGGCCAATGGTAAATTCAAATTTTATTATCTACTGTCTTACATGTGAAACAACAGGACAGGAAAGGGCTCTGTGCCTTCCCTACTTTTCTAAGAATGAAGAATATGTTCCCAAAAGAAGGAAAAGGGACATTGGTCAGTCCATCTTCGCCAATAGCACTTGGACCTACAATCTTTACAGCAACCTGCGTGGGCAGGCAAACCATAACCTCTGTGGCATTTAGTCCAGAATGGCCAAAACTTGGTCAATCACGGGAAGCTTCCCTGTATTTTTCACCTACTTCTAACTCCTGGCCAACCAGAGAAAGCTAAATGTGCTCCCTAAATAAGCATATAAGATGCTTCACTTCTATGTAGACTGTCTTCAGCTTCTGCGTGCCAACAACTTCCAATCACTATACGCCTGAAGCCTTTCCTTTTGAAAACTACAAAGCTTTTCAAGTCTCCTGCCTGCCTTTGAGTCTCTGCCAAATGCAAGTGATGGTAGCTGACTCCCTTGCTATCGCAAGCTCGGAATAAATAGCTTCTCTTAGTTCTCATTGAGGTGAGCTTCACTTATTTCCACAGCGTAGTATTGCCAACAGGTTTTAGGATTCATGTGAGGTATTCTGAAGGGTTCTTCATCACACCATTCATTACGATCAGGTCAGTGCCATGTTCTTGCTGAAGCAGTTGCTGTTGTTTCACAAGTGATTGCATTTCAACTTGTATTAAGTGGGATCTTAGAGCATTTGGCATTTCATAATGTAAATTCCTTGATGACAAGACAGGTAACTTAAGTCTTTGTAACGCCAGTGTTATCAACAATGCTTTACGATCCGGCAATGGCACTACTAGGTATTTGCCCAGAGGATACAAAAATAATTCGAAGGGACACATGAACCCTGATGTTTATAGCAGCATTATCAACAACAGCCAAATTATGGAAACAGCCCAAGTGTCCACTGATTGATGAGTGGATAAAAATGTGGTATATATATGCAATGGAATATTACTCAGCCATTAAAAAGAACAAAATCTTGCCATTTGCAATGACATGGATGGAGCTAGAGTGTATTATGCTAAGCAAAAAAGTCAGTCATAGACAAATACTGTATGATTTCACTCATGGAATTTAACAAACAAAGCAGATGAATATAGAGGGGGACAAAAGAGGCAAACCAGAAAACACTTTTTTTTTTTTAATTTTTAAAATTTTGATTAGACATACAGTTCAATATTGGTTTCAGGAGTAGAGTTCAGTGGTTCATCCTTTACATATAACACCCAGTGCTCATCCTAACAAGTGCCCTCAATACCCACCACCCATTTATCCGAATCCCCACCACCCCCACCATCAACCCGCAGTTCTCTATAGTTGAGTCTCTCATGATTTCTTTCTTTCTCTCTCTCTCTCTCTCTCTCTCTCTCTCTCTCCCTCTCTCCCTCCCTCCCTCCCTCCCTCCCTCCCTCCCTCCCTCCCTCTCTCTCTCTCTTTCTCTTTTCTAGAAAACAGACTCTTAATTATAGAGAACAAACTGAGGGTTCCTGGAGGGGGAGGTTGGGTGTAGGGATGGGTTAAATGGGTGGTGGGTATTAAGGAGGGCATTTGTTGTGATGAGCACCAGGGGTTGTATGTAAGTGATGAATCACTAAATTCTACCTGAAAATAATATTACACCGTATGTTAACTAACTGGAATTTAAATAAAAACTTGAGGAAAAAAAGTGTTTTAAACATATTAAGTGCTCAAATCTGGGACTGGACCTTGGGAGCCTAAGATTCAGACCATGAAACTTGACTGTGTCACCAGGGTACTGAAGAATGTTCCTTAACTCCCCAGATCAGGTGTTAATGCATAATGCAATGCCAGGTTGGGTATAGGGTAACCAACTGTCCTGGTTTCCCTGGGACTTGCCTGGTTTTAGAATTGACAGCACCATGTCTGGGGAAAGCCTTCAGGCCTGAGCAAATGGGGGCAGTTGGTCACCTTAACTGGGAGGAGTTGGTGAAATAATATGAGAGGCATATTGTACATGTCAAAGCAAAGCAAAGGTTATTTCCTTCTCTTCTTCAGTAAATACTAAAAGGTGAAATGAGCTGACAATTTGAGAACTAAGCTTAGCATCTCCATCATTATGTAGTGTGAAAGCCAAAATAGCCCCAAGGTTAAACAGGCAAGGAAGACTTGACTCAGGCTTTGCAATAAGGGAGAGAGACTGAAATCACATTCACTGAAACAAAGAGTGAGAGGGTTTTTAAGCCCTGGGGTGAGCTAGTGGAAAAGTACTGGAGGATGTTAGGAAGGAGGTTAATTAATAGGATGTGTGGACCACACTGAGTTTATTCCTGAGTTTGCAAATGTTTTTTTACTGTGATTAGACCATCTGTGCTTGCTAATTGACATCCATTGAAGTTAGACTTCCACCTTCCCACAGAGCCTGCAAGATAGGGGTTCGATCATCCTATCCTCATTGATATTTACCCTTCAAAGAGATGGTTCTCAGATCCATGAGCAAGATATTTCCTGGGTTGCAAAACTGGCAAGAGGTTCTGAGAAGATTTACATGCATTTCGAAGAAGCAGATAAAGAATTAACAATTACTAGTTTTCTAAAGTCAGTACTCGAAGAAAGGGACCTCAGGGACCTATGGTCAGGAAGAAACCTGTCTGAAGTTGAATGGTAAGGCAATCTTGGTCAGCAGATAGGATCACTTCTTTCCTTCAGAATCATTGGCCGCCTTTTCTTTTTCTTTCTTGGAAAGAGCCCAAATACCATTCCTTTCTCTTTTGTTTTGCTAAAAGTATAACCTGCTTTAGCTGCAGCCAACATTTACATAAGGGCGTTGTGATATTTTATACTTTAAAAGGAGTCTCCCAAGAGTTTAGTCAGTATCACATCCTGAAGACAAAACATGTAAGAACTGCCGTTCACGTACGTAACGCACTTGAGCTTTAACAAGCTTTAACAGCATTTACGATGGCTGACAGCTTTAGGAAACTACAGAATTTCTAGCTTGAATCACTCACTGTCTTCTAGGCTTTATCTTTCGAGGAACTTCTAAAGCACTCCAGTAAAAACACTGCACACTTAGGCACTCCATTGGCCACACAGAACTGGATATTTAGACAGTCCAGGTGCCCCTCTAGGCAAGACGGACCGTAGAAAAGGTGGTAAGGGCCGCCTGGCTGGCTCAGTCAGATGAGAGTCCGTCTCTTAATTTTGGCTCAGGTCATGATCTAGGGTGGTGGGATCAAGCCCTGCCTCAGGCTCTGTGCTAGGTGTGGAGTCTGCTTGAGATTCTCTCCATCCCTCGCCTTCTGCCCCCCCCCCCTTTTTGCTCATGTGCGTGCTCGCTCTCACTAAAATAAATCTTAAAAAAGAAAAATGGAAGGTAACAAAAAGTAAGGCCGAATTCCTGTGTGACCAACCAGATGTTTACCATTTTCAAATAGGGTTATTGGACTTTTTCCAGAAGGGCTCTTTTTTGCCCTAGTGTCAGGGAAGTTCCTGTTTCACATTAGGAACAATGGCTAAATGTGACATTTCTGGAACTGCTTATGTTTAGCAAGTCCGTTCGCAGATTTTAGAGCTCCGTTGGTTTTGCTCCATTTAGATCTTGTCCTTTGCAGAACACCTTTTTTATCAAGAGCAGATTAGTAGACTCATGAAAGAACGGATGAAATGTTAGGTGAAAAAAGGAATGCATTTGCTTACCTTGAATCCACCAAATAGAAGCTGATCTGCATGAAGAGGTTCCACCCCGCAAGCCTGTGTCCTGGAGGCACCTGGCACAGCCTGGAGACGGCACTGGAGGCACAAGACCCATATGCAAACCTGTCCTTTGGCAGATGTGTGTGCTTGGGCTACCTTTGAATAGCCAGATGGGCCCAGTCTGACTTTAGAGCATTGAGAGTAGCTCAAATTAGAGGTAATGACATTTGCATTTAAATAGCCCCAAGGAGGAAAAGCTCAAAGTAATGTACCTATTAGAACGTAATTATGAGTGTGCATATTTGAGAAGTTTGACAAGAAAACTCTGAGCGGCACAGAAATAAGCAACTCTGGCTCTTTCTATGATGGGTATTCATTAAATTTCTGTCTGTAAGTCCTGGTGCCTTGATATTTGCAATACCATGAGATAGCTTTCAAAATATGCCTCTAATCAGATGCTGCTGATACTACTACTACTACTACTACTACTACTACTACTACTACCACCACTACCACCACCAAATGTTTTGGAGTTATAAATCAAGAAACACCTTACTAGATAATATGGCTACTATTTTCAAAAAGAGAAAAAAAGTAGTGGCATATGAAGAAATTAAGACTCTTGCGCATTGCTGGCGGAAATGTAGTAATGGTACCGCCACTGTGGAACACAGTTCCTTGTTACACATAGAACTGCTGTATGATCCAGTAATTCCAATTCTGGATACATACCCCAAATAATTGAAAGCAAGGAACCAAACAGATTTTTGTATACAGCAGTATTATTCACAATGAGAAGGTAGAAGAAACCCAACTGTCTATTAATGTATATTGGATAAACAAAGGTCGTCTACCCATACAATGGAATATCATTCAGCCTTGAAAAAGAAGGAAATCCTGGCACATACTACAACATGGAGAAACCTTGAAGACGTTAATGCTAAGTTAAATAAGCCAGTCAGAAAAAAAGGCAAATATTTTCTGATTCCATCCAGAAAAGGCACTTAGGATAGTCTGATTCATAAAGACAGAAAGTAGAATGGTGGTTGCTGGGATCTGGGGGGGAGGGGTAATGGGAGTTACTGTTTCAGGGGTAATGGCAGTTACTGTTTCATGGGTACAGAGTTTGAGAAAATAAATTCTAGAGACAAGCTGTGGTGATGGTTGTACAATAATGTACATACACTTAGTGCCACCGATTCTTACACTTAAAATGATTAAACTGGTAAATTTTACGTCATGTATGTTTTGCCCCATTAAAAAAATAGTAAATGTAATCTTGTTATTTGGAAAATAAAAGAACAAGAACCACCGAGAATTGGCCTCGTTATTTATATGGTGTACTTCAAAGACTCAATTGGCACTACATCAGTTCTGTTAATAAATGTCTACTAAAAGCCCAAACATATGAACAAGAAATTAATACCAAGAAATGTACTTCTGCTTTTTTCTATTTATGCTGGTGTTTTTAGATTTATTTTCTGAAAGAAGAACATGATGTCATTGGTGATCCAAAGCAAAAGAAATTGTAGAAAGGCATCAGTTATTAAAATCTATTTTAAGCCTTGAATTATCTAATCTGTTCACCTTCAGCATTAAATGGGATTTGATAACTGCCAGATGTAAGCTTTTTTTGGTGCTCAATAAACCAAAAGTAGCCTTGATAATATGATTGATGAATGCATGACTGCTTTACTTCAAGGGATTTTTATGTGGTTGATGATTAGATAACTAAGAAAAAGCTAGGGTTTGTACAGCCATGGCATAATATTTAGTGTTGGTGCCTTGAGTACTGCTATGTTCTTTCACAGAATGTTGTTTGGAACTATCATCAGAGATAGAGTTCTTGGTTGGATGGGTGCTGATCCAAGCAAGTATACATTTATATTCTTGAGCTCAAATAATGGGCAAAGAGTTTCTGGAGACCAGGAGCAAAAACGTGCAGGACTAGCCATGAAGACTTGCATGAATGATGTATGCTTGATCCAGTGATATATTCTTATTCTAGAGGTACTTAGGACCTCACTCTGTTGCTTAATTTGGGTGTTTAAAATTAGCAAATCTGTTAATGGATAAGCCAACTATGATGCATCCAGACAATGGAATATTATTCAGTGCTAAAAAGAAATGTGCTAAGAAGCCAGCGAAAGAGGAACCTTAAATGCATGCTACTAAATGAAAAGCCAATCCAAAAAGGCTACATACTGTAGGATTCCAACTATAGGGCATTCTGGAAAAGGCAAAATTATGGAGGGCATAAAACATCAGTGGTTTAGAGGGGTTGGGAGAGGGAGGGTTGGATCGACAGAGCACAGCAGATTTTTAGGACAGTGAAACTATTTTGTATACCACAGTGATGGATACGTGTCACTGTACATTTGTCCAAACCTATAGAATGAACACTAAGAGTGAACCCTAATGTAAGCTGTGGACTTGGTGTGAGAGTGATTTGTCATCGTAAGTTCATTGGTTAAAGCACATGTACCACTGTGATGCAGGGTGGTGATAGTGGGCAGGTTTTGCATATGGGGACAGGGGATTTGTGGGAACTCCCTTTACTTCCTTTCAATTTTGCTGTGAATCAAAAACTGCTTTAAAAAGTCTTTTTTTAAAATTAGAAACCACCTGATGACAAGCAGAAAGTTAAATACTTTATTGAGTTGATGGACTCATTTGTTTTTGAGTCACTTAGATCCAGTCTTGTAATTTTAAGGCACTGAGAATCTTCATTTAGACAGTTAATATACTACTTGCCAGTGTATAATCTTGGGCAAGTCACTTAACCGAGCTGCAAAGGGAGATAAACATTTTATATTTATTATAATGGGGTATAATTAAATATAATGGCCAAAATATGTATAGTATATGGACTAAGTCTTTAATAAATATTAACTTTTATTTGTTTTATCAAGGCCTAAATATGCACTTAATATCTTCACAACGTTTCCCATAATTATCTTTCATGAAGCAAACCTTTTATTACCTGAAACAAAAAATCCTTGATGAAGAGAAGTCCATGAAAGTAGAGGTCCAACGAGTTGCTTTTATTGATTGTTTAATTTTGTTTAAATAATTGATTTGGGTTCTGCCCCTCTCTGTGTCCAGACAGCAGATCAAGATTAGGTCACCCCAAGTAGGTGGCTGTCTATATTATAATTCTCAGAGTGCTGTGATAGAGGAGATTTTACATCGATTTATACTAACACATTCAAATCAGAAGGCTTAGGCTTTTTTTTTTTTTGCAAGTATATCAAAGACATTTTTTTTTGTTTAATGATTTTTTATTATGTTAGTCACCATACAGTACATCCCCGGTTTCCGATGTAAGGCTCGATGATTCATTAGTTGTGTATAACACCCAGTGCACCATGCAATACGTGCCCTCCTCACTATCCATCACCAGACTATCCCATTCCCCCACCCCCCTCCCCTCTGAGGCCCTCAGTTTATTTCTCATAGTCCATAGTCTCTCGTGCTTCATTCCCCCTTCTGATTACCCCCCCTTTCTTTATCCCTTTCTTCCCCTACCGATCATCCTAGTTCTTATGTTCCATAGATGAGAGAAATCATATGATAGTTGTCTTTCTCTGCTTGACTTATTTCACTTAGCATTATCTCCTCCAGTGCTGTCCATGTTGTAGCAAATGTTGAGAACTCGTTCTTTCTGATAGCTGAGTAATATTCCATTGTATATATGGACCACAACTTCTTAATCCAGTCATCTGTTGAAGGGCATCTCGGCTCCTTCCACGATTTAGCTATTGTGGACATTGCTGCTATGAACATTGGGGTGCATATGGCCCTTCTCTTCACTACGTCTGTATCTTTGGGGTAAACACCCAGTAGTGCAATGGCTGGATCATAGGGTAGCTCCATTTATGAACATTGGGGTGCATATGGCCCTTCTCTTCACTACGTCTGTATCTTTGGGGTAAACACCCAGTAGTGCAATGGCTGGATCATAGGGTAGCTCAATTTTTAACTTTTTAAGGGACCTCCACACTGTTTTCCAGAGTGGCTATACCAACTTGCATTCCCACCAACAATGTAGGAGGGGTCCCCTTTCTCCACATCCTCTCCAACAATTGTTGTTTCTTAGAAGGCTTAGGCTTTTGAATAAGAACTTTGATATTCACATATTCTACTGGCTATAATCACTGTAATGTAATAAACCATCTGAACCCTACTGACCACACTGAGAATGTATCCCGTAGTTACTGGCAGCACAATAATAGCCTGTGATTATAAAACAGTGGCAGCTACTTGGTCTGTGTCCCCATTCTCTGGGAATTTAATAAAAGGTATTTATACAAAAAAAACCCCAAAGCTAATTGTTAAGCTATTATTACAACAGAATATAGTTGCTTAGTTTCATGATGGTAAATACTATGATTACATGGTAGTAGTTTCAGTCTCCATGTATAGCAATGGTGTGTATTTATTTTAAGTTCTTGTAAATTAAAATAGAAAAAAGGGGAGCTTTAGATTTTATAAGAGACGTGGGCAGAATAATAGATAACTGGGGCCTTAGGTTGTATAAATTAGAGCCTGAGATGATTACATTAGTTGTGGTAAATTGAGAGATATATTGACTTCTCAGAAAAAGAAAAATTACAGAGCCAAGGTTTATTTCTTTATATTTTCAGTAAGAACTCATGATCTGACTGATCTCATATGTCAAATAAAGAAAATAGAAATAAAACTATGTGTGATGTTTCAATCTGTTCTACTGACTGAATTTTGTTTTAGTAATTTCCTTGCCATGCAAAGGAAACTATTTTGTTTATTTCAAGAGAGGGCATTGCATTCTCTGTTATCTTGATTTTTATAGCATTGCCAGGGTTAGTGAACCCTGGGAGTTCTTGCTTCGTGTGTGTTTGTGTTCAGGGGTGAGGGGATAGAGCGGTTAGGGGAGGCTCTCTGGGCACACAACAAAGGAAAAGATTCTGCTATTGCCTATGCACTTAGAATTTCTAAGGGTCAGATGGTAATTTCACTCTGTGAATCATAGCCTTGGACGGTTGCTGCATGTGGTGTAGGCAGCCTTGATTTCATTTACAGAAAAATAAACAATCTTCCACTTCTCTCCAGATAGGCTCCAAACTTCTTCATTTTTTATACCCTGGAAACCAGTAAATTTGTGTCAGCAAATTTTATATCACACATTTTCTGAAGACACGTGCATATGTACATATACATAAAATAAAATTCCAATGTTTAGTCATAAGAGGAAGCTTTAGTAAGGTAATGATATATGTGGGTCAACTTTACATCTACTCTAAATACAATTCTATTCCGCTCTTAAAAAAAAAAAGTCACTACTGGGTTCTCTGACTGACCACATGAGCTCCTAGAATACTCCTCTTCCTCTAATGATAGGTTCACAGAAGGATGCCAATCACGATCACAGGAAAAGTAAAATATTCTTAAAAATAGATGTGAAAACTGTAGTGCTAAATTCAAAGAACAGTGAAGATCACAGGATAAACTCTTTAGAATTATTGGACTATCACCAGTATGAAGAGGGACTCTTGTCTTCAATTATGATGTGTTAGACCCTGGTATCTCACTTCTAAAACCTGGAAGGAGTTCACTGAACCTTGGAACACCCTTTCTTTCCCTTATTTCAGGCTCTGGCTTCATTTCCTTTAGATAGAAAAAATACCTCCACAAATAAAAGAGCATTTGAATGAGAGAGCGTATCCCTGCATGAGCTACTACTCTGCTCTCTAAAGCTATGGAAGGCTGTGCGCACTGTAGAGGTAGGTGCAAGCTGGGTGCACAGAGAGGGCATTTGTTCGCGTGCTGGGGCCGACTTTATGTAGCAGAGCTCTGCATGGTACAGGTGAACAGTAGTAGTTCACGTTGATGTAGAAATGGAGAAGTAAATCGAATACAGTTGCTGAGTCTTGTGGGCTGGACACAGAATATGCGGATTATATGGGTTGAGAATTCTGTAATCGGCATTTTGCTTCCCATAGCTGTGAGAGAATGATCTTGCATGAAACTGTATTGGTTGTAGAATTCGATGACAACTGTCAGACAAGGCAATCCAGCATCAGAGCAATGGAAGAAGAAAATCCTGAGGATAATACCTTAGTCCTCTCCATATCCTAGGAAGGAGTTAGAAGCTGTCACTCCTGCCACAGTGGGGTTAGACCTGCATTAATTTGTGATTTGATGCATGTATATAAATATATACATTCATGATGTGTCAACAATACATACACTCTTCCTTGGCTCGTATGTTGTGGTGATTGCGTAATAAGTATTTGTTGAATGCCACGTTTCTGCTTGTTGCTTCACCAATGGTTGTATGCAGAGGACACAAAAATTTCTATTTCTGGCCATAATAATATGCAGTATTTACAGTAAGAGCCAGAAAAATTAAAAAGTAGTCAAAAACATAAAAGGATTGAACTCTCCATCTCTGCAAATTTTGAAATGCAATAATTGAGTGTGGTACATAGCCATTGTCAGAATCCAAGGTAGCCAATTAATTTTCTGGTTAATTTGAAACTTAATTGTTCTTAGAAAGTGATATACTGTTTTCTGGGTGTTTTTAAACTGTGGCTTGTAAACCTTTTTATGTAAAACTATTAAAGAGTATTTTAGGCACTTAATGGAAAAGGTAGAGATTTTGATATTGGGGTATGGGGAGGCTGTTTCTCTCACTTTTGAAAATAGAAGTTAGGGATTCCTATTAGGGCTTAATTTTTATTTTGAGAATATATTATCGTATTAGTTTTCTAGAGCTGCTGTAACAAAGTACCACAGACTCGGGGCTTAAACAACAGAAATTTATTTCTCACAGTTCTGGAGGCTTAAGTCCAAAATCAAGGAGTTGACAGGTTTGTTTTGTTTTGAGTCTTTTCTCCTTGACTTAGAGATGGTTGCCTTCTCTTCGTGTTCTCACATGGTTTCTCCTCTGTGTGTTCAAATGTCCTCTTCTTATAAGGACACCAGTCAGATTGGATTAGCGCCCACTCCAATGGCCCCATTTTACCGTAACCACTTCTTTAAAGATTTTGTTTAGTGTGTGTGTGTGAAGGGTGGAGGGAGGAGCAGAGGGAGAAGGAGAAGAATCTCAGGCACACTCCTCACTGAGTGTGGAGCCCAAGCAAGGCTCGATTCTATGACCCTGAGATCATGGCCTGAGCTGAAATCAAGAGTTGGATGCTTAACCGGCTGAGCCACCTAGGTGCCCCCCCCCCTTAATTACTTCTTTCAAGGGCCTAGCTTCAAATACAGTCACATTCTGAGGTACTGGGGGTTAGGGCTTTAACATGGGAATTTTGATGGAGGGGACTATTTAGCCCTTAATAGTCATGCTCACTTAAAATCATTCAGAATAGGTAGAAAGTAATAGGGTAGAAAGCGAGAATCTCCCTCTTCTCTGACTCAGTTTCCAAAGGTAAAGTCAGTTAATATATTCTTAGATATTTGTGTAAGAAATTCGCTTGCTGTTCACGGAATCTTTCTTCTTCCTGGGCAAAAAAGCTAGACTATTTATCAGTCTCCCTTAGAGTTCAATGTGGCCATGCCACTGCATTTTGACCAATGAAATGTGATCCTAAGTGGTGTGCTACACTTTTAGGCCAGACCCACAAAAACTCCCATGTGTGCTTTCATGTTCTTCCCCTAGCAGTTTGATAAAAATCCCCATATTGAAGATGGCAGACTCCCATCTTGAAGGACCCTGAATCACTGTTTAAAAGTTTGATACTTGCTCACAACACATTTTGAATTTTGCATGAGCAACAAATATATTGACTTAAGCCAGTGAGATATGAGGACTTAACTTTTAAAACAGCTAGCATTATCTTAACTAAAACTTGGGAAGTATTCTAAATTTATACACATGCTTGCATCTGTGCCCCATCATGCTACATACACATTTCTGTAACTTGCTTTTTAAAGACAATATAACATAAGCTACTTTCTATATAGTTACATAAGGATCTGTCTTTTTTTAATGTAGTAAAATTTATGCATTTACCATTTTACCATTTGAAAGAGTAAAATGCAGTAACATTTGGTACCTTCACAGTGTGTGCAACCATCACCGCTGTCTTGTTCCAGAAAATATTTATCACTCCAGAAGGTAATACTGCACCCATAACAGTCACTCCTTATTATCCCATACCCGCAGCACTAACAACGACCAATTTGCTTTCTGTCTCTGTCGATTTTCTTATTATGGCAATTTGATATAAATGCAGTCACAAAATATGTGGCCTTTTGTGTCTGGATTCTTTCACTTAACAAAATATTTTCAGGGTCTATCCATGTTATAGCATGTATCAGTACTTGATTCCTTTTTATAGCTGAATAATACCCCTTTCTATGGATACGCCACAATTTGTTTATCCATTCATCCCATGATGCAAGCATTTAGGCTGTTTACACCTTATGGCTGTTTTGAATAGTGCCCATGTGAACGTTCATGTATAAGATTTGTTGTTGTTGTTTTGAACACTCGCTTTCAATTTGGGGGCTATATACCTCGGAATGTTGAGTCATGTAATAATTCTGTGTTTAACTTATTGAAGACCTGTGAGCTGCTTTATACAGATGCTAAGCCGTTTTATATCCCCACAAGCATTGTATGAGGATTTGAATTTCTCCACATCCTCACCAACACTTGTTACTTTCCTTTTTAAAAATTATAGTCATCCTAGTGGGTGTGAAATAGTATTTCACTGTGGCTTTGATTTGTATTTCTCTAATGACTAATGATGTTGAGCATCTTTCTGTGTGCTTGTTGGCCATTTGTATATCTTCTTTGGAGAAATATTTTTCAATCTTTTGTCCTTTTTGTAATTGGGTTATTTGTCTTTTTGTTATAAGGCTGTAGAAGTTCTTTATATGTTCTTTGCTAGATCCCTATCAGATATATGATTTGCAAATATTTTCTTCCATTCTATAGGTTGCCTTTTAACTTTGATAGTGTTCTTTTTCCCCCCCCCTAAAGATTTTATTTACTTATTTTGACAGAGAGCACAAGTGGGATAGGAGCAGAGGGAGAAGCAGACTCAAGTGGCCTGAGGGGCAGAGAGAGAGGGGGAGAAGCAGACTCTCCACCGAGTAGGGAGCCCAATGGAGGACTCGATCCCGAGACTCCAGGATCATGACCTGAGCTGAAGTCAGATGCTTAACTGACTGAGTCACCCAGGCACTCTTGATAGTGTTCTTTAATGCATAAGTTAGAAAAAAATTTTGAGTAGTCCAATTCATTTTTTCTTATTTATTTTGATGTTGTATAAAAAGACAATTACCAACTAAAAGGTCGTAAAGATTTACCCTTGTGTTTTCTTCTGTGGTTACCTCTTATATTTAGGTATTTGACCTGTTTTGAGCTAATTTTTATATATGGTGTAAAGCAAGGGTCCAACTTCATTATTTTGTATGTGGATATCCACTGGCCCCAGCATCATTTCTTGAAGAGACCATTCTTTTTGCATTGAATGGTCTTGGTACTCGTGTTGAAAATCAATTGATCAGGGATAAAGGAATTGGGGCACCTGGGTGGCTCAGTCGTTAAGCATCTGCCTTCGGCTCAGGTCATGATCCCAGGGTCCTGGGATCGAGCCCTGCATCGGGCTCCCTGCTCAGCGGGAAGCCTGCTTCTTCCTCTCCCACTCCCCCTCCTTGTGTTCCCTCTCTCACTGTGTCTCTCTCTGTCAAGTAAATAAAATCTTAAAAAAAAAAAAAAAGATAAAGGAGTTTATTTCTGCACTCTCAATCTTATCCCATCGATCTGTGTGCCTAGCCTTATGTCAGTATACTATACTTCTTTGATTATTGTAGCTTTATGGTTAAGTTCTGAAGACGGGAAGTGGGGAAATCCTTCTGTCTTTGTTTTTTGTTTTTGTTGGTTTTTATTTTATTTTTAAAAAGATTTATTTATTTTAGAGAGAGAGAGCACAAGCAGGAGGGGTAGAGGGAGAAGGACAGAGAATCCCAAGCAGACTTTGCATTGAGTGTGAAGCCTGACCCGGGGTTGGATCTTATGACCCTGAGATCACAACCTGAGCTGAAACCAAGAGTCGGACGCTTAACACACTGTGCCACCTAGGCACCCCTGGTTTTTGGTTTAAAAAATATATATATATATTTTTTACTCTGGTCTCTGGAATTGAATTTTAGGATGGATTTTTCCATTTTTCCAAAAAAGGCATTTGGCATTTTGATAGAGATTGCATTGAATCTCTATATCACTTAGTGGGTATTGCTATTATATCATTATGTCTTCTAATCCATGAACATGGAATGTCTTTTCATTTATTTAGTTATTCTCTAATTTCTTCCAGCAGTGTTTTATAGATTCGTGTACTTGGCTCAGTTTTTGAATTTTGTTTTTACATTCCTCTTTGTTTTTATAAAATCCTAATAAATTACACTATTGGGGTTTTTTAGGGACAAATACATGAAACGGGTATGTCCAACCAAAATTTTAGTACATTATTAATTTTCCTATTTCAGGTACTAGGCAACTATAAGTTATGAAATTAGTGTGCTAAGGCAGAGAAGCCCCATATGGGGGATTACACCCTTTCAGAATGACCTTTGTATTGGGACAGTGCTGGGATAGGGTGGCTGTGGGTTAAATCTGTCTTTTAACATATTATGTTCTATAAAACTGAAATACTGTTCCCCCAAAGCTTTACCCAGCCTTTTTCCTTGACTCAAAGGCCTCCTGCATATTTCCAGGGAACACAAATATGAAGCTTCTTCCCCAATTCACTGATCCTACAGAAGTGAAGTAATTTCTCTATAGTGGCTCACACCTTAGAAAAATAGTTCTAATGAATGGTATACCGCATTGGTGAAATTTATTTATTGATGAGTGTAGGTCCTGATATTGACTTCCCTAATTTGTTATTCAGCTCTCCATTTTATCATAATTAGCAACTTTCACATGCATTTTATTAAACGCCCATCTGTATCCATATTTAAATGGCTGATACAACATACACATCTTATACACATCTGTCTAGTTTTGGAGAAATATTATTTTATAGAAGTGGTGATTTCAACTGAAATACTGATTCCATTCTTAAATGATATGACCTCTCTATTACACAGATAAGGCAGTGATGCGATCCCAGAAATACAGGGATGGAAAAGTTTGTCAGAGGTTCAGCAGAATCTTAAAGACTTCCCAGCTGATAGCCGTGCTGGGGAAGAAAGAAGGCTAAAGTACAGAAGACTAGAAAGAGAATCCTAGAAGTCAAAGCTGAAAATCCACCAGAAGACCTTACGTGACCTCCTGAATGAATTTGGATATGTTGGTGGTGGCACAACTAAAATGTTTTGGAGGAGGGAAAGGCCACGATTTGAGTTACACACTCATAAAATGATTGTTAAAGTGCTGTTTGATGGCAGCTTCACTAGAAGCAAGGAAAAAAAGTTGGAAGTTGTCACCAGAGTTAATGAAAGATTTCCTATCGTGAGCCAAGTATTCATATGTGGTCAAGATCCAGAGAATTTGTCCAAGGTAGAATGGGCAGTGATTGCCACAGGTCTTGGCTTACCTCTGTGGGAGGGAGCTTCACTAGGCAGGTGATCAGTGGAAGATATTCAAGAACTAGAGTATCAGGGAGACAATGGAGTACCTGAAACTTTGGAGTAAAGAGAAATGGCTAAGTTGAGTTAGATCTAGTCAGGTATCCATGTTCAAAGTCCAACCTCATTAGATACTATGGCTCAGGAGAACACCCCATATACAGATGGCAGCCAATAAATGTTTTTGATAAGAAAGACTAAGTGGGACTTGGAAAAATGCTATTTTTTGATTTGAGAATGCCCAAGTTCAGGGTGAGATGAGGCATTTTTAAAAAAGTAATGAAATTTCATATGGTATAAAGAAAAAAGTTTTTACCTGGGAATAATAAGCTGTTATGCTTAATTATTTTCAAAGAGTGGCAACAAGTATCTCAAAGAAGTTATTCTTTTATTCTCAAATCGTCCTGATTGGACTGGTTTGACCTAGTTGTGAAAAGGAAGATTTCTCAGGAAATAGTTGAAACCTAAAGTAAACCAAGAGAAGTTTGAATTATTACTCTGAGTTAGAAGGAGACAGAAGGTGGGATGTGATGGGAATGTAAAGGGGTCTGGGAGGGTGCAAGAAGGTGTTAAACCAAGTCTTTTTTTTTTTTTTAAGATTTTATTTATTTATATGAGAGAGAGAGAGACAGCCAGGGAGAGAGGAAACACAAGCAGGGGGAGTGGGAGAGGAAGAAGCAGACTCCCAGCGGAGGAGCCTGATGTGGGGCTCGATCCCAGAATGCTGGGATCACGCCCTGAGCCGAAGGCAGATGCTTAACGACTGAGCCACCCAGGCGCCCCTAAACCAAGTCTTGATGAGAAAATATGAACTTATGTTCATGGAAAGGAAAGCAGAAATGTTTCTTAGAGTGTTGATAATAATGTTAGACAAGCACTCTCCAATATTAACTGTGCTTCCTACTATTTGGTGATCCTCCTCCATTACCTCAAACTTTTAGCAAAAGTCTGCTACAGGGAACAGTTTGTTTATTATATCTTATGGGGGGAATGAAGGGAAACAGGTGAGGTCCAGCATGGATTACAATAGGGCAAATGGAGAACAGCACTCAGAAAAAGCATTGAAAATGCACAGAAACAGGAAATAGGTACAGAAGATAGGAAGGAAATTGCAGCTCTCCCCACCCCTTCCCAGTGAAGGCAACCCTGGGAGATACTAGGGACACATGGATGGCTCCATGAAAGAAGCATTTGATCCATGCTTTGGTACCTAACAATGGATAAGGAGGGCCTTCTTGTGGAGGGAAGAACCCAAGAAGAGACACAGAGATAGGACTTAGAGTCAGTCTGGCTCTGGCATTGGACATGATAATATGGAAGGAAAGCAGCAAAAAAAGATTATATACACTATCAGGCCTTAAAATTCCAAGCATAAAGAACTGGGAATCCGTTTTGGAAATGGACAAGTAGAACTTTTAATCAGAGGAATGAAATAGAACTATCATTTCAACACACTAATTCAACAGTTTCATGGAGAAATGAAAGGCTAGGCTCATCATTATCACTTGGGGAACAAGTGTGATAGTGTAAATGAGAGGTTATAAAGTTCAGAACCAGGGCTCTAATGAGGGGAATGAAAAAGAAGGAATCATGTGATATATGGAGGTACCATTTTTAATATTTGATGGCTGATTAAATGGTGGTAAGGAATGTGTGTAACAAATTACTCCCAAGACTTACTGACGTAAAGCAATAATATTTATTATCTCTTACAATTCCCAAGGATCAGGAATTTGGGAGTGATTTGGCTGAGGGTGGGATGGGGGATCTGGCTTGGGGTATCTCATGAGGTTATGGGCAGATGTCAGCCAAGGCTACAGCTCTCTGAAGGCTTGAGTGGGGTTGGATTATCCACCTTCAAGGGGATGCATTCACATGGCTGGCAAGCTAGTGCAGGCTGCTTGCAGGGGGCTGGAGTTGATCTCCATGTAAGTTTCTCCCTAAGCCTGCTAGTATATCTTCACATCTTGGTGACTGGCTTCCCCCAGAATGAATAACTGAAGAGCATAAGGCAGATGCTGTAATATCTTTTATAACCTAGCTTCAGTGGCCTCACACTGTTACTTTACGATATCCTACTGGCCACATAGATCAACCTTAATTCAAAGTGGAAGAGGAGTACACAAGGGTGTGGATACCAGGAGGAGAGAATCATTGCGGGACGTCTTGGTGGCTGGCTACCGAAGTGTGGTTTTCTTTGATGGAAGGAAACCTCTACTTCATATCCCCAGATCCTAGTCCCCCACATGACCAATCTGAAAAATGAAAGATGACTTTGAGTGTTTGAGCTTGTATGATTGAGAGAATTGTAGCTCCGCTGCTTTACAGAAGTCGAGATGGAGAAGTGTGTTTGAAAGGGAAGATAAATTTGATTTCTTTTTATATGTTTTCTTTGAGGAGAGAAACACCTAGAAGGATGTATTTATTTGATTTTAAACCCTCAAATCTTAAAGGCTAATTGAAAGAGACAAAGTTCAACACATAACTCTTCTGTATTCAGTTCCTTCCAAGTGCCTGGATTTCATTGTGAATAAGAAGTGGCATGAACCATTGCTTCATTTTAGATGAAACTTTCTGCTTTTTGGCAGCTGCTGTAACACGGAAGGAACTCGAAACATTTTTTCAGGATAGCTGCCTAACAAGTGTGGTTCTCGTGGAGATGTGAGGAGCCTCTGAAGATTTTTAAAGGGGCAAAGTAGAGACGATTTCACTTTCTGTGCTACATTAAAGTTCAGAAATTCCAAAAGAAATCATAATAGACTTGCAGTTTGTAGAGGTGCATTTTCCTTTGCTGTAAACCCAAGTCCCTTATCTCTGCTGTCGTTTGATAATGGTAACGGGTAATACGACTGCATGTACCTCCTATAATCACGCAGAGCCTGACGAATAACACCCTGCCTCAGGACTGTCTTCTTGCCTTGCTTAACCCAGATGGGTGCTATTCTTACACCTTGGACTCGAAGCTTCATTATTCATTCCTTTAATTATTGGAACTGCAGATACCATCCAAAGGCTTCTAAATGTAGGTATGAATGTGTATGTGGTGCAGAGTCTCATCGTTGGCTTGAGCGAAAAGCATCAGGTCTTTGTATTGTCATAGCAGGTATAAAACCTGTTCGTTAATATATAATTTTTGAGAATTGCAAGATAGTTCGCCTTCAACATCTAACCATCAACCATAGAGTAAAACTGCTTCAGACTCTAATTTCCCACCACTCTCCATCCTGGATGAAGTGACATAAATGATTTATTATACTGTAATGTCTATTTGTGTAGGGTGTTCCTTTTATTCATATGAAAATTAAACTCGGCTTTTATAACAAAAGAGTTGTCTAGTTTCCCAAATATTTCTTGAAAGATCCATTTTAGCGCAGGGTTGATTTCATGTTTTTCTCTCAATGATGAGAGCAACAACATTTGATACCTGCCCAATCTGCCACTGGCTACCGTGGGGGGAAATTTTGGGTGACACTAATGAATCATGCACTTGTAGGGGAGCTGAACAGGTGTACAGCTGAGAGGGGAAGCATCTTGGAAATGGTTAATGCAGGAGCTATTTCGTCTGAGAGGTAAAGACACAAAAGCTGCTACTAGCATTAAACAGAGGGCTTCTGTTTTTTGTTGGTATTTTTTCTTTTGATTTTTTTGGTCCATTTGTTTGCAGTCTTTCTATTGCACTGCATTTAAGTATCTAATTTAATAAGGATTAATTAATTCTAAGGAGACTCAAGCCCACATTTAACAATACTAACATTGGGGCCATACAGTTGAGAAAGAATGACTCTTACAAATATACAGTGGTTACTAGTGATAAGAAACAGCCCAAACTGTATACATATTACCCAGGAAATATTTGGGGATCTTCCAATAGTAATTGGAAGACTGAGAAGGAAGTGTTTGGGAAAATATTCCATGACAACTTAGGGTATACTTCCAAATAGGCAGGTTGCTCTGTGGATTCATATGGAGGCTCTTGTCTACCTTTAGCATCTCCCTGAAAATGACAACCAGGTGGATTTCGTCACTTGGATTAATGAACAAAATCTGTGTGTGGTTCAGAGTTGGGGGGGGGTTACCCAGAGAGTACTTTTCCTGGGAACTCTTGTTTTTTTCACATTCAGTGTGAAAATGATGATCTTATGATGTTTACATAGCATAGTATTAGTCATTACTTTATATCGATTTTGATGGCTGTGTGACGTCATCTGAAAATAGGACAGTCAGTGGCACATTGAATGCTTTCCAAAACTGCTGTAAAACAGAAATAACATGAGTTCAAATACATATTGCCGATAAGCTGAGGATCACTCTTAAGTGACCGGACGGCAAACTTTATGTGTTAGCAAGAGAAAAAGAAATTGCTAAATCTTTTTTCCCCCTGTATTAAAATAATGAGTCTTAGATGATAAAGTAACAAGATCCAAGAACTTTTTAATAAAAGAACTTTTAAACTCCCAGTTAAAATGAGGGAACATTTAACGAAAGCAACAAGTTATCCCAGTTATATAAAAATATCTTCCTGGTAGTTTCAGAGACACTTCCTACCATTCAACAAAGAAGGAACTTGGATAATTATCTCAAGAAAATGATGCCTCATCGGAAATTTGAAGTTCAATGTAGTTCATCTAAGACATTTTATCTTTGGGCCACTAAAATAGAAGACATTTTATTAAATGCTACCAAACCTCAGGCAGATGCCTTAAAAGAGAGGACTTTTAAAAAATGAGTAATTCTTAGGGCTCCTGGGTGGCTCAGTGGGTTAAGCAGCTGACTCTTGGTTTTGCTGCAGTTCATGATCTCAGGGCCCTGGGATTGAGCCCCAAGTCAAGGTCCATGCTCAGCGGGAAGTCTGCTTGAGGATTCTTTTTCTCCCGTTGCCCCTCCCCCGGCTCATGCACGATCTTTCTTTCCTGCTCTCTCTCGCAAATAAATAAATGTTAAAAAAAAAAAATTAAAAATGAATAATTCCTAAATTAGCAAGTTGATATCCTCTTCGTAACCACCACTGACACTGAAAGTTATCTAGTGATAAGAAATGGCACATTTAGTCAGAAAATAGTTAACCTGTAATTCTAATTACGCAACGATAATGAAAACGGATTGTTTCCAGAAACCAGGTGTGAAAGCTGTATTTGGACAATGAAAATGTATTTCTGAAGCTATATATTGCAAATATAAGCAAAATTACTAGCACTATTTCTGTTTATATAAGATGTAAATATCATTTTAACAGGTCTCTATTCACAAGATTCATTTTTCATCTAAATGTGAAATAAAATACTGGAAAGGCGTAACTTCTTAAAATATTTCAGTCAAACATTCTTGGGCACTTCTAATGATGTTTTGACTCTATCTGTGGGACTGGAGGGGACCTGAAATCCTATCTCCCCTCTTTGTGGGGAGATGGGAAAGGAATTCCAACATTGCCGCTGTTGAACCAAGAGCTTCACAGCATGACATTTGGTTTTCTTGCCATGTAAATTACCATAACCCCAACTTCCAGAGTCTGAATTATTTCTTTCAATTTAGTGTCTGAGTTTTGGTATAATTGCCCAAGAAACTTCAAAATAAAATTGCAAATTTTTACTTATAGAAGTATTTTTTTTCTGGAATATTATTGAGATACTTAGTTTGGTTTGATTGCTTGATCTATGCTGGGAGTTAACGAAAGGGAGCTCTGTCATTAGATGGATACCAACTCTTCACTAGTGGGAAATGCACCATGCTTTGAGGGATTTTTCCCCCCTATCCTGTTCTGTCTTCTTCTCTGGTCCAGTCCCTGCTGTGGCCCCTGATGCTGACTGCAGGATGGCTGGTTGGGGTGAATGGTACAGTCTGTGGCAATGGAGACAGAACAAACGAACTGGCCCCTTTGGGGATAGAATCAGTGGTAGTTTACTTATTAGTGGATGAAGTGAGCCAGACACAGTGCCGCAGAAATGAGTGTATAAAGTTCTCTTTATTAATGTCCTAACATGGGAGCAAATCAGATAAAGGGTGGGGGGAGATAATCCCAGAAATAAGGAATTAGCTATACAGGTAGAGATATCATTTGACATCATTTTATCTTCTAGGAAACATGTTGGATATTGTATTTATTTCAGACTTTCAGAGCTATGCTATTTCTTTGATGCATAATCTAAACTTACCTTTTGGGGAAAAAAACCCATTATCCTTTAATTATATAAGAATTCTTTTTATTAGACAAGGCAAGAAACAACAATTGTTGGAGAGGATGTGGAGAAAGGGGATCCCTCCTACATTGTTGGTGGGAATGCAAGTTGGTACAGCCACTCTGGAAAACAGTGTGGAGGTCCCTTAAAAAGTTAAAAATTGAGCTACCCTATGATCCAGCCATTGCACTACTGGGTATTTACCCCAAAGATACAGACGTAGTGAAGAGAAGGGCCATATGCACCCCAATGTTCATAGCAGCAATGTCCACAATAGCTAAATTGTGGAAGGAGCCGAGATGCCCTTCAACAGATGACTGGATTAAGAAGTTGTGGTCCATATATACAATGGAATATTACTCAGCTATCAGAAAGAACGAGTTCTCAACATTTGCTACAACATGGACAGCACTGGAGGAGATAATGCTAAGTGAAATAAGTCAAGCAGAGAAAGACAACTATCATATGATTTCTCTCATCTATGGAACATAAGAACTAGGATGATCGGTAGGGGAAGAAAGGGATAAAGAAAGGGGGGGTAATCAGAAGGGGGAATGAAACATGAGAGACTATGGACTATGAGAAACAAACTGAGGACTTCAGAGGGGAGGGGGGTGGGGGAATGGGATAGACCGGTGATGGGTAGTAAGGAGGGCACGTATTGCATGGTGCACTGGGTGTTATACACAACTAATGAATCATCGAGCCTTACATCGGCAACCGGGGATGTACTGTATGGTGACTAACATAATATAATAAAAAATCATTTAAAAAAAAAAAAAAGAATTCTTTTTATGTAAGCTGGTAATACACAGAATAAGTATACGGCACTCAAACAGAACATCTGTAGAAATAATGCCAGTTAAAGCTATTGAGTTCTTAGCTTATGCTTTCTTCTCTTCATCTTTTACTCCTCTGTCGTAGAATAAGTCAATCTTTGGTGCTTCTTTAACTCATGGTAGGTTTCTATAAACAGGAAACACAACAAACTTCTTGGCTTTTATTTTTCTGAAAACTAAGCTTCTTGAAAAGAGGGAAGATGATAATTTTGGAAGTAGCAGAAGGAGATGCTAAAGGAAATTGAGGTTGATAAGTTGTCTGAGTAGTGGGACTTAGTAACTGCAGTTTGGGTTCTCTCGAAGGAAAATGACTATGTGGTATAAATAGGGAGGCTGATCCCTGTGTCCTGACCATAGCTTTTATCAAGTGTCATGCTTCCTAAGTGCTAGACAAAGCAAAGCTGTACAACAACAGAGGCCATGCTGACTTGGACTATGGGCATCTCAGAGTGGACCAGTAAACAGAGACTTTCCTAATTGTCCTTCTGGAGACTTCATACAATGCTGCGTTGGAAGCAGCCATGGAGTGGGTAAGGTTTTAGGGATTCCCCGTATTGACTGAGACTGAATTTACAGTCCACACTGTAGGATGTGGAATGGAAGTTAGATTTAATGTGAGTTCGAAGAAGATAAGGACGTTGTCGACCAAAGTTTGTGGAATGAGAACCATGTATGCTGTGGAAGTTTACCTTAGTCTTACTGTGGTTAGAGTATGTATATACTCTTAACTGTTTATCTTTTTTAAATTGAAGTGTAATTAACATACAGTATTATATTGATTTCAGGTGTATAATATAATGAATCAAAAGTTCTGTACATTATTCAGTGCTCATCAAGATAAATGTACTCTTGATCTTCTTTATTTCTCCTCTCCACCCACCAACCTCCCCTGGCAACCAACAGTTCTCTGTATTTAAGAATCAGGATTTTTGTTTCTCTTTTTCTTTGTTTTGTTTCTTAAATTCCACAAATGAGTGAAATCATATGGTATTCATCTTTCTCTGACTTATTTCACTAGCACTATAATCTCTAGGTCTATCCATGTTGTTGAAAATGGCAAGATTTCATTCTTTTATATGGCAAAGTAATATTTCATTGTATGTTTTATAATACACACACACACACACACACACACACACACACACACACACACACCACAGTTTCTTTATCCATTCATCTGTGCGTGGATACTTGGGTTGTTTCCATATCTTGGCTATTGTAAATAATGCTGCAACAAACACAGGGGTGCATATATCTTTTCGAATTGATATTTTTGCTTTCTTTGGGTAAGTATCCAGTAATGGAATTACTGGATCATGTGATAATTCTCTTTTTAATTTTTTTGAGGAAACTCCATACAGTTTTCCACAGTGGCTGCACCAGTTTGCATTCCCACCAACAGTGCATTAAGGCCTCTTTTTCTCCACATCCTCGTCAACTCTTGTTATTTTTTAGGTTTTTGGTTTTAGCTATTTGGATAAGTATAAAGTGATATCTCACTGTGGTTTTGATTTGCATTTCCCTGATGATGAGTGATGTTGAGCATCTTTTCATGTGTCTGTTGGCCATTTGTATGTCTTCTTTGGAAAAATGTCTATTCAGGTCCTCTGCCCACTTTCAGTTGGGATTGTTTGTTTTTTTTCTGGTGTCGGTTTGTGTAAGTTCTTTATATATTTTGGATATTAACCCCTTATCAGATATATCCTTGGCAAATACCTTCTCCCATTCAGTAAGTTGCCTTTCTGTTTTGTTGATGGTTTCCTTTGCTGTGCAAAGCTTTTTATTTTGGTGTAGTCCCAATAGTTCAATTTTGCTTTTATTTCTTTTGCCTTAGGAGACATATCTAGAAAAATTTTTCTACAGATGATATCAACAGAATTATTGCCTGTGTTTTTTTCTAGGAGTTTTATAGTTTCAGGTTTCACATTTAAGTCTTTAATTCATTTTAAGTTTATTTTTGTGTATGGTGTAAGAAAGTGGTCCAGTTTCATTCTTTTGCATGTAGCTGTCCAGTTTTCCCAACCCCATCTGTTGAAGAGGCTGTCTTTCCCCATTGCCTATTCTTGCCTCCTTTGTCGTAGATTAATTGACCATGTAAGCATGCGTTTATTTCTGGGCTCTATTCTGTTCCATTTATCTATCTGTCTGTTTTTGTGCCAGTACTATACTATTTTGATTGCTACAGCTTTGTAGTATATCTTGAAATCTGGGATTATGTTATTTTCAGCTTTGTTCTTCATTTTGTGTGTTATTTTAAGCTTTTTTTCCAAATGGAAGACATTTTATTTCTGCAGAAAAAGAAGTATTTGGAGTAAATTATATTGGCATATTCATATAAAGTATCAATGCATTGATGTAATAACCCATCAATTAAGTGGAATTTACAGTGCTTTCTTTCTCACAAAGTATTTATCAATCTAACCATTTAGATTAATGTTAAGAGATTGAACATAAAATTCTCTACCTTCTTCCTATATTTCGATATTGATTTCTAGAAAAGCTGTCTAGCTGTTGGAAAACTAATGAATACTTTCTGCACTTCCTTAAATTATACCTGAATTCACTCTGGAAAGCCTATTTGAATAGTTAAGCTCTCCCCACACCCTGCTTTTAAAAATACTTCAAGGCCCACCAGAGTTTGTCTAAATAGCAATTACAATATTTTAAATAACTGGTAACCCATATACTAAAAATGCAATCTGGGTGAAAGTTGCCCCAGTGTCCCTTTGTTTAATTTGTTCTAAAATGTAAGGTTTATAGGAAACTGAATTTTTGTACAGATTTTGCTTTGTGACTCTGAAGAGTGTTCATTTGGATGATTTTCAGTTTTCCGCGATTATAAATAGCGCTCTGTTCATTTCTGTCTTTTCCTTTTTGAACAGATTCTTGAAAGTCAACTCACTGGTTAGGATTTTTTTCAGACACTTGATATAAATCAGCAAATTGTTTTTATCAATCTCTTACATTCCTACGACAGTGCCTCAAAATGTCTTTCTTGCTGTACTCTCACCGGCATTCATGTGAGCATTTTACAAATTATTTGGTAATTTAATAGAAGAAAACTGGAGTCTCATTGATCTTTAATATACATATCTTTGATCAATAGCAAGATTCAATGGTTTTTTAAATTAGTCACTGCATATTCTTTTAGGTTGCTTTCCTGTTTTTAATCATTTTTAAATTAGGGGACTTAGTGTTTCTTATTTCTTACAGTTTTATATAACTAAATACATTTACATAGTTTTATATAATAAAGGTGTTAAAAGTTTGCTATACTTTGTGAAAATGTATCCTTGTTGGTTCATTACATTTTAGTGTACTTCATGATGTTTTAACATTTACTATGTTCTTTTCTCGTGTTGAAAATTGATAATACAGGCTCTGAGTCACTGTGACTTGAAGGATGCATAGGAACTTTTCAGGTGAAAAAGGAGAAAGAAAATTTCAGACCCTGAGGAAAGCAACGAGGAGTTGAACCTACTTAAGGAAGTGATAGAGGTGAGTGTTGCTGAAACACAACTCGGGGGAAGAGAGGTAGGTCAAATGGCGAGATACCAATTTTCTGGAAGACTTTTAACCAAAAGTTCAGTTTCCCAAATTTACTATGCTAAAAATGGCTTTTCTTTACTAAAATTTCATGCATTTTTTCCCAACTGGGATACTTTTATTCTCTTTTTACAATTTCTGAAGGCTTTTAGTTTGCAAATTTCTTTTCTCCTCACAGCATTTGAAGTAGTGTTCATGCTGTCAAGAGTAAGGCTCATAGTTACTTTAGTGCACTTACTGATGTCATTAATAGAAAACGATGTTTCAATATATAAAATTAGAATTTCATCTGGGAACTTTCCACTTTATACTATTTTCTCATTTTTTTTTTACTGTGGTAAAATTGCACATAATGTAATATTAACTGTCTTGACCATTTGTAAGTGTACAGTTTGGTAGTATTAAATACATTTGTACTGTTATGCAGCTATCATTACCATCCATCTCCAAAAGTCTTTTATCTTGTAAAACTGAAACTCTGTACCCAGTAAACAACAATTTCCTATAACCCCTACCCTCAGTCCCTGGCAACCACTACTTTACTTTCTTTTATTGTTTTTTATTTCCCATTTTCCCCCATGCCCTAGCCTCAGCTTCTGGTAACCAATATTCTACTCTGTCACTATGAGTTTAGCATTTATTATTATTATTTTTTTAGATTCCACATATTAGTTGTATCGTACAATAGTTCTCATCTTTCTCTGGCTTATTTCACTTAGCATAGTGTCCCTAGGTTTATTCATATTGTCACAAGTGGCAGGATTTCCTTCCTTTTCATGGCCGAAGAATATTCCTTCAGTATATAAAACATGTTTTCTTTCTCTCTCCCTCCGTTGATGGACATTTAAGTTGTTTCCATACATTGGTTATTGTGACTAATGGTGCCACGAGTATGGGAGTACAGATATCTCTTTGACATAGTGATTTTATTTCCTTTGGATATATACCCAGAAGTGAGGTTGCTGGATATATGGTAGTTCTCGTTTTAATTTTTTGAGGAACCTCCACACTCTTTTACATAGTGAATGTATCAATTTACATTCTCAGCAAGAGTACAGAAGGGGTCCCTTTCCTCCACATCCTCACCAACACTTGTTATCTCTTGTATTTTTGGTGATAGCTATTCTGAGAGGTGTTAAGGTGATATCTCATTGTGGTTTTGATTTGCATATCCTTGGTGGGTAATAAAGTTGAGCACCTTTTCGTATACTTGTTGGCTATTTGTATGTCTTTGGGAAGATGTATTCAAGTCCTTTGCCCATTTTCTAATCAGGTTATTATGGATTTTTTTGTTGGTGTTGTTTTGTTTTGGTTTTTGTTACTGAGTTGTAAGAGTTTCTTCTCTGTTTTGGATGTTAACCCTTTGTTAGATACACAATGTGCAAATATTTTCTTCCATTCTGTAAGTTGCTTTTCATTTTATTGATTGTTTCCTTTGCTGTGCAGAAAATATTTAGTTGTGACAGAGTCTTACTTGTTTATTTTTGTTTTTGTTGCCTATGCTTTTGGTGTCAGATCCCAAAAACCATTCCAAGACTGACATCAAGGATTTTTCTGCCTGCACTTTCTTCTAGGAGTTCCACAGTTTCAGGTCATTCAGGATTGTGTGTATGCTTGGCTTGGCCACATCTGAGCTTCTTTTATGATGCTTTAAGGTTAAGTTCATCTAATTCGCAAAGAGTTTTTAGGAATCCCTCTATAGCTGCCACCAATTCAGCCTTATCAGTAATAAAACTGTACTGTGATTAATTGCCTTTCAATTTTTTTTTTTTTTGGCTTACCTCTTAACTAGTTTCTAATTTGGGTGCAGCGAATAGGAATACTATTCATTGGACACCTAATATCCCAATATCTTGGATCTTTGGCTAGAAATCTTGACCTGATATTTGGGGAGGAAATAAAAAATCACATTTCTGGCACAGTCTGAGCAGGACGCATCAGTTTCAATGCTTTTATATGTCATGTGGGGTTTTGACCTTAGTCAGTTGCAGCAGTTTATATTTCAGTAGGTTTTTAACTGGATCAGGCAGGACAGGCCTCAGTAAGCATAAAAAACGGGGCACTCTGGCTGCCCTTATCCTGACCCACACTGGCTTAGCTTTTAACCAAGCAGGGTCTGCTGACACAAGGATTAAATGATCAAAGGAAAAAGCTATTTAGTCCTAGTTAAGACCTATATCAAAACAAGCTGAGCCTTCCAAGTGTTTGAGCTTTCTAAGCATTTGTGCGTTGGGGAAAAGGGGAGAAAAAACTCCTGCTATTTTCTCAGGCAAGTGTATGTGTGGAATATTTTTAAAAATTTGAGATATAATTGACATGTAACATTGTGTAAATTTAAGGTGTGCAATGTGTTAATTAGATGCACTTATATATTGTAATATGATTCACACCGTAGTGTTTGCTAACACCTCCATCAGTGTCACAATTATCCTTTTTTGGGGTGAGAACATTCAAAATCAATATAGACTTGTAGTAACTTTCAAGTATGTAATATGGTATTGTTAAATATAATCACAATGCTGTGCACTGGGTCCCCAGAACGTATTCATCTTCTAAGTGCTAGTTTATACCCTTTGACCAACACCTCGCAATTTCTCCCATCCCCCAGCTCCTGGTAACCATGATTCTACTTTCTGTTTTATGAGTTCAGCTTTTTTAGATTGCATATACAAGTGGTATCATAATCTCACTTCTGGGTATATATATCCAAAAGAAATAAAAACAGGATATCGAAGAGGTATCTGTGCTCCCATGTTGATTGCAGCATTATTCACAGGAGTTAAGATATGGAAACAATGAATGGATGAATGGATAAAGAAGATGTGAGATCTATATATGGAATATTACTCAGCCATGAGAAAGAAGGGTCTGCTTTTATACTTAAAATAGCAGAAAGAATCATGGGGGATAGAGGCCAAGAGTGTGTGTTTCATGTCACGTTGAGAAGCCCCTAGTTTAGTTCCTCTTAATGTCATTTTGAATTATATTGAGGGCTAAGGGGAAAGAAAATGGAGAGGCCAATATTTAGGAATTAAGTGGCTTTTCCATATGCTCAAGTCTAAGACCTCACGGTATCATCTCAACTGGAACCTGGGTTTATTAATTATGTAAATTTGGGCCAAGGTTTTAGGGCTCCTAGACCCAGACTGTGTTTACACCTGGAAAAGGGGGATAGATTTCGTCAATGAATAATTAGAAAGAAAGAGATATTTAAAATAAGGATGATGTGCTATCTTTTGTTGTTAGAGAAACATCTGAATGAAATTGAAATACCAAAAGTTAAGAGGACATAAATACCTGTTCTTGAAATACTTTCTCTCAGAGAATCAAATTTATTCAAGAAGTCAGGGAGGGAGGCACCTGGGGTGGCTCAGTCAGTTAAGTGTGCAACTGTTGATTTTGGCTGAAGTCATGGTCTCAGTGTCATGAGATCGAGCCCCGCATCGGGCTCCATGCTCAGTGTGGAGTCTGGTTGAGATTCTGTCTTTCTCTGCCCCTCCCCTTGCTTGCATGCTGGAGCGCGCTCATGCACTCTCTCAATAAATAAATAAAATAAAATAAAATAAAATAAAATAAAATAAAATAAAATAAAAGTCAAGGAGAATCCAGAGTAATTTGACATGTATACTTAAGACTTGCTTTCTGTAGAGAATCAGTAGGAAAATGAGAGAAAATAAAGGACTATGGACTGATTGAGCTGAAAAAGACTTAAAGAACTTAGAACCAAGTGAGGAAGATATAAAAAATGAAAGAAAATGCTTTTGTTTCAAATTGGCCTTTGAGGGGGAAGCCCCAGCAGTGGGACTTAATGATAAAATAGAAGGCACTGAGTACACAGTTTGGCTAAATGCCAAGTGAGTGAACATTAAAAACAAGATTTGGCCAGTGCTATAAAATGAACCTCTGGGATACAAGAATAAATCTGAGATGTTTTAAAACTAATCATTATTATCAAATTATCATTAAAATTTAGTACCCATTCTTAAGCGTGGTGAACTTGAGGATTGCTCAAGCAATCACTACTCATTTGTGATGGTACACACTCACCTTCAACAAGTCTTTCTGGAGGAACAGCTCACATTTTCTTCTTTTTCATGCTGTTTATATTCTTTATTATGTGTAGTACATAATTCTGGAGCTCTTCGTAGGAAAAATTGGGATGGCAAGTTTAACATTCTGCTTTTACTTTATCTTCCTCAGATATGAAGTTTCTTAAAATGAAACTTACTTGAAAGACTTATGGCTTAATTGGAATTAATAAAATTGGCTTCATTGGAATTAATAAAACTAAAAGTTTTTGTAAAGCTTATTTCTTAAGAATGAAGTATGACAAACAGGATGACATAGTCTTTACTGTTCTGCCTGGAATTGACATTTAAATTTAAATGCACATTCGTTGGCTCAAACCAGGTATAGTGTCCTCCATAAAGTTTTCTAGCTAATGTTCCCTTAGTATTCATATTGGCAATCTATTTCCTTTTTAAGTATTTAAAAATTCTTAATGATCGTTTTGGGTATCATTGATCATCGTTAAATTTACTCTTGCCAAAATATATATAAATTGAAACATCAACTGAATGACAGGATTTCAATACATAAACCACATAAGATTATTTCTTTGAGTTATCCTTATCATGGGAACCTATCTTTAAAAGCAGTTCTTTAAATCTTAAAAATAAATCTGGATGATATGCCTTTTGTCTATCATTGATTATAACACTGATAAAAATGAGGTAGGTAACCACATGATCAAAATAGGATGCAAGAATGCCAGAGACAACAATGAGGTAGACATTTAGCACTTCAGCTTTCCAAGTTCTGAGACCAAAGCTGAAACCAAATAGCAGTTTTTAGCCACATCCTGGAGTCTGTGTGAATCCAGTTGAAGGACGTCATGTTCAAAATACAGATACATTGTGCATAATATCGCAATTGTGGAATGGCTGCTGGAAGACTACATTCTTCTCTAACATACATTTTTGCTCAATATTATGTTTCTAAATTTCCTGTGCCCTTTATAGTATTTATATCCCACCTTCTTCATAAACATTTTCCCCTTCAGTCCAATCACATTTCTAGCAACCTAAGATTGTGTGTTCACAAATATAATATGCAGAGAACATGTAATTTTATTAGATGTTATTCAGTTTACTTCCATATCCCTTGTATTTTAAAGTCTTAACAACAATGTATAAGAAAGATTGTTAACCCCCTGGTTTGCCTTTCCTTTGAAAACAACTGAGAGTTTCTTAGTCACAGAGTAAAACAAAACAAAACAAAAACTGCAATATTGGTTTGGAGGTATAATAACTAGGCAATTGTATTCTTAGAGAACCAAGAGAAATAAAAACATACAGCAACAAGAATACATGTGACGAATGTTCATAACCACTTTAATCATTTTAGCAAAACCTGGGAAAAAATCCATATGTTTATCAATATTCTATATTCAATGCACTACTAAAAAGGTATAAAAAGATTTGAACTTATGATATTCACAACAGTGTAGAAGAGTTTCAGAAACACAATGTTGATCAAAAGAAATCAGACCTAAAAGAGTACATACTATATGCTTTCTTTCACATGAATTTCTAGACTAGAAACAATAAGTGATAATAACAAATAACAGAGTTTACCCCTGTCTGGATTGGGAGATTTCTTAGAATGGCAAAGGAGGGAAATTTCTGGAATGATAGAAATGTTCATTATCTTAATTGTGATCATGGTTTAAATGGGTGTATGTATTTGTCAAAGCTCATTGAACTGCATAGCTTTAAAAGGTTGAATGTTTTGCATGCACATTAGATCACAATTTAAAAATTAGTATTACATATATAAAATTATGTATTTGTAGTAAAATAAGGTAAATTCTGGAAACTGTCATGGGGCAAGGTCATGATTTGGGCTGGTGTTGAGGAACAATTCTCCACAAAGCTCTCTCACTGATGCATGTTTATGACTGAGTTACTGTACTAACTGTCCTGTATCCTAGACTGTCTTTTCAATAAGACTTCCAGTAAATTCCCTTTTGACCTCATCTAGCCCAACTAAGTTTCTGCTCAAGGCTCATGACTTTCAATAGGAAAATGCAATGGGGTTGGAATAAATTGACCCTTTGAGGATGCTTTTTATAATCTAAATGTTTAATAGGGATCTCAGCTTAATTTAAAGTTGTTAATATAGAACTTTTGGAGGGAAAAGTTGTATATTGTGGTTCTCTGGTTCAAGGTGTGGGATGCAAGAAGTGAAAGATATATCTGTTAATCCACAACTACTTAAAATTGTTACTAAATTACAATAAATGCAACAGCTTTTTGCAAAAATAGTTTGGACAAAGAAGATTATGGTGAATAGCATTTAAACAATATGCTTATTTTTCTGTTTTAAATGTGGAGCTTTGTACACATATAATCTGTAATTCCTATTTGGATGCCAGTTGTATTCATTCTGTGTGTATATTATATACCTATTTTATATATGTAATTAATAATGAGAATGATGACTTATTTCTTTATTATTTACGTACACACACAAATACCATAGTGAATCTCTACAACAACCTGGACATTTTCCTCTCCATATTTGATGCAACAGAGCCTCAGCGTTGTTAGAAACTCACAGCTAGGAAGTGTCAGACTCAAGGTTTTCCCTGAGGTCGATTTAATTTCAAACCCTGCCGTTTTTCTATCACTTGATACTGGTTCTCTTGCAGTATGAAAAGGAGTGTTAAAGATTAACTAATTATAAATAAATAAGTTGGTATATCTCTTAACTCACTATTGACAACTGCTTCCAAAATTCCTTTTTGTATTTATATATTATTTTTTTACCATAAGAAATGCAAAACTGGTTTCCTGCATGTCAACTCTGTTTATCCATGCCTCTCTATCTTCAGCCCCTTCTCTTTCAAAGTGAAAATTGTATTGCTAAACAATTGGCTTCCCAGCTCAGAATCTCATCTAGTTCCAATTTTGTTCAGAGACAGGTGTACATTGATAAGAATTTTATCTCTGGAGTTTCTACCAAGTTCATAGCTGCTTCTTCACACAAATGGCTGCCTCATAGTTGGTGAAAATGGGGCACTGAATAACAATAGCCAAAGCCCTGTTATATTTTTGTCCTCTGGTAACAATATAATGAGAAATCAGTGGAAAGGAAGAACAGGTTTGGGATGGATTAATAATGGGAAGATTTACCATGACCTCACTTCAGGGCCCTTGACATGCACAGGTCCTTTCCAAAGCTCTGTCTGGTTGTAACAGATTTCTATATCTTAAAGAGTCCTCTCACCCCAGATTATGTTCCACAAAACCTAGATTCTGTCTTGAGAAGTTTGGAAGTGATAAGGATATTTTTAGCTTGAATGCAAGATCAGTATCAAGAAAAAGAAAGGTAATGGGGAAGAGCCTAATACAGGAAAGGAGAAGAGCAATAAGGGGCAAAAGGGCAAAATGACAGAGTTGATTTTTTCAAAATGGAACGTCTGGGAGTAATCCAGAAATCAGAGCAATGAGGACATGGAGACAAAAATACAATGAATGTGGGATTAGAGACAAAAGTGACGTCTGTCTCCCTTCTCACTTGGGAGCATTCTGTGGTGATGAAATTGCAACACCAATTCCTCACACAATTGACCTCACATATATTTAAATTTCAGTTTGTTATAGCAAATATTGTATAAAACTTTAACTGAGAGTTTACCTTGCTATAACTCTTAGAAATAAACACAGAAGCTAAAACTCAGTTGCATGTCAAGAATCTGAGGTAAATAACAAAATAGAACAGGCCAAGTAATGATAGAAAAATAGCCTTCATCAGATATAGATCCAGGGCCTTCTGATCTCCCCTGATTATGTACAAAGTCTTGACTCATTTCAATTCTGAAATATATTGTTTGTTTCCTTGATGCATGCATTCAAAAAAAAATTTTTTCTTTTTCCTTTTTACTGAAATTGGAATAACGGGGAGGGGGGGACCCAACAGGATGATTCCTTTTTGCCTAAACATACTCCTGTTCTGATTTGTAGTAATACTTTGTCTCTGTTACTTTTCTATGATTTTTGCTTATTCCATGCACATTTTATCTCTGCCGTTATATCTTTCTCTAGTTTTGCCAACTCCTGAAGACCTTTGGAAGAGCCACAAGTAGAAATGCATAAAACTGGAATTAATATTTAACTCAGTTATGAAGGCTTTTGGTAGCAAAACAATGAAATGTTCCATATTTCTCAACTGAAAATTTGCATATGACCCAGAAGTCTTGAGTACTGAAGCAAAGAGTCATGTTATAAGGCAGAGGAGAGAAATACTGGATTAAGGAGGTGTTCATAAATTAGGAAGGAATTTATCAGAAGAGAAAAGTAAAAGAGTCACAAAGTAACTTTGTCTCCTGAAGAGATATAAAGTGTCTGGAAGAGTAGGAAGAATTTATGAGCACAGCAGAGAGAATATTCATTTCTCTCAGTAAATTACAGAAAGTGATTTGAACAAATTAAGATGGAGAGGAAATTTCCTATAAATAATTTAAAACCATCCTATGGAGTAATTTGTTAATTTTTTGGTTAGTTTCAAGGACACATAATCAGGATGGTCTTTGGTATTTCAGGTCTTTTCTTTAGTGCCCATGGTAGTTTCGTGTGTGTGTGTATTTGTAACTATCAAGTATATAGTATTCCTAACTGTAATCACTGTGCTGTACATTAGATCCCCAGAACTTACTCATCTTATAACTGGCAGTTTGTGTGCTTTGCTTAACATCTCCCAATTTTCTCCACCCTCAAGACCTGTTCTATTCTGTTTCTATGAGTTCAGCTTTTTTAGATTCCATATATAATTGGTATCATACAATATTTGTCTTTTTCTGCCTGACTTATTTCACTTTGCATGATGAACTCAAGGTCCATTCATGATGTCGTAAATGGCAGGATTCCTTCTTCCTTCCTCCTCATGGCTGAGTAATATTCCATTGTATAGATATACCACATCTTCTTTGTCCCCTTATCCACTGATGGACACTTACGTTGTTTTTATCCCTTGGCTATTATGAATAATGCTGCAATGAATATGGAAGTACAGATAACTCTTTGAGATAGTGATTGCATTTCCTTTGGAGATATATCTATATGTCTATATATCTATATCGAGAAGTGGGATTGCTGGATCATGTGGATTTTTAATTTTTGATTTTTAATTTTTTGAGGAACCACCATAGTGTTTTCCATAGTGGCTTCACCAGTTTATATTCCCGCCACCAGTGTACAAGGGTTCCCTTTTCTTGACATCCTTGCTAACATTTGTTATCTCTTGCGTTTTTGGTGATAGCCACTTTAACAGGTATGAGATGATCTCATTTTGGTTTCAGTGTGCATTTCCCTAATGATTAGTGACACAGAACAACTTTTCATGTACCCATTGGCCATTTGTCTGTTTTCTTTGGAAAAATGTGTATTCAGAAATAATGAAAATGATATCATTCCCAATAGCATAAAATAAAATACTTAGGAATAAAATTAACAAAGAAGTGAACGATCTGTACACAGAAAACTAGAAGACATTGATGAAAGAAATTGAAGAAGACACAAGTAAATGGAAAGATATCTCACGTTCGTGGACTGGAAATGTCCATACTACCCAGAGTTTATCTACAGATTCAGTACAATCGCAATCAAAATTCCAATGGCATTATGTGCAGAAATAGAAAAAAAGAAACTATCTTAAAATTCATATGGAGCCACAAAAGACCCTGAATAGCCAGAGCAGTTCTGAGAAAGAACAAAGCCAGAGGCATTGTACTTCCTGATTTCAAATTATACTAAGAAACTATAGTAACCAAGATAATATGGTACTAGCATAAAAATATACACATAGACCAATGGAACAAAATCAAGAGCCCAGAAAGGAACCCTCACGTGTATGGAGAACTATTTGACAAGGAAGTCAAGAATGCTCAAGGAGGAGAGGATAGTCTATTTAATAACTGGTGTTGGGAAAACTGGATAAGCACATGTAGAAGATGGAAATGTTGCTCTCATCTCATACTAACAAAAATTACCTCAAAATGAGTTAAAGATTTAAAAATAAGACCTGAAGTCACAAAACGCCAAGGAAAAGACATAGGGAAATAGCTCCTCGACATTGGTCTTGGCAAAGATTCTTTGGATAGGACACCAAAAACACAAGCGACAAAAGCAAAAATTACTAAGTGAGGCTACATCAAACTAAAGAGCTTCTGTGCAGCAAAGAAAACGATCTACAAAATGAAAAGACAGCCTGTGGAATGGGAGAAAATATTTGCAAGTCATTTCTCTGATAAGGGGTTAATATTCAAAGTATATAAAGAACTCCTGTAACTCAATAGCAAAATAGAAAATAATCTGGTTTTAAAATAGGGTAGAAAACAAGATTGTATAATGAGGAAACTGATCTGTGTGATCGTGTAGTATATTCCAGACATATCAGTTTGTTATTTAATTCACATAGCACCCCAGTTTGGTGTTACATTGGAGGGAAATGAGGTACACATTGATTGGCTGCCTTGCTCAACCTCGCACAATGAGGTAGTTTAGAAGCCGTGTCATGTACTCAGGTCATTTTGATGCCAGATGCTGTGGTTTTTGTTTTTACCAGATCTAGCTCATCAAGAATACACTTCTGTTCCAATAGAAAAGTTAACATTTTCTAATGGGCAGATATTTGCTAATAACATCCATCCCACACATTCTTCTACTCATTCACAAATATATTAATTTATTCAACAAATACTGTTTTACCATTTATTATGTATCAGGCTGTAGGAAAGCCCTGTTAGGTTAAGAAGAGAGGATCTACCATGTTTTGAACATGTTTTATTTTCTTACTTAGAAGACACAATTTTAATTATTCTGCACAATCTCCCATATAGAAAACATACCTTAGATATTTATTGTATAAGATAGTACGTTTAGGAACTTTTTTATTATAAAAATAAGCTTACACGATTATGGAGGCTGAGGAGTTTCATAATCTGCTGTCTACAAGTTGGAGAACCAGGAAACCCGGTGTTGTAATTTAGTGTGAGTTCAAAGACCTAAGAATCAGAGAGGGGCTGATGGTCTAAGTCCCAATCTGATTTTGAAAGCCCAAGACCCAGGAGCAAGAATGTCCATGGACAGGAGATGGATGTCTCAGTTCAAGCAGAGAGCAAATTTGACCTTGCTCCATCTTTTTGTTCTATCTATCCAGTCTGTCTTGATCTTTACAACGGGAAAGGCAGCAACCTGAACCAGAACCATTTGGCTACTAATATATTCATTTTACCATCATAATATATCTCCTATCTGTCCCCTTCTCTCTGGATTCATTCCCCCACCTTACTCAGCACCAACATCAAGTATTTTCATTTATGGCTAAAAGTATTGCAAAAAATATCTGTATATTCTTTCTGCCATTTTCAGCCAGCACGAAATCAAATTCTACACACTCAGGAGAAGGACTGGTCTCACATGCAGATCTAATCATATAAGTAACTTGCTTAAAACCTTTTCTTCCCATTTTGATAAACCCAAACTCCCCATTGTGCCAAATACCCCTTCTTTCCATAGCATTCCTGAATCTTGTAGATCACCGACTCTCAGATTTTTTTCCAGCAGGAGGCACTTGCATGAGTGACCTGTCCCCTTGTTCATGCTCACAATTTCATACCCCCCCCAATAAAATTTTTTTTGGCCGAAGCTTAAAGAAAATATAAGCACAGTGCACGTGTTTTGAGTAATACTTGCCTTTCTCCTTATACAAGTGAATCCTAGACAAAATTAAAAAGCAAGTTAAATCTCAACTGGAGTACTGGTTATTCTCCCTCTCCGCTGTTAAAGCACTTTGTTCTGGCAGTAGCCTAGACAAAAAAAGATGAGAAAGGTCCTATGCAATTTTTTCATGCTAGCTCTAATACCTCCTCATTTGCTCCATCTGAGAAAACATCAGAAAGCAAATGAGTCTAAGGGCATAAAAATAAACTTGAATACATTCTAAACTATAACAAGAGGAAATCATCCACAAATATTAGTGGGCTTTTGGGTTTTGCAGGGGGCGTGTTTCTTTTTCTTTTTTTTTCTTTGCAAATTACTAGTGACATTTCAGGAATCAAGTGTCATGGTGGAAACATGCTATGATGACAGGCAGCCAGGCCTTCCTTCCTCCCCCTGTCATATTCTCACAGCAACTATGGGTGCTTCTTACACTTAGCACAGTTCATTTGAAGTCTTTATTGACAGATTTGTCTCCTCTTAAATACTCTGTTTCTTTAGAAGAGGGACACAATGTACTATCTCTTCTCTCCAGTTCCTAGCAAATTTCATTGAACATGGAAATAGATGTTGGCTCAATGAATGAGCACACAGGTACTTTCCAGTGTTACCAGTATTTTTGGCTAGCTCTTTAATTTTTCTTTTCTTTTTCTCCCTAAAAATAACAGTAATATTGGTAGTGGCAGAGTCTGGTGAAGTTAGCTCTATCTTTTGTCACAACTTAAAAATTGTAAATCAGTACATCACAAAGCAGTGATTGGAAAATATGGGTTACTCTATATCGATATAAGTAGCAGACAAGATCATGGGGTTAATTAATATTTTCCTTATTTCATATTAGAATTCCCTCTCATTGGAGGCCCTTTAACAAGACAAATGAGGCTTCACGTCTAACAGATTGTTACTCAATAGGATACACATGGTTAGGGTACTGTGGATCTAGCACAACTGAGATCCTGAATATATGTTCTAGTCGGTTGTCCAGTACATTGACTTGTCCTAATAAATGCCTGTTAGTTACTCTTGCCTCTTGCAGAAACTGTCATTTTCTAGATCTCACTATCGCCTACCCAGTATTCTCATGCGCTGCCAGGCTTTTGGTACATGGAATTAACAATTCATAGCATCATCTTGTATTTTTGTGCCTGATGGTAGGGTACAGTGGCAATCTTTTGGTCTATAAATTCACATTTTTTCCACTTCTTCCCCTTTCTGATGTGTAACATTTGCTGCCCTTCACAAATTTAAATCCCTCTTCACTCAACAACAGGATACGTTGTTTCTCTGTCTTCATCTTCCTATGATCTGCTCTGAGTATCTGGCGTTAAATGGAATGGTTGATTGGATAGTCCTAAAAATGCCCGCAGTTGGTGTCAAAGACTCCTTTCAATGACAGCAGAGCACACTGAAGGTTTTTTTTTTTTTTTTTTTTTTTTTTTTTTTTTTTTTTTTTTATGGACAAACAACAGCAACGTCCTCACTAAATTTACAATCCTCTCTATTTGGTTCTCTCTGGTATAAATAATTTCTCTCTTTAAATACCATCAAATGTCAAAATCATCAGTTATTTCATTTTTTAGCACAAGCAGGAAAGGTTTGACTTTTTCTTAAAACTGAAACAGATTAAAAAATAAGAGTGTAAATGTGTGTCTGTGCACACACACATGCTTTACAACATATTCAAGCAGCACAAGCAGAAGGCCCTACTGGCAGCATGGAGTTTGGAGGTGACTGGCCCCCTGGAGTAAAGAAAACCAGGTAATCCAGTGCGATACATACTTTTGCCTTGGTGATAGTTCATGTTCGTTCATTTCGGCCCAATGACTGTTGCTTCCATGCTTGCGTAAGCCCTCTTCTCCCTGATGAGGACCAGTGTCTGGGATTGATGGTCCTTATGTAGCATCTCTGACACTCTCTAGGGATGTCTCCTCCTTGGCAAAGACGATAAGAGGCATCAGGGAGAGTTAGTCAGGATACAGTGGAGGAAATACAAAGGGTGAATTGGAGCACAAAACAGGAAAAGGTGGAGAGTAGTAAAGAAAAAAGACTCTCAGAATGTTAATACTTGGTTTTAAAGATCCTTGTGTTCCAACCCTTTGTTTTTCCATCTGGGGAAATTGAGACCCAAAGATATTAAAGGCATTGTTGAAGGCCGCGAGAAAATCCACATTTAATCTTTATGATTCTTAGTTGCCCATAAAAGCTATGGGAGGAGAGTCAGTTCCAGGGTAGTTTCTTCATGGCTGACGAGTCTACCACTGAGGGAGAGTTTCACTCTAAACAATTATGTCTTGGTGTTCACTCTGGTGTTCTTACTTTCTCTTTTCAACTCTCCATGATCCATTTTGAGTAATTCTGCCTAACAGAGGTATTGTTTTAAAGGGCTCCTTTTGCTAAAGTCACCAGAATGTTACAAAAATACCTCACTTATTTCCTCCATGTTACCTTCCTAAGCAAGAAAAAAGGCCATTTGGAAGAAACAATGTAGTTTCTTTGGTGAGGTTTTTTTGTTTTTTGCCCCCCCCCCCCGCCACTCTCTAAACAACACCAGTATTGGTCCACTTTTTAGGATGTAAGCATCCTACTGCTGAAAAAATAATAGATCCATGTGAATTTGGACCTCAGGCATCTGCATTAACAGAATCATTTCCCCTACCAAGGGACACAAAACTGGAATGCTTTTTAGTTTTTACTGGGGCACCCAGGTAAACCCCACTGTGCATGGCTTCCCAGTATATACATATGCCTAGTCTGATGGTAACAATCAAACCTGTTTGTTTCCCTTATATCCAGATCTAGTCTTTTTAGTATCTGCTTTCTGAACACTTTGATCCTTCCTAATGATGACGATCTAACCATTTTCCTATGCCCACTGGCTATGGAATTCTAGTAAAACTCCTGGATGCTGTTCTGTTTCTGCTTCTAACAGATTTTGATTTTGATGCCAGCATATCTTGCCCTTGGTGTTGGTCCTTATTGTCTTTCACTTCTCTTGGGTGACAAAATTCTTTGAAAAGATTAATAAGCTCTCCTTTATTAAAATCCCTCAGCACTAGCAAACAAAACTCCGGAAAATATGCTGATGGTATAATTTTTCACTTCAAAATTTGGTCCCACTGTTGTCTCTCTGATTGGAAAAGGGCAAGCTCCCATTGAACTACATTTCTAGATATCAAGCTCTTGACAAAATTGCCCAATTATTATGTTTAATTGAAATAATTGGTTCCTGGGCTTATAATCAGGTATTATTCAAAGAGTTGTAAGACCACATATTTACTAGCTGTATAGAACAAATAGAGATGCGTATTTGCATTTTCAGGATGAAATATGCTGCTTCAAATAGAACAGGGCTAAAATATTCACTAAGTTTTATTATTCAAAACTTTATCTTATTGAACAATTATCTTAATATAATAAAGGAAATGACTAGAGCACAAAGCATCTTATTTTTTCTTCTGACAGCTGAATTATCTAAAGTATAAATAGCAGTGCTGTGTTTATAGAATAACACATACATGATATAATTGCAGTGATTACAAAATGAAACAGAGCCAGGAGTTACTCTTCTTACATTTAGTTTCTTCGAGGATGACAAAAGACAATAGTATTTGAAAACTTTTTATATTCATAACTCATATCTTATTTTGATGAATATTTAATTTCTTCGTTTTTTTTTTTTGAGGCTTAAACTTTTAGATCACCTTCAAACATGAAGCTAAAATTTTTAATTCTGTATCATAACCTTCAGTATCTCAGTGTTCCAGGAGAAAATTGCAGTGTTCCTGGCTCAGTTTTGTAAAATATTCATGAAACTATGATGACATCATGAAGAATGATACTTTTATTCTCTAAAAGTGAATCTTATGTTCCTTTCAAAGATAGCTACATTTTCTAAAATGAAATGTCATTTCAGAAGTTCACTTTTTAAAATTTATTAAATAAAATATGAGTGGCTATTGAGAGTATTGGACCCAGGAGTGACAGACCCCAAGGAAAGCACTCTAGCATCCATACCCTAGTAAAAAATTTGTAATGAATAGGAACTTACCTTTTACTATAGACCAGACTGTTCTTCCCATTCTTCTAGCCCAGTGTTTTTCAGAGTGGTGTCCTATGTAATTATGTATTCATTATAATATCAACTACAAAAATTTTATATACCTATAATGGGTTAGCCTTCACAATAGAGACTATAAATATAAAAATGAATGCCCTGATCCACATCTCTGAGAAGTTCATAGTCTAAGAGGAAAAGGCAACTATGTGAGCAAATTACAGTACAACATGGTAAATGCAATGGATAGGCTTCTGTGGCAACATGATGGTTATCTATCCAACAGTTCTTTCTGTCTTCCTGTCTGTGCATAGACTGATTCTAATGAGTTGCTGCATAGAGATGCCTTCATATTGGGTAAGGACTAAATCTGTGCTCTAGGGATGGCATGTGACCCAGTTATGTCCAATAATAGAGAAAATCTACTTAGGGCTATTTCTGGGGGGAAATCCCTTAATAAAATGTGAGATCGATCTCTCTCTCTCTCTCCCTCCCTCCCACCTTCCCTGCCTCCTTCCCCCTCTCCCCCCCTTTCTCCCTCTCTCTTCCTCTTCCCATCTCTTTCCTCCTCCACTCCACACTCCTCCACCTCTACTTCTGTTTTTGTTGCAGCTACATCCCTGCTTCTTGACTTTGAAGAAGATCATGGTACTGGAGGTTTTGGTAGTGATTTGGCAGTCACGAGATAGGAAACCATCAGATAAGCACATCACAAAGATGCCAGAGCAGAAGAACGGGAGATGAGAAGCTCACATGGTTTGGCAGCTGAATCAGACACCTACTTCCATATCTTTTGTTATCTGTGGGGAAAAAAGAACCCCTATTTGTTTTAGCCAATGTTGCATTTTCTGTTATTTCAGACAGAAGAATCTTCAGTGCTGCAGCTTCATATGGGAGGAGACCTTTAAATTTGATTTTTAAATATGAAAAGGGGATTTTTCAGGCCAAGAAGTTGTGAAGTTTTAGGCAGCGAGAATAACGTGTCGGTATTTAAAAAGTAAAAATCTGTCTGGAGAACTGGGAGAATTTCTGCGTATGGTGGTTGGAATGAACACCAAAGAGAGAGGTGGAAGCAAAACCGTGTGTGTCAAACCCAAGAGATCAGACCATCCTCTAGGCAATGAGGGGAACAGTTACCATGGAGAGTTACATGATGGAATTGATTGTTTTGTGTTGGTGACTGTCATGGCGGCTTTGTGGATAGACTTAAGAAGGAGGAGCTTGATTTCAGAGAAAATAAGTTTCCTGAACATTCTTAAGGAGGATCGCAGTTGCTGGTTCTTCACGTAACCTGCAGCGTGTGCTGTGGTGCACACCTTTGTACCTTCCTTCAGAACTGAGATTCTCATTCTTAGGACTGCCAGGAGTGCTGGTAGCTAAAAACACACAGCTGAGTTCCTGCCCAGAAACTTTCCCCAGCCAGAGGGAGGCCTCTCACCCAAGGTTATGCTGCCTCCTCAGGGACACCTCACACCCAATGGCTGGTCAGTACAGGGATATGAAGGTGAGGCTCCCTTCCCTCAATTTGAGATATCCAGGATGGCCATGCCGACTTGAGAACAGGGCTCACCACCAGCCGAGGAAGGCCTCTGTTTGCAGGAGCATCAGACTTCAGCTTTTCTTTTCTCTGCTTTCAATTCTGCTTCCTTCATTCCTTTACAGAAGTTATTCTTGACTTTTTTTCATGCAAATATCCACCTCAGAATCTCTCAGGAAATCAAACCTAGATAGTTGGTACCGTGAGTGGTCTGAGGAAAAAGATCTAAAACTAGGCTTTGGTGCTGGATTACCAGCTGGCCACCTGGCAGTAAGGACCACTTCACTACCGATAAACAGAATATTGATAATTGCTCAGATGCTGGAGCAGTGTAATTGTTAACGTTTAGCCACGGGTGAAATGAGATGAGATAATGATGGAATTGCACTGGCAGATACAATCTTTTAGATTTTTGAGAGGTTCTGCGGGAATGGTGATTATACGGTTATGGAACTGAATGGTTGTTGACCAAGGCATTGGTGAAAATCACTGGAAAAACTCAGAGTAATTATTCACCAATCTGAGAGCCAATGTATTTAGACCAGTGACTATGCATCCATAACCATCCATGATTTTGTCGGAACCATCAAGTCTTGGAGCTCACCAAGCCTAGCAGGACTCCACTGTGAATGGAAGTGGGATAGCCAGGATAGGCATGAGCAACACATGGATGCGTGGGGAAGCTGCCCAGGAAGGTGATCCGTCCTCCGCTCTTCGTTTTCCCCCTTAGTGGTTTATTGTCTGCTTTTCAAATTTCATAAGCAATTTTGTTGGTGGTGTTAACAGTGTTTTGTACTATTGTCCTCTCCAAATCTTCTATATACTTGCTGGTCGCTTTTCAGTGTCTAATTTGTGAAATACTGAGAGAAGGATATTAATATTTCCCGCTATGGTGGCAAGTTTGTCCATTTCTCTTGGGCAATTTTTACTGTATGTACTTTCACCCTGTGTAGTTAGTCAAAGTTAAGCCTAAAAAATATAGTTGAGGTCAAGAAAATGATTGCTTTAACATTTCAGAGTCTCCTAGGCTGTCTTACTTGATTTTGTTTTTTATTTATTTAAACAAAAACAGAAACAGTTTACCCATTTCTCCCACCCCCCAGCCACCTGCCTCTGGCAACCACCATTCTGGTCTTTAGCTATAAACTTGGTTTTCTTAGCTTAAGAGAGATCGACATAAAAGAGAGATCATATTGTATTTGCCTTTGTCTGATGTATTTCACTTAGCATAATGCATACTCATGTGCATACTCTCTCTCTGTATATGTATATACACACAATTTCTTTATCCAGTCATCCATAAATGGACACTTTAGTTGTTTCCATATCTTGGCTATTGTAGATAATGCTAGTGAATGTGGGCGGGGGGGGTGGTGGTTTTCAGTTTCTTCAAAGAAATACCCAAAAGTGGAATTGCTGCATCATTTGGTAGTTTTACTTTTAATTTTTTTTGAGGAAACTCCATACTGTTTTCTATAGTGGCTGCACCAGTTTACATTCCCACCAACAGAGTATGAGGGTTCCCTTTTCTCTGCATCCTCGTCAATACTTGTTATTTCTAGACTTTTCGATGATAGGTATTCTATTAGGTGTAAGGCAGTATCTCATTATGGTTTTGATTTGCATTTCCCTGACTATTAATGATGTAGAGCTTCTTTTTGTGTACCTGTTGGCCATCTGTATGTCTTTTTGGGAAAATATCTGTTCAAATTTCATTTTTTAATCAGATCATTTGTTTTTGTCTTGTTTTGTTTTTTTGCTGTTGAGTTGTAGGAGTTGTGTATTTTAGGTATTAGCTTTTAGCAGATATGATTTGCAAATACTTTCTCCCATTTTGTAGGTTGCCTTTCCATTTTATTGATGGTTTCCCTTGCTGTGCAGAAGCTTTTTAGTTTGATACAGTCTCACTTGTTTATTTTCATTTGTGTTGCTTTTGCTTTTGGTGTCAGATTTAAAGAATCATTGCCATGACCTATGTCAGGGAGCTTATCATGTATGTTTTCTTCTAGGTGTTTCTTCGTATATCACAGCTCAATTCTGATGGGAAATGGGCAAGTATAGTGGCATGAGCCATAGAATATATTGAATGTTACACAGCAAACTTGGGGAAGCTGTCAGGCCACTTAGAATATTGATGAATTTACTATTGCCCAGAATCGGTCATTTGGCCTGTGTGTTCAAACACATGATTATATTAGCAAACTGAGTATATATACACCAGTCAGGGGTTAATTCCCACTATGTGTATCAATCTGAAGCAAGGCAGGAGAAAGATGCCACATTCAAATGAGGCGATTTAAAATAATTTTTTAAGGGACAGTTTACAAAAGTGTGAGCTAGGTTAAGAAGATACATCAAGGAATGGTGGGACATCCCTGGGCTAATTACACCAGCATTTTGAGGAACAAAATAGGATATTATAAAAATACTCAGAACGTATTCCTTTAAATGGCTAGTATGTTTCCAGAGATGTTAGTCACCTGAAATATCTGAGTGTGTCATACCCATCAGCTTTCCTTTGGATTAGTCAGCTATTTATTCTTTTTTTTTTTTTTTGAGGCTTTATTATTTAAGAGCAGTTTTAGATTCACAGCAAAATTTAGTTCATTTGTGCTATTGATTTCCTGTTTTCAATTTAAGTGATTCTTTTCTCTAATTCTTATTATTTCTTTTCTCCTGCTTAGTTTGGATTTAATTTGCTCTTCTTTTTCTAGTGTCCCAAGATGGAAACTTAAATTAGTTATTTTAGATTTTTCTTCTCTTCTAATATATGCTTTCAATGCTATCAATTTCCCCCTAAGCACTGCTTTCACTGCATCTACAAATTTTGACAAGTTGTGTTTTCATTTCCATTTAGTTTGAAATATTTAAAAATTTCTCTTGAGACTTCTGCTTTGACCCATGTGTTATTTAGAAGTGTGTTGTTTAATCTTCATGTATTTGGGAATTTTCCAATTATCTTTCTGTTATTAATTTCCAGTTTAATTTCGCTGTGGTCTGAGAGCAGGCAGTGTAAGCTTTCTGTTTTTAAAAAAACGTTACAGTGTGTTTATAGCCCAGAATGTGGTCTTTCTTTGTGAATAATCCATGTGAGCTTCAGAAGAATGTGAACTCTGCTGTTGTTGGATAAAGTAGTCTATAGATGTCCATTATATCCAGTTGATTGATGGTGTTTTTGAGTTCAGCTGTGTCCTTACTGATTTTCTGCCTGCTGCATCTGTCCATTTGTGAGAAAGGTATTGAAGTCTCCAACTGTGATCGTGGATTCATTTATTTCTCTTTGCAATTCTATTTGTTGTTGGATGCTCTGTTGTTAGGCTCATACACATTAAAGTCTCTCCTTCTTCTTGGAGAATTGATTCCTTTATCATTATGTTACACTGTTCTTTATCCCATATAAGTTTCTTTGCTTTGAAGTCTACTCTGTCTGAAATGAATATAGCTACTCCTGCTTACTTTTGAATAGTGTTAGCATGGTTTATTTTTCTCCATTTACTTTTAATTTACACATGACTTTATGTTTCAAGTAGGTTCTTGTAGACAACCTGTAGTTGAGTCTTGTTTTCTTGGTCCACTCTGACTTCTCTGTCTTTTAATTGGTGCATTTAGACCATTGACATTCAAAGTGATTATTGATATAGTTACATTAATAGCTACCTTATTTGTTAATGTTTTCTATATGTTGCCCTTACTCTTTGTTCCTATTTTTGTCTTACACTCATTTTTTGCCTTTAGTGATTGAGCATTTTATGTGATTTAATTTTAAGCATATCCATTATGCTCTTTTTTTGTTGTTTTTAAACTGCTATTAGTGATTCAGGCATTCATTCAGATTGGTCAGAGTTGAGGCCATGCTAGTTGTTAAATATTTTGAATATCTCTGTTGTGTGGATCTGGCTATCCAAAAGTACCCAAATGATTCAATTTCTTATGTTGATTTTTCCCCTAAATAGTGCTTCTACTACTATTACTATAACAGTTATACAAATTTGTTGAAACTTTGATATATTTCTTACTATAAGCTTATGAGATAAATATTTTTATCCTTGTTTTGTATAGGAGGAATCTGAGGCTCAGAGAGGATAAATAATTTGCCTAAGGTCACACGACTTCTTGGTAGCAAAGTAAAGACACCAATTCAAGTTTATTTGACCCCCAAATACGTGTTAATTTTACTGAACTATCCAGCTTTTCCAGTGAGTGGGTGAGAAAGAGAGAGAGACAGAGACTGAAACAAGGAGAGAAATACAATAGCTTTTGTAAGTCCAGTTAATAAATACTAAAATTAGGATGACATCCTATATGTGAATGTAATGTAAATGGCACTTCCATAAATAAGGAATCTAGTAATTTTGTTAGAATGAAAATGATAAAGCAATGTAGTATAATCCATTTGGAAAGCAGTTTGACAACATATACCAAGTAGCGTAAAATTATTATAGTTCATTTAATAACATTTCTAGGACTGTTTCTACATAAAATATAATTTAAATATTAGAAAATGTACATATGTATCAAGTTAGTTGAAATTTGATTTGTAATAATATAAAAACCTAAAAAGGTAAAAATGGGGAGTATTGCTGAATAAAATATGGCACACCTAGATTGTTTAAATATTATTAAGTCATTTAAATGATGTTTCTAAAGAATGTTTAAAATATGGAAAAGACTTCTGATAAAATGCTAAGTAAAAAATGAAATCAGGATACAAAATTGTGCATATATTGTACATTCATATTTTTGTAAAACAAAAAATTCTACACAGATAGGAAGGAAATACATTCATTGTTAATAGCTTTTCTTTGTGTTTTTTTTTTTTGCTTATTTTAAATTCATTTAGTGTATCATTAGTTTCAGATGTAGAGTTCAGTTATTCCTCAGTTACATATGATACACAGTGCTCATTACATCACGTGCCTTCCTTAATGCCCATCACCCACTTACCCCACCCCCCACTCACCTCCCTTCCAGCAACCCTCAGCTTGTTTCCTAGAGTTCAGCATCTCTTATGGTTTGTCTCCTCTTTTACTCTTATTTTATTTTTCCTAACCTTTCCCTACAATTCTCTGTTTTGTTTCTTAGATTCCACATTTGAGTGAAACCGTATCATAATTGTCTTTCTCTGATTGACTTATTTCGCTCAGCATAATACCCTCCAGTTCTATCCATCCATATAAATGGTAAGATCTCATCCTTTTTGATGGGTGAGTAGTATTCCTCTGTGTGTGTGTGCGTGCGCGCGCACACACACACACCACATCTTTTTTTTTTTTTAGATTTTATTTATTTATTTGAGATAAAGCAATAGCAAGAGAGCGCGTACGAAAGAGAGAGCATGGGCAGAGGGGGCGGGGAGGCAGAGGGAGAAGCAGGCTCTCTGCTGAGCAGGGAGCCCAATGCGGGCCTTGATCCCAGGACCCTGGGATCATGACCTGAGCCGAAGGCAGCTGCTTAACCAACGGAGCCACCCAGGTGCCCCACCACATCTTTTTTTAAAAAAGATTTTATTTATTTATTTATTTATTTATTTATTTATTTATTTATTTATTTATTTATTTGTCAGAGAGAGAGAGAGAAACCATGAGTGAGTGCACAAGCAGGGAGAGTGGCAGGTAGAGAGAGAAGGGGGCTCTCTGCTGAGGGAGTGTCCTGAGATCATGACCTGAGCCGAAGGTGGATGTTTAAGTGACTGAGCCACCCAGGCATCCCAGCATCTTCTTTATTCAATCACCTGTTGATGGACATCTGGGCTCTTTCCATAGTTTGGGTATTGTGGACGTTGGGGTGCAGGTGCCCTTTCAGATCACAGTATCCTTTGGGTAAATACCTAGTAGTGTAATGGCTAGGTCATAGGGTAGCTCTATTGTGGTGGTACACTCAGGTTTAGTGTTTTGATTTTTTTCTGCTTTACACATTTCTGCTTCAAGAAAATTCTTTTGATTAATCTTTGTTCAACACATGTGTATACCACTATGTCTGGTTCTGCTGTATCTGAGTTATTTGTCATTTGCTTATAATTGGACTTCAACTTAGAGGACTTTAGGGTACTATTGCTCTCTCTGATATCTTTATTTAAACAGAGTATACTCTACCAGGTTACTCATGGTCCATATTTATCAACGACTTTTCCAAACCTTATTATGTGAATATAATTAAATAATGCTTCTTACAGATACATCTTATGGGAAGTATTTTTATATTAGTTATATAAGTTTTTAAAATATTTTAATTAATCCTAACTGCCACTTATTCTAACCTGAGCTTATGTTCAGATATTGATGAAACTGAGGATTTATAGCTGAATTCTACTAAATGCAAAGTCTTCTATGTAGTTATGATCTAAGGTTGGGTGTATGGGTTCTGGGGACAGATTTCCATGCTAACTAATTAGAAAAGACAATTAAATTCTCATTGTCTCAGGTAGCTTATTTATAAAATAGAATCGTATCTGTGTTTTAGGATAGTTGTAGGAATTCACTGAGCTAATGAATATACGACATTTATGCTTAGAACAGTTCCTGGTTAATAGTAAATAACAGCTCAGTGTTTGCTATTATTATTGCTCCCAGTTTTCAGATTTATTTTGTGTTTAGATATCTCTGAAATGTTTCTCTGACAGTACCACTAATTCTTCCATGGTCAGGCTGTTTATCTCTTTTATTCCATTAGAGGTGATAGGAGTAGGTATTGTCAGTTGTTTCCTTTTCCCTCAACACCCAGTAGTGATACGGGCACATTGCAAGGCCTCGCTTGAACAGTGGTTCTCAACCGGAGAGCCACAAGCCATAGTGATAAACACTGAATGAAATCAAATGACACAGTTCATGTTTCTGCCACCCTACCTTGACTAGGATTTTCCCTGCTACTATCTTACTCTTTTTCCATCTCAAGAATTCTAGTTTTCTCTCTTCTATGAAGAGGGGGGAAAAAAAATCTTCCCCTCCGCCCCCCCCCCCCAAAGACTGTCCCCAGGAGAAAACAAAGCTACCCATAGCTGGGCTCTATCCTGTCAGAAGAAACTATTTACCTCATCATTCTTAAGAATGAAAAAGCCCTTCTCTCTCTAAGATAGTCATTTTTTTTCTCCTAAGCTTTTATCATTAGGAATCCCAAGCTACATGTTGGAATCCAATAGGCTTGTAGGAGCCCTTGAACTTTTACTTTCCTCTAGGTGTCGGCTCCTTTTTCTTCTGCCACTTTGCCCCTTCTGCTCCTGTAAAAGACAACTCAGCCCAGATTACTTTTTTCCACCAGCCCCCACAACTGTTCTTGCCATACCCTGTGGTGATGAGAACAGTCCTCCCGGGAAATGCAGTGAGAAAAATAAAGGTTGTTTTGCCAAAAACCATGTAGCAGGTAGAGACTATCCTTTAATACATGTTTGGAAGCTGACCATGGCTGCTCAAGGTGATCCAGAGATCTTCTGTGAAAAAGAGGAAAGCCATAAGTATACTCATTGGATCAGGCTCATCGCAGTTGTCATGAAGTGAGAGGGCTTTCTCAGATCTTTCTAGGCATGTGCACAGCCCTGCATATGCATGTGGTTCTCTAAACCCCCACAGTTTTATTTATTTGAGAGAGAGTGAGCAAGAGAGAGAAAAAGCATGAGCAGGGGCAGAGGGAGAGGGAGAGGAACAAGCCGACTCCCCGCCGAGCAGGGACCCTGATACGGGGCTTAATCCCAGGACTCTGGGATCATGACCTGAGCCGACGGCAGATCCTTCACCGACTGAGCCACCCAGGCACCCCTAAATCCCCACAATTATGTCAGAGCTTTTCAAAGGCCCTGACGACCATTTCATTCCCCAGATCTTCCTTTCAGGTTTTTGGTCAGTCTCTTGTTCGCTCCAGCTGGTATTGCCCTTTCAGGCAGCAGTGGTATTAACCAATTGCCACGGACTCCTTTTTTTTTTTTTTTTTTTAAAGTGCGTGCTTTAGATAGGGCTTCCCCCCCACCCCCACCCCGGTGCGTTCTGAGATGGATCAGACTGGCAGAAACCTTGTGTATGGGCCTTTCCCAGGATGCTGCCAGAGAGAGAAAATAGTGGCAGTTCTCTGGAGAAGGGGCTTTCCACAGAACTACAATTTCTACTTCTTCACGTGTCTGCTCGGCTGCTGGTTTTCATAGCCATCAGGGTTGTTGAAGCTGCTGGTTGTCAATGTTACCTGGAGGGGTGGAGGGGGGGGATGAGAACAGGGAAAGTTCCATCTCCACAAAACTCACTGTCCTTTCCCAGGTTCAACAGTTTCTCTTGAATAAATACTCCCCTGGTTACTGTGGGACTGTGTTTCATTTTCAAGGCTCTGAGAAGGTTGGTTTTGACCATTTTGGCCAGTGTCCTTTTGTTTCTATGGCTCTACCATTCCCAAATTCCCACCCCTCCTTTTTGCTTTTTGATCTCCTGTTGGTGCCACACTTTGGTCAAATGTGCAGGCAAAAGACAAGTAGCAAGGGTTCCAGGTAGTGCAGTCTACAAAATCCATCTTCTGGAACAAAGAGAAAAGTGTAGAAATGAATGGAGTGTGTCTGGAGGAGCAACACAAGAATATCTACTACACCATTTTTATAGAGACTGATGTATAAACCTGAATACCAATTTCTGACTTGCCAGTGAGACATAATATTCACATGCACTAGAACACATGAAATTGAAATGACTAGAACATCCTCTCTCTGTACACAGAAAGCAAAATTATAATCAGCAGTCTGCTTGCTTGGCATGAAATCAGAAAATACAAGTAAATAATAATGTCAGGTTTAGTTTGCCTACAACTTCCATGCCTGTAGTAGGAATATGCTTGGTGTGAGAGTCGTCTTCTCCCTGTAAAATACTTAGGTGGGTACTGCTCAGTGGCTTTTAAAAACAATCATCCTTCTTTTCCTATACTTTATCAGCTGAGTAAACTCCATTCCCATCAATAGCTGAAGAAAGCTGTCAGGACCAGAAGAATCCTTATTAGGATTTTCCCATAGCACAACTGGGTAAGGTGGTCTAGAAAACTTGACACAAATAAAAATTTCACAAAAGTTTCTTTTATCTATATTGTTTTCTTTGGATCTGTCACTTTAAAAGCCCACATATCACTAACAGATGAAAACCAACTGCTTGATTATAAAAGCTAAATTATAAAGTATTTTTTTTATAAGTCAGCTTAGGCTAAATTTTGCTCTGGTAGCTTCCAGCAAAAAAAGTATCAGTGGCATACCACCATAATGATTTATTTTTCATTCAGTTTACATATCTATTATGGCCAGATGTGACTTTATTCCAGGATCCAGGCTGTCTGTAGCCCTGCCTAAGATATTCCTAGTCTCATGGCAGATAAAAAGAAATGAAGAGCAAGGTACATTCTGACCATGAGCTCTTCTCCTCAAGAGTGATCCAATTGACTTCTCCTTACAAATCATATCACCCAAACAAATCATATGGCCAAGCTTAAATCCATGATATAGAGAGGTGCATTTTTCTACTGAGCACAAGATAAGGTGCAGGGAAACACAGTGAATATACTTGACCATAATGCAATATACCATACTCTCCTAGTCACCTACCTTGGAAGCCAAAGTTATGAGTCTTTCCAAAGCATCTATGATTCCTACTGCATCCTTCTCATTAGGACTTGTCAGTATGACTTACTGATACAGTGTACTAATTGAATGTCCCATGAAAATTTTAAGGCAGTTAACGTCCTTATGGATTGAGTGGAAGAGAGAGTTGATGTGGATCTGAAGTGAATTGATGGCGTACTACTCTCCATGCCAAGTGCAAGCATGCTATTCTTCTGTCCTTTCCCTTTTAACAAAGAGGAAAAAAATGTTTCCTTGGTTATAAGCTGCACACTAAGCCTGTGTTGATTTGCTCAAGCAAAGAAACCATCTCTTTCACAGCAATTAGACTTAACCATAATTCATCATTCTTTACAAAAATGTTTATCTTTGGCTTAGTCAAAACTGGGCATGATAATGAGGATGTAACAGAAATAAGCACCTGGGCGCAATGAACTCACTCTGGCTAACTTAAGTGAGAGTGATTTATTAACGAATATTGGGTAGCTTACAGAGTTGTGCGAGGCCTAGAGAAAGTCTAGAGGCTAGATTTCTGAACCCAGAAATGTGACTGTCTTAATTGGGAAAGTGTTGCTGTAGCTGTGAGAGCAACTGCCACCGGCAATAATGACTGGGACCCTGACTCGACTGCCACGTTCCAGCACCAATGCCATTTCTGTGACAGCACGTCATTCCTTGTCCAAAAGCTTGATGCCTCTTCTGCCAATAAAGCCAGACAGAATGGCAGTTTCCTCACACTGCTCCATTTTGAATCAAATCTGCCCATAGCGTTCCTGGTCACATGTCTGTTCCTAGCTGAAAGGGGTGTTTGGAATATGACGTTCTGCTTTTTATGTTTGTGAGATACGTAAACTTCACAATGCAGGAAGTTCCCCAAATATAGTAAAAGTATTATTAAAATACCAAGCAATCATGAGTGTGACCTATACTTCTACCCATGGAAGTAAAACTCACTAAATACTGCAAGGAGAACTAAAAGCCAAACCTGTAAGAGGAAAGCTAACGTGAAACAAAATGACGTGAGCAACAAACTCTGGAAAATTTCAACAGAAGGAGACAAAACTTTGAAAGTATTGCTCACCGGGTAAATTTCAGATAACATCAAATTGGTTGTATGTTTGTGAAAGGGACAGCTTGACCTTTAAATCTGTCGAATAAAAAACAAATGCAATCTTAGTGAGGAAATGCTTTGTTCAGAAGGATTATTGCAAAGATGGTTGTACTAGAGAATGTTCTGACCATAAAAACCACAGTAATGTCAAAAATTAGGCAAAAGGGGTTTTTCTTTTACAGAGAGGAGTAGACAAATTGGGTATGGGGAAGAGGTGCAGTCAGATAGAGATTAGGGCATATCTTACGCTCAGTCTAGCCTATTCTCAGGAGGGGCTGTAAATGAGGGGCTGTGTGCTGGCTCAGGCGGGGGGGGGGTGTTGAAGTTCAGGCACTTGGGGGAAGGAGAGAATCTTAACCAACATTTGGGTAACAAACATTTTGTTCTGACTGATGGGGGATGGAGGTGGACAAGCAGTTCTGCTAATCATTTATAAGACAAATATTGGAAATTTGGAGGGTGTGTATCTGGCCTTGTCCCAGGTAAATAAGGGAAGCATTTGTGAGTCTTACCTAAGTCCTATGGAGAAGGATGATTTGTCCAGGACACAAAACGGTGGGGAGCAGTCCTTTAATCACCACGGTTTCTCAGGAGCACACAGCTCAGCTATAATTCAGCATTGTCAAATCCCTTGCCCTAGCCAGCAGAGTGTGCAAACTGCTCCACCTCTGTCCTCTGTGCCTAAGATGTACTCTCTTTTGAGAAGTTGAGCCAGAGACGGTGTGGATTTGGGTGCATCAGGCACAACTGAGGGCAGGAGTGAGATGTCATGGTGAAAACAGGGTAATTCAGTGAGATCTGTTACAGTATGGTGAGAACCCACCCCTCCCCACAGCTCCCTTCTGTATGTAATCTGAGAAACTAAAATGGTTTCTAACTGGCCCAGGAGTAGAAGCCTACAAATACTGCCATTCATAGAGCCCTTGATAAAAGTACTGGGATCATGACCTACTGATTTGTGAAGACCAGTATTTTTTAAGCCCCATTCATGCACAAAATATATGCAATCAGCATATTTATATCTCACTTTTTAAAATTTTTATTTATTTATTTTAGAGCATGTGCGAGCAGGGGGGAAAGGCAGAGGGAAGGGAGAAAGAATCTCAAGCAGACTCCCCACCGAACACGGAGCCTGATGTGGGGCTCCATCTCACAACTGTAAGATCATGACCTGAGCCAAAGTCAAGAGTCAGATGGTTACCTGACTGAGCCATCTCAGTGCCCCTGTATCTCACTTTTAAATATAAATGGACAAACAAGGATTCTAATACTTATAAAAGCCTCTAGCAAGAAAATAAGGGGGTGGGAGCAGGGAAGGAGAAAGTAACAGAGAGAGAGAGAAGAAACTTGTTAAAAACAATTTCAAGAAAAGGAAATAATAGTAATAATATACATTTTAGAAAAATAAGGAAAATTTTAAATCCATTAAAGTATGATGAATGCCATTACAGTTTTTTAAAAACAACTTTAGTGACTAAGAAACCTATCTTGTAAATGGAATCAAAATGTCAATAAAACGGTTAGAAGATAATGTCAAGACAGTATTTCACAAAGCAGAAGACATAAAGAGTTGCAAAATAGAATGAAGAAAATTGAGAAAATTAGTAGGTAAATCTGGGATGACTAAGATCTGAACAAGAGTTTCGGAAAGAGAAAAAAAAAGTGGCAGGAAGTTATTTAAAAAAAAAAAAAATTCTCCAAGAAAACTTTCCAGAAGTGAAGGACATGAATTCCTTGAATTGAAAGGGCCCACTCAGTGACAGCAAAATTCAAAGCAAGCAAACACAGGGGCTCCTGGGTGGCTCAGCTGGTTAAGCGTCTGACTTCGACTCAGGTCATGATCTCAGGGTCCTGGGGCTCTGCACTCAGCAGGAAGTCTGCTTGTCTCCCTCCCTCTGCTCCCCTTCCCCTGCTCCCACTCTCTCTGTCTCTCTCAAATGAATAAATAAAATCTTAAAAAAAAAAAAGGCGAGCAAACACAATTCTAAAATGTCAATGATAAAGAGAGTATCTGAAAATCTAACAGGGAGGTAGGATTCCACGGATCAGAATGGCATTGGACAAATTATTTCCAACCTGAAATTGTGTACCCAACCAAATTACCAAAAATTAGGATAGAGTAAAGGCATTTTAGAATGTGAATGGTCACTCTCTACTGGATAAGGAAAGCTCCTGGAACACATGTTCCTCCGAAAGTTAGAAGGTAAATCATGAAAGAGCAAGACATGAAATGTAAGAAATAGGGCTACAACACAGGTGAGTGGTTAGTGAAATTTTCTGTAAGATTTTGTTTATTTATTTATTTATGTTTATTTAGAGCAAGCAGGCGGAGGGGCAAAGGGAGAGAGAGAATCTCAGGCAGACTCCCCGCTGAGTCCTGGGGCTTGATCTCACAACCCTGAGATCATGAGCTGAGCTGAAATCAAGAGAGAGTCACCTAACCGAACCGACTAAGCCCCCCAGGCACCCCGGCTGATGCTGAAGAAAAGTTCCAAAAACACAGCTGTAACCAAGCTGAGAGGATAATAGTGCAGTTTGGAGCAGGAGAATGGACTATTGAAGGAGAGAAAAATCCAAGAAAATAGTGAATCTGCTAGAATACTGGATGCATTTGAATGCTTGATTGGAGGTTAAGAATTCTCTTGAAAAGATGGGCGAAGAGTTAAGGAGGAGACATATAAGTAAACATTTGATTGTGTTACATAATGAGACAGATCTTATAATCCAGTTCTACGCTAAATGCTTTGGAATTTATAGGGGAAAACAATTCTGCCTGTGGAACTCTTTGCAATGAGGATGCGACCATTCATTCGATCACTTATTCAACAAGTGCTGCTTAGGGTCTAATAGGTAACAGGTGTTACTGTGGGTGCTGGGGATATAGCCGAGAATAACACAGACAAAAATCCATTATTCCTTATGGAGCTACAGTCCAGTGTGGGAGAAGGAAGAAAATTAACAAAATGAATAAACAGAGTCATGATGGATGATGATAAATGCTAAGAAGAAAAATAAAGCATCATTTAGGATCAGGAAGTGGCGAAACAGTAGAGCAGGGAAGAGGAGAGGGGGACTCAGTGTGGCAGCCCCTGATGGATAAGGGAAGCTGCTAGGCTGAGAAGGGAATTCATTGTTTGAGAAGAGTCTGCCAATTGCAGAACTATCAATTATGCTGTTCCATGGGTGATTCCAGCCACTTGTTCTGAGATCTGAGAAAACCTAGTCAGTCCTATAATTGATTGAATGGCAGTCTTTTCATCATCCTAGATGATCGATAAGCATTAACTGCAGACCTTTATTTGACTGCTTCTTAGAAACAGGCCTTTTGGGTAAGTCTCAGACCATGGAATCAGCTTGGATGTATTTGATTGAAGCATTATCTTGAATTGGTCGTAGTTTGGTATAGAGATTTTTCTAACAGTCCTTGTAGCCGACAGATGAGAATTTTAAATCCTAGCTCCGCCATTTATATTCTTGGTGATTTTGGACAAGGGTCATGGACTGGGTTCCCCAGGTTGCAGAATCTGATGTGAAGTTTGGCAGGCAGGATGTTTCATAAGGAGTACTCTAGAGATCCACACCTGGGGGAGGGAGGGAAAAGTCAAGTTTTAGTGCAGTCTTAGTGGTAGACCCCAACCATTCGCATGGGGAACTTGGGCATTGGGGAAACCCTTCAGGAATGTCCAGGGTGAGGCCAAGGTAGGTATTTGTGCATGTAATTTTTTTCATTTATTTCGAAGGACATTTATCAAGCACAAAAATTCCATATGATTGATAGAATACCGATTATGTTAACATACAGATAAAACCTTACGGGCGTGAATAGAATTATTCTGAAGCATTCTGAACACAAAGATAGCACAAATAAGAAAATAACCTTCTACAGAAGGGGAGATTTTCTACCTGGGAATTTTACATCAAGATGAGAAACTTAGCCACAGGCTAGCATTTAAAGGCTACCCCGAGTGCATTTAGATATTTGAAACTATTTTTAGGCCTCATTGTCTCCCTGACAATGATCTGCTGTTTTGAGTCATTGGAAAATTGGAGACCGTGCTGTAGAGCAGTTGCATTTTAACTTGCAGCTTATAGAACACTCATTTCTAGATCAAGGCTTTGTAGTTAACATTCACTTTTAAAATACGGCTTTGTTTTTAGAGGACAAGCTGTAACAACATTAATTGTTCAGTCCATCAAATTATAAAAATACAATAATGTTTTCTTCATCTTTTCTTCCATGACTCTTAAGATGACATAAGACTCATTTAAAAGAAATGAACTCAAACCTGCAGTTATTGTTTTTGTAGATGTACAGAAATGAAAATTCCTCACTCCATACATCAAGAGTTGACAAAATTAATAAACCTATGTACTGACAAATATTAGTTGATAAACTCCTCCATATTCTACACTGCCTTGAACACTATGATGAAATTTACCTGAAATATAGCATAGCTTCTGCCCTTATATTGCTCATTACCTATTCAAGACCCAAAGAATCTGAAGAGTATGGTTAAAAGCTGATACATAATTGTCAGTGTTTTATGTTGCAAACTGAAACTGACTTTGGCTTCTTTTATTGGAAAGTAAATGTACGGTAAGGATATCTGTCAGCTCACAGAACTGACAGGATGTCTGGAGAACCAGGCTCAGAAAATGCAAACACAGGGATGCTTGTGTAAGAACAAAACGATACTAGCTTTTTTCACTACTGGTGAACTCAGCCCTTTGTGCCAGAAGCTTCCATAGCTGTACATCTAATTGTTCATTTCTTCACCTTTGTGACACTCTCTCAAAATTCTGGTCCCCTAACCACAAAGTGAAGTTGTATTGGGTTGTTTGCCGGTGGCAGAAAAAGGGGGAGTCTCCTTTTTTGGTCTTTCCAGCGGGAGTTTGGGACTTGTCTTTCACAAAGATTCCCATTAAGGAGGATTCTTCCAAATTAAGGAAGATGGTGGGTGCTGGGAAGTCAAAAGATGACATGTTTGCTACAGTGTGAACACTCTGAAGTTTGTTGAAGTCCAGTGGACAAGGATGAATAAAGATGGAGGAGCCAGAGAAGGGCTTTGTGGAGACAGAAGGAGCTAAGATGCATCAGCCCAGTGTTAGACACCGGCATCAAGGGAGAGGGCCAAGGCTGAGGAAAGCTGCAGAGGTCAAAAGCCCTGGTTGCTGCAATTCAATGAGAATAAATGATCCCTTACAATTCCCCACAATGCTTTACTCTTCCTACTTCCACCACACTTGTGAGAATGTGCCCCCTTATCATGGTGGGGCTTCTGCAGCCTTGTCATAAGAACCATTGTGTTTGTGAGCTTGTTGGGACCATGGAGATCACCTGGGCTGATAGATGTTTCTTACTTTACAAAGGACAGATCTGAGGCCCAGAGAGGGAGTTCATCACCTAAAACTGGTCAGTCAGCAGTAGGGACAGAATCAGAACCTGACAACTTGGCTCCCAGGCAGATGTCAGTCTACTAAGTATGTTTGGTCTGTCATATTGTCGCTACACCGAAGGCCATTGCATTGCTTTGTTTAGGTCCTTGCTTGGACTGTTGGTTGCCTCGGCCTCCTAAACTCTTTCCCTCTTGGGTCATTCCAGCTCTCTCCTGATGGCAGATTTATCTTTCAAAGGGGAAGAACTGGAGTCATTTCTCAGATGAATGAAGTTCAGACCCCTGAGCCTGATTTCTGAGGCCATGGCTGCCCCCTGGGCCTGGTCACCTGCAACTCCCCGACTTTCTCTCTGAGAGCCAAGTCCTCGTCAGGCTTCTTCCATTATTTGTAGTTGTATATGCTCTGGTCTCTTCCTGTAATTCCTTCATCCCTTTCTTTCCTGTGAACTCCTTTACATTTCAAATCAACTCAACTATAATTTTCCCAAAGAAGATGTTGCTAGAATCTCAGAAAAGCATTGCTATGTCCTTTGCTGTGGTCCCATAGCATCCTTATACACACAGCCGTTGCATTCCCAACAGAGGGGACTTGTTTAAATGTTTGTCTTCCGGGGCGCCTGGGTGGCTCAGTCATTAAGCGTCTGCCTTCGGCTCAGGGCGTGATCCTGGCATTCTGGGATCGAGTCCCACATCAGGCTCCTCTGCTGGGAGCCTGCTTCTTCTTCTCCCACTCCCCCTGCTTGTGCTCCCTCTCTCGCTGGCTGTCTCTCTCTCTGTCAAATAAAATCTGTCAAATAAATAAAAATAAATGTTTGTCTTCCTCTCTGTATTGAAAATGTCCAGTATACATATTGTATCCTCAAGCCCAGGTCAATTTTTGAAAAATACCAGATATTCAGTGAGTAATTCTGTGTAAGAACTTTTATCAGTGCACCTTGTATAACTTCTAAGAGCTTATTCTGTGGACCCGGGAACATGGACTTGGGGAATATTTTCTGTGTTTTGACCTAAATCTCTCCTGCACTGATTAAAGATCATTTTATACTTTGGAGTTATAACCCAATTATAACATCCTTAGGCTTTTATAAATCAAAGAGTAAATGTTTCTACAAATACAACTTTGTCATCATTTTCATTTTGAGAATGGACCCAATTGTGTAAATTTTTATGAAAAGATGGTTTTCCAAACTGAATTGATAATAGTAATCTATTAAGATTCTGAATCATATCATGAGAAGTAGGTTTTTTAAAAAATTTATTTATTCTAGCCAGGGTTGGGGGGGAGGTGCAGTGCAGAGGAAGAGGAAAAGAGAGAATATCCAGCAGACTCCTGCTGAGGAAGGAGCCTGATATGGGACTTGATTCCATGATCCTGAAATCATGACCTGAGCCGGAATCAAGAGTTAGAGCTTAACCAACTGAGCCACCCAGGGACCCCGAGAAGTAGGTCTAAAATAAAACCTGCACTCTTTACAACTAACTAGTGTAAGAATTTGGGGGGTTTAATATAAATTCTAGAGGCTTAGGGCATCATTTAAATTCTAACCTATTAGTGTTCTTTGTGCTAAACCACGTTTTATATGGTAAGTGTTCAAGAGGGTTGTCAACAAGAACTATACTATTTTATCTTCCTTCTTCCTTTCTTAACACTAACTTAAGGAAATATATAAGAGATAAAGAAAAAAGGGAGAGGAAAAGCAAAGAACAGTGGGAAATTACTCTGGCAGACTGAGCACCTAGGATAATTCAGTGTCTCAGCCAGAGTTACACAGATTTCAGCAGTATATGGACTTGGAAGATGAAGATTTTACAGGAGAAATACCCCGATTCTTGAAGAGTAGAACTGAACTCTTATTTTCTATCCTAGTAATAGGTGGCATATATTGCCCCATCAGAATCTGGGAATCTAAAATGACTAAGACCAGTTACAACACTAAATAGCACAATGGCATGAAAACCACATTGACAGGTTTATGAGAGCTTTTAAAGGACAGCTGTGCCTCCCTGCCGCCTTTCCATGGAATGCAAATCAATAGAAAATGACATTTCAGCATTGCACTCTAGCGAATATTAAATATCAAATGCTTCGCGATGCTGGCAGTAAGTGGGCCACATTGATTTTTCTCCCCTGACTCCACTGGCATCCTGCTAATGAAGCCTGCCTCTGTGGGCTTTTACTGTATATGCTAATAGGCACCATGGGAAGAATGCATCATATCAGAACCCTGAGCCCTGTGAGAGCAGTTTGTGGATAAAGAACATTTGCTCTTAGAACCACAGCCCATATTGAAACATCTAATTTAGAGAATGTATCAAGCCTGCCACAAATTTGTATCTTATCAAAGGGAGTTTGCATCTTTGGAGGGCTACATTATGTCAGATCTCTGCACATTATAGACACCTAAATTACTTCAGAAAGAGATACTGAGGGGATAGTGCCCAACACGGTTGCAAGCTATTGTGTCGAGTCCTGATTCTCCAAACTTGGCTGCACATTGGAATCCCCTGGGGAGTTTATAAAACGATGGCTGACTGGACCCAACCCTCAGTGATTCCCATTTAATGGTGTGGTCTGTGGTCCTAGCATCCAGATTTTTAACTGCTTTCTGAGTGATTCTAATTGGCAGTCACGGTTGAACACTCCTGATGTAAAGAATACGTGCCGCAGTTCAGATCTCCAGAAGGTGTTCTTCCACTGAGTTGTCACTGACGACGATTATGCTAGTTTTTGCCCTGGTTCACTCACACTCACATTCATGTGCTTTAAATGCTTACTCAGCTTCTAGCAGTGATTGTATTTGTGTTGGCGGGGGGCAGGGTGCACACTACCAGAATTGCGCAAGGAGCTGCTCACTTACAGTGTTTAGTTTTGTTCATACTTAACTCGCTGATGTTTTTCTGGAAACCTAAAATAAGCATAATATTTTTCAGAAAATGTTGGCAACAGATGGTCATCTCTTTAGACTCTTTATTGTTATAAAACTAAAATTGTCAGCTCGAACAGTGAGTAGGCTCATTATTTAAAATAAATGGTTTGGGATAGCATGAAATGTTGGTCTACTTCCTGCAGTTCACAATGTGGGTGCTCAGCAGACCACAGAAGAAGATGGCCTTGAAGGGTAGAAAGATGCTTTCTATCTACTTCCAGTATTGTCTGGCCTGGTTTTCCCAGAATCAAAATATATGCTGACCCAATTGAAGCCCTAAGAAAGTCACAGCTGAATCAGATGATTATTCCAACACCCAATAGGTTGGGGTGGGGTGCTGGTGGGGAAGGAATGCAGGAGTCTAGGAACACTCCTTGTACTGCACAGATGCCATGCTGCCTGGGTCATTGTGAGCTGTGGGTGGAGGATAGGAGTGGATGGCTAGTGTCCTCCAAGGACACTCATTAGGTCATCTTGAGCATATACCAGCTCCTTCTTCATGCTCCTAATGTGCTCATTCTGTCTCCTTTTCCATCTTCTCTCATTTACCAATTGGCTTTCTGGGCTTTTACTTGCCCCCATTTCCCAAGCTATCCTCTTTGCTTAAGGAAATCAACTTGACCCCTTTAGACTTCAAAATGTAGTACTTTGGTTTTCATGGATATAGACAGCATCTGATCTGCCCAGTTACTGCTTGTTCTGCCCAGAAGGGTAGTGGTGAGAGTGCTTTGGTCCCAAGAATGGGGTTTGGAACAGTGAAAGGCTTCCAATCTGTTTCTTTTTCCTTAAAATGTGTCTGAAATTATTCATGTCTCAACTTGTAGGAGACAATTTCCTTTCCAATATTCCCAACTGGGCCACAAAAGAAATTTGTCTTCCTTATGTACTTTGACTTTGACCTGATTTCTAACTAAATGGTATCTTCTTATATTAAGAGAATTTCTCCCCTTTCCCTGACCTGTTGATGTTATAAACTTTCTTGGATTAACTATTAATAAAGGGCATCATGCCCAGATTGCTTCATTCTGATCCCAAAATCCAGTGTGTCTAAGAGAGGGAGAGGAACCTCAATTCACCCCACTACACTACCTTATCAACATAGGCCAGTATTTCTTAGCACCGATGTTTACTTAAAGGTGAAGAGTTCAGGCAGAAAAAGATAGACAATGATAAAGTACAACTGTCTACTACTCAAAGCAAATATTATCTACCCAGTGAATATAAGTACATAAGGTCAAAGACTCACCTGCATTTTTAATAAGAACAGTAGTTGCCACAACTACCTCCCTACCTATGCATTTGTAGCTAATAATGATGACAAGTTTCTCAGTACACTTTTGTAGGAGATAAAAAGCCAATAATTGCTCTGTCAGCACACAGACATAGTAATGTGGTCATCACTTAGCATAGGGTCTTGTGTCGAGTAGCCATTCAAGAAATACTTGTTGAATGTATGAAAATCAGAGTATTTTGCTGGAGTAATTATGTCTTCAGTTTTTTTTCACAGTCCTGAAAGTACTACATTCAATGAGTGGAGTCAGCTAGTGAGTATGTTGACAGGTTGAAGATATTCGTGACCCACCTTCATTTAGTTAAACCACACAATGAATTTTTTGGAATCTCACATGTGTATAGAATGTGAAAAGTGGAGAAAATACTGTATGGATCCAAACTGTTCAAAGTGAAAGACATGAATAATCTTGCCAAAATGGAAAAATTATGGGGAAAACACTTAAAAGAAGGCAGTTGTCATTTTCTTAGCTATATTACAGTATATACTAAAGCCTTCTGTATGGAGAAGAAATGGATGTAAGACTGTTAGTGATCTTCTGGGGTTAGTAGATAATGGGAAAAATAGAAAAGAGTAGAGCACATTCCAGGTCATCCATATATGACCAAGAAACCTAAATTTGCAATTCAATCTTAAGGGGAAGATAGGTTTGACTGAGCCTGCCCCTTTTCAAAATCACTCAGGGAACAGGTAGTTCTGTATCAAACATCTGTTGCTACAACCCCTGCTTTATATGTTACTTGCAACACATAGCCAGATACAACCTTTTTTTTTTTTTTAAGTGTTTAAAATTTACCTCTGTTGAGACTAAGGAAATTGCCAAAAGGAAATCAATCTGATTTGTGATTGTTGCAACTCACCATATCAACATAAATCATACCCCTAGCACATAGATAATTTAGGCTGAAATATTAGTAAAAACTATTAAGGATGCCATTTTATAAACAACAGAAATTTATTTTCCACAGTTCTGGAGACTAGGAAGTGCAAGATCAAGGCGCTGGCAGATTCCATGTCTAGTGAGGGCCACTTCCAGCTGGTAGAAGGCTGTCTTCTCCCTGTAACCTTACGTGTCAGAAGGGGCAAAGGAGCTCTCTGGAATCTCTTTTATGAGGGTACTAATCCCATTCGTGAGGGTTCCATCTTCATGACCTAATCACCTCTCACCATCACATTGAGTTTTAGGATTTAACATAGGAATTTTGGGTGGACACAAACATTTAATCTATAGCAGATGCCCTGACATAGATTATTGACCATTAAGAATTGCTGCTTTCTCAACTCACATTCTACTCTAGGAGTCAGTTCCAATAAATAAATGGCATTGGATTTCAAAGTTGGCTTCAGTCATATTTGTTGAGCCTCAGTTGAGGAGTTAGGTCATACAAAAACTAATTTTCAGGGGCGCCTGGGTGGCTCAGTTGTTAAGCATCTGCCTTCAGCTCAGGTCATGATCCCAGGGTCCTGGGATTGAGCCCCGCATCCGGCTCCCTTCTCAGTGGGAAACCTGCTTCTCCCTCTCCCATTCCCCCTGCTGGTGTTCCCTCTCTGTCTCTCTCTCTGTCCAATAAATTAATTAAATCTTTAAAAAATAGTAATAATTTTCAGAAAATAAACCTTAAATTACCTTCTCCACTCAGTTACAACACGAGAATTAAATCTTCTCTAGGAACCATCAATCTAGAGAAGGTGGTTCCTGACTTATTAATTTTGGGGTTTTGGTGGGTAGTAAGCTGCAGGGAACATAAGAAGAAAGGAGTATTTAGAGGACCTTGTCATGCCCATGGTGATGTTACCTAGGGGTGTTATGAATGTGTAAAATATAAATGGTCAGATGAAGCATGAATAGAGAAAAGTCATCATCAAACCCAGGGAATTTGGGAGCATATATGTCAAGAGAAACAGTAAGACAAAGAAATGATAGAATAAAAAAAAAAAAGAGTTTGTTAAACAAAAGAGGTAAAAAAAGGAAAAAAAAGAGATAGGAGAGAGGTAGGATCAGATAAGAAAGTAGTTTGTTCATTTGTTCCTTGAACTACGCCGTGTCAAGCTCTATATTAGATGTTCAGTGAAGTTAGTGCACTCAAAGTTATGGTCTCTATCCACAAATCTTTGGGTGAGTCTTTCATTTGGGATCCTGCTTAGGTCATCTCTTAAATGCCAGCTTTGGCAATGTATTAGGGTCACAAGACCAGTTTCTTTCAAGACACAAAGTGCCTGTAGGTCACTGTACAAGCATTTTTTAAAGATGACTTGACAACAGTAATTGTATTTGTGACATTGTTTCTGGAGTCATTAGACTTCTCTTTTGTTGTACTTGTAGCTGTTTATTTTTTATACCCCCTTGAGGACTCATCACATAAGGAACTAGAAGAAAATTTTCTCTAGTACAGTACAGCATCTAGTGGGAGTTCTGCTCATACAGCTCTGAGACAGCCTTGCAGAAAGAATCTCCTTAGTTGGAAAAAAAAAATCTTATACCAAATAAGAAAAAAGATACATTCATTCAAGATTTGAGTGTTCAGATCTTTCTGGAAAATTTGATCCTCTTGAGGTCCTACTATTGCTGACTTTAATAATTCTAGGATGTTGGAAGGCTAGTCAGAGACATACAGTAAAAAACAAATACTGTACTTTAAAGTCTTGCCCTTTCTTCCATTCTTTTAAGTTTTTTTTTTCTTCTCCAAGCAAATCAGAATGGTACTCTGCTTAAAAATAAATTAGCATGTTGAAGAGTAGTTCTTGGAAAAATTCAGTAAATCCAGAGAATTGGTGGTGTTATCTGGGCAGTTGGCCAGTCACCCTTATGTTATCTAGACTCACACTGCATGCAGTAATAACACCAGATGGTCCATTTGCCCATCTGTCTAGAGCCACTCAAATTCTTTCCAAAGAGAAACATTTGGGGATTCCCAAGCTTGATATGCCAAAAGACAAAATGTGAAATACAAGTGGAAAATAGGAAGAATGAAAAGTTCCCGTAAGGGTGCATTTTTTGAAGTCATCAAAAATTAATGAGAGTTTGCATTGTGATTAAATTGCTAGTATCCCTTTGGGTTACCAGTGAATATTGACCCATCCTCATTCTGTTCACTCTGTGCTCCTCCATTGAGTAGTGAGTGTCGATCCCTAGCTTACCACAGCTTCAGCCAGCAGCAGGCACTGAGGATACTCAAACTGTAGGCTCACTCGTGTCTAGCTTCTGGTCTTCATTAGCTCTTGACCAAGGATGGTGACATATTACCTCTTTAATCCTTGTATCTGATGGGCCCAGTGTGCCCCAAGTTGCAGGCTCCCAAGTTTGGAGTTTCCCAGGCACAGAGTAGCTTCTGTTCTGGTTTCCTATTTTGTCTGTGAGGTTTTTTTGTGTTTTTTTTTTGTTTGTTTGTTTATTTTTAAATAAGATTAGTTTGCCTTTTATCAGTTAAGCCCTAATGGACCTTGACTCTAATCTTTCACAGCTTTCAGCTCTCTGCCCCTCTTTACCGAAGCCTGCTTACCTCAGTCATTAGGGAAGGGATGATGAGGCCATTCTAGACTCCTATGGTTTTTTGCGGTGTCCCATGGGTGAGAGTTTATAAACAGCAGACTTCTGATGGGCAAATCTGAAAGCGCTGACGTAGAAGCTCCTTCTAGGATTACCAGATGAAGGGACAGCCCCTTTATAGTCCCACCCTCTGTTTAGAAAGCACACAGGGCAGTTTACAGGATTGAAGATTTTCCTCATTGTGCACACTATGCTTCACTTTCCTGTTTAAGGACGCATTCTTGAATTTTACCCCTAGACTTCCACATTATTCTCCTGATTCCCCAATTTTGGCTCATTTCTTCTGGAACAGTGCTTTAGGAGTTAAAACTGCTAGTGGTGACACCCTGTTTGGCATGCAGCAAGCCCTACTTCCTCCTCTTATTCTTATCCTCAAAGGTAGCCTCCTTCATAGGGTCCCTTGTCAGCAACCTGTGGGCACAGACACAATTGTACTGGTTGAAGAAAAATTAACACTGAATCGGGCAAGCTAAATGGAAAAAATTGTAAAAAGTTAATAGTTGGACTAAACTACCATTAATTTTCCCAAAGTATGCTAGAGTCCATAATTCTAAGTATAAAACTGTATTCTTGGGGCAGCTGGGTGGCCCAGTCAGTTAAGCATCTGACTCTTGATTTCGGCTCAGGTCATGATCTCAGAGTCCTGGGATTGAGTCCTGTGTCTGTCTCTGCCCTCAGTGGGGAATTGGCTTGAGGATTCTCTCTCTCTTTCCCCCTCTGCTCCCCTGCCTCTCTCAAATAAATAAATAAATAAATAAATAAATAAATAAATAAATATTAAAAATCTGTATTAAAAGAAATGGACGAAGATGGGCTCCATGCTGGGTGTGGAACCTGCTTTAAAAAAAAAAAAAAAGGAATGGATGAAGATGATTTGTGGTTAAAAAAAAAAAGAAAAAGAAAAAAAAGAAAAAAATCGCACCTAAATTTGGGATGTTTAATTCAAAGGTTGTTAGGTTTAAAAAGAGACCTCATTCAAAGGGATTAACAAAAACAGAATTTTTGGGGTACAGAGGACAGAGAGATGAGGACAAATAGGTTATTGACATTGAATTGTAGGTGGAAATGTTAAAGATTAGTTACAAATGTATATCCAGCCCTGGAGTGCTCCTGGATTTCTGTGAATAACAACACAAAATATCTAAAATGGCAAATGCAAAGTAATTTAAATTTCAGGACTCACTAAGCTGTGGTTTAGAGAAAGCCAGCATCAAGACTTGGATAAGAGTCTTGGCATGAAATCTAGCATTGCCACAGAAAATATGGCCAGATTTGGCAAGTGGCTGTTCTCACGTGAATGGAAAGAAATTAAATGTAAAGCTGATCTGAGGGCTTCAGAATTTAAGATGTCTGATTGTAGGTGATCCCTTGAAGAGAGAGGGTAGGGAATGTATAGATAGGAGATTCTGAATCTGTTCTCTTTGTTTGAAAATTTAATTTTCAATTAAATTCAATCCCTACTAAATGCACATACTGTGAGGCGCCTGGATGGCTCAGTTGGTTGAGCATTTGACTCTTCGTTTCGGCTCAGGTCATGATCTGGATTCTACTTGAGATCCTCTCCCTGTCCCTTTACCCCCTCCCCACTCTCACTCTCTCTCTGAAATAAATAAATAAATAAAATCTTAAAAAAACTACATGTACTGTATCCTCTCTGTGACAGTTATTACTGAACATTTTAAAGCCTACATTCTAATGGTAGCTCTCTTTGCATAGCTTATACTATTTCCTTATAAGAACCTTTTGATAAATAAGATGTTAGGATCCCAGAAGGAGAGAAAAGCCTCCCTCAAGTGGTGAAATTGAACATAATAAGGGGACAGTTTTCATAAGCTTGGACAGATCTAGTGAACCAACAAACAATCATAAAGTCCCCAAATTCTAATCTCAGTTCAGAGGCATTACCACTTGGGCCTGAGGTGGCACAGAGAAGAAATGGTATTAGGAGAGTCTGATAAGACCTGGCCATGTAGACTAGAGGTGGCTGGAAATGATCTGTGGCCTTAGAGGGATGCAGCTGCTGCCAAAACCCTGATGAGATTAAGGAAGAATCTGGGGATGGAAAGGAAAAGAGGTATTCCATCTTCCCTTCTTTTGGTTTCAAGTTGGTTCCCTCCACTGGTCAAAACCAATACAGGTCAATGGTGCTCTCAAGACACAGTCCATAGAGGTCAGCCTCCCAGGGCACAGAGCAGGGCCGAAAGGTAGAAGGATTAGAGTCCATGCATTTTTTTTAAACCAATCTTGACTTAACCTCATACTATTCACACTAGTACTTTCAGATTTCAATAAATATTTGTTAATTGGTTAAAATTCATCTCTCTTGCTCTATTCCCATTGCTATTTCTCTATTTCAGTTCCTTATTACTTCTTCATTGGGGCAATCATCTAACTTACCTCATTAACAGCCTCTGGCCCAGTTCTAATCATGCCCCTCCCTTGCTGTGAGTGTGTCCCCATTGCCTACTCGCTAATGGCCCAAATCATATAGACTTTCTTTAAATTGTATGTTATATCTTTGTATCTAGAGACCATGTGCCTAGAGCTAAAATTTTATTGAACAGAACTAATTTATGCATATTGTAATCCTTTAGTGAGGGAGCCATGTTTTTTCTGCAGGAAGGAGATTTCTCTTAAACAATGGCCAGTAGGTTTCCAGTGGTGTAAAATTGGATAACTTCTCCAAGCTTGGTTCAGTGGAAAGTATATTCTGTTTGAACCACTCATTCGTTCACCCATTTGTTCATTTATTCAGTAAAGATTCATCCGATACCACCTGTCAGATAGTGTTAGGTACTATGGGTATAAAATGCTTATCAACTAGCTTATCCTGTAGCAAGAGATAGAGCTGAGTCAATCAATGGCCGCAGCACGGGTACTACTGGGTGCTGAGGAAGGCTTATGCTCAGGGTGAATACTAGTGCATGAAAACAGCTGCTCCCCTTGAGGAGGGGAGAGCATAGAGATGTAAAGATGGCCAAGCTCATATTTTAAAAACAAGTACACTGAAAAATCCACTGCAGGAGAAAAACCGAGATAATCTATAGGATTCGGATAATGTATAGGATTCAAGAGCATGCCACAATGAGGAATCACAGGTGGTTCAGTATGGACACAGAGAGCAAAGGCCATACATGACAAGCCCAGAGCTAATATAATACTCAGTGGTGAAAACCTGAAAGCTTTTCCTCTAAGATGGGAACAGAACAGGGATGTTTAGTCTCGCTACTTTTATTTGACATTATACTGGAAGTCTTAGAGAAATTAAACAAGAAAAAGAAATGAAACCTATCCAAATCAGAAATGAAGAAGTAAAATTGTGTCTTTTTGCAGATGATCGATATAGAAACTCTAAAGACTCCACTAAAAATCTATTAGAACTAATAAATGAATTCAGTAATGTTGTAGGATACAAAGTCTATATACAAAAATTAGTTGTGTTTCTATATACTAACAGTGATCTACTAGAGAAATGAAAAACAATCCTATTTACAATAGCATGAACAAATATTTGGGAATTAATATGATATAGCACATGAATAAAAAAAGGATAAGAACCATATGATCATTTCAATAGATGCAGAAAAAGCATTTGTAAAGTACAACAGCCATTCATGATAAAAACCCTCAGCAAAGTAGGTTTAGAGGGAACATACCTCAACATAATAAAGGCCAATTAATTAATCCAATAAAAAATGGACAGAGGAACTGAAAAACATTTTTCCAAAGGAAACTTGCAAATGGCCAACAGGTCCATGAAAAGGTGCTCAACATCACCTTGGATATTACCCTTTAGCATCATTCATCATTAGGGAAATGCAGATCAAAACCACAACGAGGTATCATGTCACCCTTGTTAGAATGGTTATCATCGAAAAGACAAAAGAGTTAACAAGTATTGGTGAGGATGTGGAGAAAAGGGAGCCCTTGTGCACATTTGTGGGGATGTTTATTTGGACGCCACTATGGAAAACGGTATGGGAGTTTTTTAAAAAATTAAAAATACAACTACCATATGACCCAGCAATCCCAGTTCTGAAGATATATCCAAAGGAAATGAAATCCCTATTGTAAAGAGGTATCTGCATTCCCATGTTCATTGCAGCATTATTCACAATAGCCAAGATATGGAAACAACCTAAGTTTCTACCAATGATGAATGAATAAAGAAGATGTGGTATATGTATACAGGAGATGTGGTATATGTATACATGTCGCCTTTGGCAACATGGATGGACCTTGAGGGCATTATGCTAAGTGAGATAAGTCAGACAGAGAAAGATAAATACTGTACAATATTACTTTTATGTGGAATTTAAAGGGGCCAGGCTCATATAAACAAAGACTAGAATGGTAGTTACAAGGGGCTGGGGGATGGGAGAAGTGGGGAGCTGTTGATCAAAGAGTACAAACTTCCAGTTAAAAGATGAATAAGTTCTGGGGATCTAATGTCCAGCATGGTGATTATAGTTAAGAATACTATATTATATACTTGGCTTAGAACATCTTAAATGTTCTCATCACAAAAAAAGAAATGGTAAAGTTTGTGACATGTGAGAGGTTTTAGCTAACACTGTAATAGTAGTCTTTGCAATATATAAGTGTATCAAATCAACACATTGCATACCTTAAACTTACACAAAGTTATATGTCAATTATATCTCAACAAAGCTGAGAAAAAATAAATTAATATAAATAAAAAATTACGTTCCTCAGTCACACTAATTACACACATACACACAGAAACGCAGTCATATGGCAAGATGCTCAGATTTAAACATAGTGAAAGAAATACGAAATTAAAATGTGGAAGATGGATAAAAATAGTTGATGTTTGGTAAAATCCCGGTTTGATTAGGGATGTAGAGGCAAGAGAAGATTTTGAATCAAGCAGATAGTAAGTGTCAGGGCTTCATACTGAGAGGCTTCATTGGTGAGAAGATGTAGAAAAATCATAGAGTCTGTCAAAACGTCCATATAGTGGCAAGGGTAGATTACCCAACTTACCCTCTGACTGCTTTTAGAGCAGCTTTGGTACACTGGCTCTCAAGTTTTGTATCAGTCACATCCATGGGTCACTTATCCAAGACACACACGCACACACACTGTACACACAGGTGAGTGCACACACAGGTGTATGTGCATTTAAGACATTTAAGGCATCTTTGAGTGGTTTAGCAGTTAGCTCTGAAGCCCTGTCCCCTGGGTGCAAACCCTGGCTGTATCTTTAACTATGTGATCTTAGCCATATCGCCTAATTGTTCAAGGCCTCTTTCCCCACTTATAAAATGGAGATAATGATATACCTACACATAGGATTTGGTGAAGAGTAAATCAGTTGACACGTATAATACTTAAAGCTGGTCTGGCACAAAGAAAACACTTAACCAACGATCATCATCATCATCATTAGCTCTATAATTAAAAGATTAAAATGCATAAAAATATTAACATTGATTAGCTATGGATAATGGGGTTATATAATGAGGTTAGAATTTATGGTTAGGTGTAGTGGTGACTACATGGAGGCAGTGCAGCCACCTTGGGACTCTTCTAGCAACATCTTCCAGAAATCTCTGGTGTAAGACTTTACGAGCAACACTGTGATCGATTCTCCAGGCCAGAGAGGGAAATTCTTTCATGCTGCCTGTCTCTCAGACTTGTTTTCCAATCACTTTTCCTAATTCTACTTTCCTTTCCTCCCTCCCTCTACTCCCTCCCTTCTTTCCTCACTTTTCCTCCCAATCAAGGCTAAAGAAATAAGAACTAATTATTAAGTCATTGAACCTTCCCTTCTTGGCATTGTCTAAATTTGGGAAGTTCTTGTAATAGCATATACAGGTATGTGTATGTGTGTCCATGTGTCCGTGTGTGTGTGTGTGTGTGTGTGTGTGTGTGTGTGTGTGTGTGTGTGTGTCTGTGAATTCATCTCTGGGCAGTTTTAGGGGGAAACTACTGCTTTTGGTCAGAAAGACTGGGGAAAGAGTCAAGTACAGATTTCTCTGTTCCGATACTTTGAAAAAAATCATCCTCCATTGTGGCAAATTAAAATCCTGCCGTCAAAGTGTTGGAATTTAAAAAAAATAAAAGACTTTTTTTAAAAATTGGGACAAGGGGTTAAGTTGTAACAGATAAGTTCGTACTATACATACTGTATACTATATCATATATATATTTAGTTCATACGTATAATCTGTGTACTAATATGCTACACTTCTCATGAACCTCTGAGAGTGTCCTGCTCACTCTGAAGCCAGAGTCATAGCGTCTCTCTACCAGCAGTAAAATGCATGTAATAAGAATTTACATTTACAAAGAGGAAGAAGGGAAAATGCATTAGTACTCTGCTGTTTCAAAAGGCATTTGATCAGATGAATGATTCTCATCTGTCACAAAAAGCTTTCTTATAGAGAAAAAAAAAAAAATCTCACTATGTTCCTAACAGTAAAATGGCCGATTCTCATTTCCTGTCTAATGAATTATTTACATACTCCTCCCAAGGCCATTTATACTCAATCTACTGTTAGGCAATGCTCCAGAAGACGGTGCGCTCTTTTGTATATTCTCTTCATTTAGTCTGTGAAAATGTTGGTGTCCTCCGCCTCAGACATGAAGATCCATGTTGTGATACATCTGTTCTACTAACATCACAGAGCAACGGGGCTAGTGAAATTTCTGCTGATCAATGGAAATAGACCAAATAGATAATTCAGGACCAAGTAAGAAAGAGCCGTTGTTGCTCTAAGGCATGGCCCAGCCCCTTATCCAGAAAGATCTATATCCTTGAGTCCTGTTGCCGTTTCCCGACACTCCCCCCACATTCCTACTGTGACCAGCTCGTCCAGGTGCAAGCACTTCTTATCTAGCACATGTTCGGGGCAGTTTGCAGGAGGGGGCTGCCTTTAAACTGAGGATGGTGCTTTAAATATCTTGGGAAATCTTCCTAGTGAGAAATTGGTTATTATTTTTAGGCTTCCTTCTTTCCAAAGACATGTATTGAAAATACCTAGCTCTTGCATATATAGAGTAGCGAGTCTTCCTCTCACAGGAAAGCCCTGTTCTTGCTCCACATGGCATGTAGGAAGAAAAATGTATCTTGAAGGCTCTGCAGACGCCTCCAGTGCTCTGCTCTTTATTATAGACATAGACCGGGAGCCTTAGCGTGGGGGTAGTGGTGGCTCCTGGTCTCCAGCCAGAGGTCCCGGCGCGACAAGAGTAAACAGAAGTGAAATGGAGACCAGCTGACTTTCGGGTTGCTCAAGATGCATTGTTTCTTATTTCATGTCGCTGGCGGAGTTAATTTCCCCATTAACACATCAGCGGGAGTAATCATTTGTAATGACTTTCTTGATTTTACAGCAACGTGTCACATCCAGTTATCAATCTGATACTAGCTTTGAAATAAAACGCATCTTTATGGAGGGCATAGATGTGATGATGAAAGTAGCAGAGAAATGGGCAACAGCACGAAGGCTTTGGTGGATTAACACGTTGCAACAAGGAGTTCTAGGTGTGAGTCATTAAACTTTGTTACAAGTTGTTCCTTTTCTTGAGTGGTAAAGTTGGCCACATTTTAATGTGGCTTGGAATGGCTGCGGTCTCCTAAGCAATTCATCTGAAAATTTAGCATGTTGTTAAAAAAAAAAAAAGACCCTTAAATTATTAATCCAGTGGCTTTATATCACTGAATATTTTCTGAATTTTAATTATCCAAGTGCCATGACTATAGCTATAAAGTTTCTCTTCTTATTCTCAATAAATTGAAAAAGTTACAAAATTCTTATTTTGGAGCTTCTTGGAATTTCTAAGATATCTTTAGAGGTAAATTATTTTTTTCTTATTTTTAAGTTGTGATGCAGTACAGTTGCACATCTTTGTTATACAGTTCTAGGAATCTTACCACATGTGTAGATTCCTATGACTACCATCACAATCAGAATCAGAAACACTCCTATCACCACTGAAAACCCCTTCATGCAGCCAGAGTCAAACACTCCTCCACCCAAACCCCAGGCAGCCATTGATCTGTTTCCCATCCTTGTAGCTTTGCCTTTTTCTGAATGCCTTATGTGATATATATATTTAGTTATACATTGTGTCATTATACATGATATATTATTGTATATAATATATGCTATATATTATTTGATTGTATAAGAGGTTATATATTGTATAATTATATATTTTATATATTGTATGATGACATGTACATATAATATATAGCCCTTTTATAATATATAGCATATAGTAATATATAACCTATAATGTGTAATAATTATATATAGAGAGAGAATCATGCAATATACAACCTTTTGAGACTGGCTTCTTTCACTCAGCGCTTATCCAAGTTGTGTGCATCAGTAGTTCTACCATTTTACTGCTGAGTAGTAACCTACATGGATGGGTGTACCATACTTGATTCAGGCTCTTACCGATGGGCATTTGAGTTGTTTCTTTTTTTTTTTTCTTTTTTTGGTATAATAAATGAACCTGCTGCAGTAGACAGACTAACACCATGGCCCCTAATGATTTGCACCCACATATAATCCACAGGCCTTGAGTGTGGTAGAGATTTATGAATGTGATGAGATATCAATTCTGTGATTGGGTTATCTTATACCGCACCGCTTACTCTAAGAAAAGGAGATTATAACTGAGGACTTCAGAGGGGAGGGGGGTGGGGGAATGGGATAGGCTGGTGATGGGTTGTAAGGAGGGCACGTATTGCATGGTGCACTGGGTGTTATACACAACTAATGAATCATCGAGCCTTACATCGGAAACTGGGGATGTACTGTATGGTGACTAACGTAATATAATAAAAAATCATTAAAAAAAAATAGGAGATTATTCTTAGCGGTTGTATTAGTCTGCTCAGGCTTCTGTAACAGAATACCACTGACTGGGTAGCTTAAACAACAGAAATTGACAGTTCCACAAGCTAGAAATCCAAGATCAGCATGCCCCTGGGATTGCTTTCTATTGGGGCATCTCTTCCTGCTTGCACACCTTGCCGTGGTTTCCACATGTCCTTTTTCCTCTGAGTTACGCTCTTCTCATGGCTCTTCCTCTTCTTATAAGGGCGCCAATTCTATTGGATTAAGACTCCACTCTTATGAATTGTTTAAACATAATCGCTTCCTTAAAGGCCTTATCTGCAAATAAGTCACATTAGGAGTGAGAGCTTCAACATATGAATGGGGGAGCAGAATTCAGTTCATAACTGGGTCTGACCTAATCAATTGAACCCTTTAAAAGGGATGGGGCTCTTCCTGGTCAACAAGATTCAAAGAGTGAGAGGGATTTAATATAAGAGAGATTCTTCATTGTCGGCTTTGAAGATGGAGGGGAGACACTGGCAAGGTATGTAGTCAGTCTCTAGGAGCCGAGAATGGCCACAGCCAGGAAAGAAACAGAGACTCAGTCTTAAACTGCAAGAAACTGAATTCTACCTCAATCTGATAAGCTGAGAAGATTATCCTGTGCCCTAGATAAGAACACAGCCTGACCAATATCTTGATTTTAGTCTCATGTGATTGTGAGCAGGGAACCCAGACATATAGCATCTGGACTTCTGACCAGCAGAACATGAGCTAATAAATGGATGGCATTTTAAGCTGTTCAGTTTGCGGTAACTTGTTATAGAGAAATTAAAAATTAATATATTTTGGTACGTGGAAATGATTCAGAGATCTATGCTTTTGCCAGTAACACTTTGCCTTGATTACTTTAGCTTTATACTATATTATAAATTGGGAGTCCTCTAGCTTTGTTCTTACTCTTCAGAATTGTTTTGTCTGTTCTAGTTCTTTTGCCTTCTACAAATTTCAGAATCAGTTTGTGGATTTCTTAAGACAAACTTACTGAGATTTTTATTGGGATTGCATTAAATTTTTAGATCGTGTTAAAACAGTGGCATTTTAACTATATTAAGTCTTCCAATCCATGAACATGGATTGTTTCTCTAATTATTTGTATCATCTTTGGTTTCTTTCACCAGTGTTTTGCAGTTTTCACATACAGATCCTGTGCATATTTTGTTAGATTTGTACTTAAGAACTTCATTTTTTGGTGCTGCTACTGATTTCTTAATTTTTTTTATTATGATATGTTAGTCACCATACAGTACATCCTTAGTTTTTGATGTAGTGTTCCATACTTCATTGTTTGCGTATAACACCCAGTGCTCCTTGCAATATGTGCCCTCCTTAATACCCATCACCGGGCTAGCCCATCCCGCCACCCTCCTCCCCTCTAAAACCCTCAGTTGGTTTCCTGGAGTCCATAGACTCCCATGGTTCGTCTCCCCGTCTGTTTTCCACCACCTTCATTTTCCCCTTCCTTCTCCCAGTGATCTCCCTGCTATTCCTTATGTTCCACAAATAAGTGATTTCTTAATTTAAAAATGAAATTGTTTTATTGCCGGCATGTAAGCAAGAAATTGACTATTGTATACTCACCTTGTTTCTGAGACCTTGCTAAATTGGTTTATAGTTCCAAAAGTTGTGTTGTTTCATTTTTCGTATTTTATATGTAAACAATCATGTCACTTGCAAATATATTTTTATTTCTTTCCAACAGTACACTTTTATTTCTTTTTCCTGCCTTATTGAACTAGCCACGGTTTATGTTGAATAGGAGTAGTGAGAAAGGATATCCATGTCTTGTTTCTAATTTTAATTTTTTTAGTCCATGGATTCAATTTAAGCCAGTAGTATTCTTGAGGAGTCCGTTCTTCCTAGCTGATCAACAAATATTCCTTATCTCTCTTTTTTTTTTTTCATATATTGAATGATCATATATGACTTGATCTGTTTTTGTGTTCTCTGTCCTAATCTATTGGTCTACTTTCTATCCAAGCACCAATATCCACACATTCTTAATCATCATAGCTTTATAATAAGCCTCAGTATCTAATCAGGCAATTTCTGCATCATGTTCTTCTCTAGGAAAGTTTTGACTTCCCTTACAATTTTTTCCATATGAATTTAAGTTGATTTATATATTCGGGTGCTCCCAGGTTGGCACCAAGACCCACTGCTTTCAGCTGGCTTCCCTGCACCTATGCCTGGGAACAGTGCAGCACATTGGTGCCACCTGTTCTTGCGACCCAGGGGATCCTCAGACCACATTGTGACTTCTGGGATTCTACCCTGTTTTGCCACCTGAGCACCTTTGCCACATCCTCCATGGTAGTGGACTTCTAAAAGTTCCGATTTTGCACTCCACTGCTTCCAATACTTTGCAGTAGCCTCCATAAGCAGGCTTCCCCCCTGCCGCCTTACCTGTAGGCGTATCTCCTCCACGTCAACTCCGCACCTCCTACCTTCCAAAAGGTGGTCGCTTTTCTGCTTGTGGACTTGAAGTTTTTGTTCTCTCAGACCTCCAATTGATTTCTTGGGTGTTCAGAATGATTTGATAGCTATCTAGTTGTGTTCTAGGGACCTGACAACCTTAGGGTCCCCCTACTCCTCTGCTATCCTAACTCCTTCCCCTCTCCATATAAATTTTAGAATCAACTTTCCATATTCCACAAAAATGCTTTTGGAATTTTGACTGGGATTCCATTGACTCTGTAAAACAACTTGGGTGGAATTGATATATTGGCAGTATTGAATTTTTTAATTCGCACAAATGCATATCTGTCCATTTATTCGTTTTCTTAAATTTCTTACCTTCAGTCTTTATTGTGAAGGTGAGGGCTAGCAATGCAATGTTGAGCCACTGTGTAGAGCATCATCATTTCAAATGGAAATCTTTAAAAGTATCACTGTTCGGCAGATTAAAGAATTTCCTTTCTACTCGTCGTTTGCTAGTAGGATGTTTTCCTTTTGTTTTAATTTTATGGTGTAAAAAACTCTTAACATGAGATCTACCCCTTAAGAAAAAATTAAGTATAGAATATTTTCCCCTTTTTAGCCCCCTGTATATATGTTAAATTTTATCAAATGCTTTCCTTTACTAAAACGACTCTATGAATTTTCCATCTTGAAATACTGTAGTAATTTACATTATAACCACAGAGAATGCAGGAGGATATAAGGAGAACATTCACAGCAACATTGTGCTGACCTGTCAGGAGTGCAGTAGTGTTCAGGCTGGTTCGAATCTTGGGTGATGAAGGTTTAGGAATGTTTCAGCGTTAACTCCCTGGTAAAATGTACTCCCAACACTGGTTTATAGAAGAAAGAGAGGTGGGCTGACTATAATGTAAATTCCAAGCTCCAAAACTGCAGGGAAGTCCAAAGAAGTGGGATCTGGGGAAAAGCCAAAAAGTATTCCTTGTAAAAAGGGTCTTTCTATACCTAATAAGCAAAGAGTTTAAAATATAAGTCTGTGCGGAACTTAAGCTGAGTCCCCATAGATTGATGAATTCTTACGACTGGCAGAGCTCATTCCTTTAAAGTTTCTCAAGTTTTGTACCTTCAGACAGGCCAGGTTTTATAGTTTCCTACTGCTAAAATAAACTAGTCTCTATTGACTTGCAATAATCATCTGGAAACTTCACACATACGAAGAAAGGAGACCTGTTCTTTGCTCAAAGCAGCTTTGGGCTTCAGCACTTTCTAGGTGTAGGTAAACTGACGTTAAAAGCAGGTGGAGTTCCAAGTATTGGATATCTAAGAACCGAATACTAGGAAAAAGTGAGGGAACATTTAACTCTTTTTTTCTTTTTTAAGATTTTATTTATTTATTTGAGAGAGAGCTCATGAGAGAGCAGGAGCGGATGGGAAGGGCAGAGGGAGAGGGAGAAGTAGACTCCTCACTGAGCAGGGAGCCTGACGTGGGGGCTCGATTCCAGAACCCCAGGATCATGACCTGAGCCAAAGGCAGATGCTTAATCTACTGAGCCACCCAGGTGCCCCAGAACATTTCTCTTACAGCACTCCTAAAATAGCACATTTTCTCTAAGTCAATAAAAAGATGTAAACTAAGATCGATTAAAGCCCACTTTCTGAGCTTTACACTGTGTTAGGCAAATTTTCTACATCAGTTCTAACCCTTAACACAACCAGGAAAAATAGGCATTATCATTACTCGCATTTCATAGAGAAACTGAGTCATAGACTGGTTGTCCAAAGTTTTATAACTAGTCATGGTAAAACTAGAACCTGAAATTATTTATTTCTGATTCCAAATCTTGAATTATTTCCACTACACTGTTAGCTTAATATTTAATGATGTGATCAAAGAAAATGTGCCTAGTTTCACTTGACATATGTTTAAAAGTGCATTGAGAATCTCACATTGGGAGTGACCCATCCTTAGTATAGTTTTACATCAGCTGTTTTTCCAATTCTTCTTTCTTCTCTGGTATCTGTGCCTTTCAGTGTTGACAATGCTATGTGAAATTAGGTGCAGCTTAATCTTCTTTTTCACATAAATATTTAAAGTCTTAGATCCTGCTTGATGTACCTTTCCCTGAGTCATTTTCTTGCTCTCTTCTGAATACCCACAGTTAGAAATAAATGCCTCAAAATGCTAAAGCAGAGAAGAAATAAAATATTTGCAACTTCTAACTGCAGTCATTATATCAACAGGCATGACATATATTTGATCTTTCTCTGTTCTACAGAAAAACAAGAAATGAGATAGAAAAGTACTCAGAAAGAAAAGAGCATAGAAAAGGGAAGCAAAAGATACCAAGACTAAATATAATGGTTTCCCCTTTGGACCTTTGTGCTCACTCATGGATGAGAGAATTTTGGCAGTCCTGGTGACATGAGTTTACTATTACTTCCAAAATCTTTCAAATGTTATTTTTACCAAGGGGGAGAGATTTCTGGACTAGCAATTGTAAACAGACTTGATGACATAAGAGAATAAACTTGATTAAGTGTGATAATGTATGTAAACATTCATGTTATCCAGTAAGGATCTAATTAACAAATATTCCTATTTCTTTCTCGCCTTTATTTTAAAAAATTTATTTTCTCTAGAAGGTCTGATCTTGTACAGAAAGCACTATCTGGGGTGTTAGATAAATTTGTTCTCCTATCCTGATTCTACCTCCCCATAGCTATATGATACAGGGCAAGATACTTGTCAAAGCCTCAGTTTCTTCATCTGAAAAATGCTTTCATGGGGATATTATGAGGCCTACATATGACACGATATTTAGGGAAAATACATACTAAAATGTCTGTGATGGGATTATAATTATTCAGTGGGACACCTGTCAATAGGAAAATAGATTTCCAAGACACTAATTTACATTAAACAGTTTATGTAGGTCTCCATGAGAAAGTCTCCATGAAAGAGTCAGGATTTCATGAGAGACCCTGAGCCAGCCAGGACTACCCAGCTAAGCCACTCTCAAATTCCTGACCTACAGACCCTGAGATAATAAATGTTTATTGCTTTAAGTCACTCGATTTTGGGGTAATTTGGTATACAGCAGTATATAATTCACACAAATCTTTTAAAAGCTGTAAGTAATGTTTCTGAATGCAATTGACTACAATTTGTGGATATGTTAAAGGTATCAGTGAAAGAACTAAAGGAGGAGATAGTTAAGCAATGGAGGTGTGAGGAATGGGATGATAATTTGAGAATATAGACAAGACCATTTTCAAAGATCTAGATTAAATCTCTTGCTATTGTTTATGCGTTGTATTTCAGTAGTCAAAGACAACTAGGAGCACACTTGTAGTCAAAGTCAGGTTTATTTAGTAGACTGCAGCAAATGAGAACATACCCCCATGGAATCTCAGTAATGGGGATTTAAGAGAGGCTGTTCATAGGTCTGGGCTTGTGCTTCATATTCCCAGGGAGATTATGGACTCTTTTTTTTTTTTTCCTAAGATTTTATTTATTTATTTGAAAGAGAGAGGATGAGAGAGCACGGGGGGGGGGGGGGTCGGTCAGAGGGAGAAGCAGACTCCCTGCTCAGCAGGAAGCCCGATGCAGGACTCGATCTGGGATCTGAGACTGGAATCATGACCTGAGCTGAAAGCAGTCGCTTAACCAACTGAGCCCCCCAGACACCCAAGATTATGGACGCTTGTCCTGGATTGGATCTTGTCAAGAAGAAGGAACGGTTGAGCAATTAGATTTTCAGCAATCTTCGTTCAGCAGGTAGGATAATAATGCTGGCCTGGGAACATCATTGATAAGAAAGCAAACGTCACTCAGAAAAAGGGGTCATTAGTCCTATTTTCAGCCGTAGTGTGGCCTTGTGATAAATACTGTTCACGTGACCTTGTTCATGTCTCACTGGAAACTGCTTTACCAGTGGTGCTGGTTTTCACTTTCTCAAGAGTATATTGTGACACAACCATGAAAAGTTTTAAGAGCCGACATAGGTCCCCTGGGTTGGTGCACGCTTCTACCGACTTCTGATCAGTTGACAAATACTTGAAATAGTAAAGCAGGACAAGACCTTAGAAGTTGCTGTTTTATGAATGGGGAGCCTGGAGCTTAGAGAAATGGTGATTAGCTCAGGATCACCGAGGTAGTTCGTGCCAGAGGGAGGATTAGAACCTAGGTCTCTGACAGTTAGCCCAGGACCCCTTCACGTGAAACCAGGACCCTTTGCAGGAAACCATTCCCAGTGACTGGAGCACCAGGGCCAGGTGTGAAGTGTTTGCAAATGATTTGCTACTGATCTGAAGTGGTGCTCTATGCCCATTTACACACTGTAAAAATGACAAACGTATGGTTCAAATGATCTCTTCAGTCCCCTCTCTCAGCCCTACTGCTGTCCAACTTTATTATGAGTTCATTCTATATGGGTATATGTGTGCATTTGACTGTTCTACAAATGTAATAATATAGTAGTACACAATTGTTTTGCAATTTTCTTTCCCCCTAATTAATGATATATCTAAGAGATCGTTCTCTATCAGTATGCATAAAGCCTGGAAACACAGATGGCATTATTTTATTAATTTACAGAGTGAAGGTGTCCTTGATTATAGTCTATGTGCTTTTCTACATCTCCACACTTGATGTACACTCTATAAATAGATTTACCTTTTTTTCTTATGTTAAAAAATACCTAGCTAGCTATTTAACTAAGACGCATGTATTTTCATTCAGAAATTATCTTGAATAGTGAAGATATTGAGATACAAAATCAACATGCTGGGTATTGTTTATAAGAATTTGTAGGCTATTTTCCCCATGGGTCATGAGAAATATGAGAAAAAAATATGTATTTTGAATACTGCTTGTCTTTGTCCTTTGGACTGCTATTACAAAATACCACAGACTGAATAGCTTATAAACAACAGACATTTATTTCTCACGGTTTGGAAGGCTGCGAAGTGTAAGATCAAGGTGCCAACATGGCTGGGTGAGGGCCCTCTTCCAGGCTGCAGACTTCTGGTTGTATCCTCACCTGGTGGAATGAGTCTGGGACCTTGGTGGGGTCTCTTTTCTAAGCACTAACCCCATTCACAAGGGCTCCACCCTCATGGCCTAATTACCTCTCAAAGGCCCCACCTCCTAATACCATCCTGCGGGACATTAGGATTTCCACCTAGGACTCAACATTCAGACCACACCACTGCTGTATTACATCTTTCTGCCTTGTATAAACTTATCTCTGCATTTCCAATTCTTGATCTTCAAGGTACAGTTGACAAAATCCTGCTGATTATAAAGAAATATGATGATGAAATAGCAAGTATCAGATTGAGAAAGATACATAAAACATGATATCCTAGTCTTAATTTCCAAAGGCTTAAATGTTCCAATATTGAAGACAGGACCAGTGAGGGATTTTCCATTTGTCCCTTGAGAGCTTGTTATATCATTGCCGTGCTGGGTTTGAGTGAAGCAGTTTCTTAACCTGATCCTTCCTACCGTGGAATCATTTCATAGCCCTCCAGGCCTGTTTAATTTCATTTACATTCCTTTTCTGAACCTGGAAACAAGAGTAAAGCCTGCACAACCAAGTCTCTGTCTTTGGAATCCTGCTTTATGTCTTTATCTCATTTTTCTTGTTATTAATCCAAAATAGTTTGTCCTTCCGTATATTTCTGTATTTCTTCCAGGATGAGGGTTTCATAGAAAGAAATTCTTTGTATAGTTTTGTGGAATTAATTCCTTCATGGAATTCTAATACTTCTTTATTTCCTCCCGTATTTGGCTGTACGTTATGCTTCATTATAAAGCAATTAAACTTTAAAATGGAAAAAATACAGAAGTAGATAGCATAGTATTACTTCATTTAATTCAGGGTGTTTTAATGGCACCTTAAACATGGGCATTTCACAGTGACCACAATATGTGTTAAGTAAAAAAAATTGAAGTAGGAAGTTTTTGGTAAATATAACAAATGAACTTCTAGTCACAGCTACTTTTAATGTGTTCACTGGTCTATAAAACTATAACATGGCAACTGTGATTGGAAACCTGCTCTATTAAGAACAGTAAATTAAGAGTATTAAATTAGTTTCTCTTGGTTACCAAGATTAAGATAAAAAGTCAAAAGTGCATACTGCTCATATAGCTTTTTAATTAAACTGTCTACGATTATTGTGTGTCATAAAATGGCACGTGACAGGCTTTAATTTGCCTATGCCACTTTACGTAAAAGAAATTGCCATTGTGGAACATAAGAAATAGGAAGATCGGTAGGAGAAGGAAGGGAAGAATGAAGGGGGGTAAACAGAAGGGGAAATGAAGCATGAGAGACTATGGATTCTGGGAAACAAACTGAGGGCTTCAGAGGGGAGGGGGGTGGGGGAATGGGATAGGCCAGTGATGGGTAGTAAGGAGGGCACGTATTGCATGGTGCACTGGGCGTTATACGCAAACAATGAATCATGGAACATTGCATCAAAAACTGGGGATGTACTGTATGGTGACTAACATAACAATAAAAATTATATATATAAAAAAAGAAATTGCCTTTGTATTTGCTTTCACTAGGTAATCTCTATTCTTTGTTCCACATTTTTAAAGGAGTGTGTTCTAGAGTAGCAAGCAGGTCACTGAATGTTCAGTTGTAAAGGCTGTGCATCCGTGCAGAAGTAGTCTACCCTGAATGACCATCAGTTGCTCATAAACAGACCAGTAACTAACTGGTGGGCACCAAGCAATCTGAGTTCAGACATTTCTCGAAGAAGTAAAATGCATTGATTACATTGAAATCATGATCTGACATACTGTAGACTAAGGGTTAATAGCTGACTGAATTTAGAGACACACCAGAGCTTTGATCATGGTTTCTCAATCTCAGCACCATGGATATTTCAGGCCAGGTCATTTTTTGTCATAGGGAGCTGTCTGGGGCATTGTAGGTGGTCTGGCAGCCTCCCTGGCTTCTATCCACTAGAATCACTGACTGCACTCCTCAGTTGATACAACCTGTACGGTTTCGAGATTTTATCAAACGTCTTCTAGGGGATGTAATCGCCTCCTTTTGAGATCTACTAGCCTATAGAATATCTTTTTTTTTTAATGATTTTTTATTATATTATGTTAGTCACCATACAGTACATCCCCGGTTTTCAATGTAAGGCTCGATGATTAATTAGTTGTGTATAACACCCAGTGCACCATGCAATATGTGCCCTCCTTACTACCCATCACCGGCCTATCCCATTCCCCCACCCCCCTCCCCTCTGTAGCCCTCTGTTTCTCATAGTCCATAGTCTCTCATGTTCATTCCCCCTTCTGATTACTGCCCCTTTCTTTATCCCTTTCTTCCCCTACTGATCATTCTAGTTCTTATGTTCCATAGATGAGAGAAATCATATGATAGTTGTCTTTCTCTGCTTGACTTATTTCACTTAGCATTATCTCCTCCAGTGCCGTCCATGTTGTAGCAAATGTTGAGAACTCGTTCTTTCTGATTGCTGAGTAATATTCCATTGTATATATGGACCACAACTTCTTAATCCAGTCATCTGTTGCAGGGCATCTCGGCTCCTTCCACGATTTAGCTATTGTGGACATTGCTGCTATGAACATTGGGGTGCATATGGCCCTTCTCTTCACTACGTCTGTATCTTTGGGGTAAACACCCAGTAGTGCAATGGCTGGATCATAGGGTAGCTCAATTTTTAACTTTTTAAGGGACCTCCACACTGTTTTCCAGAGTGGCTGTACCAACTTGCATTCCCACCAACAATGTAGGAGGGATCCCCTTTCTCCACATCCTCTCCAACAATTGTTGTCTCTTGCCTTGTCTATTTTTGCCATTCTAACTGGCGTAAGGTGGTATCTCAATGTGGTTTTGATTTGAATTTCCTTGATGGCTAATGATTTTGAACATTTTTTCATGTGTCTGTTATCCATTTGTATGTCTTCATTGGAAAAGTGTCTGTTCATATCTTCTGCCCATTTTTTGATTTGTTTATTTGTTTCTCGTGTATTGAGTTTGAGAAGTTCTTTGTAGATCTTGGATACCAGTCCTTTATCTGTAGTGTCATTTGCAAATATCTTCTCCCATTCCGTGGGCTGCCTCTTAGTTTTTCTGACTGTTTCCTTGGCTGTGCAGAAACTTTTAATCTTGATGAAGTCCCATAAATTCATTTTATCTTTTGTTTCTCTTGCCTTTGGGAATGTATCATGAGAAAGGTTGCTTTGGCCGATGTCGTAGAGGTTGCTGCCTATGTTCTCCTCTAGAATTTTGATGGATTCCTGTCTCACATCGAGGTCTTTCATCCATTTGGAGTTTATTTTTGTGTATGGTGTGAGAGAGTGGTCAAGTTTCATTCTTTTGCATGTAGCTGTCCAATTTTCCCAGCACCATTTATTGAAGAGACTGTCTTTTTCCCACCGGATGTTTTTTCCTGCTTTATCAAATATTAGTTGCCCAAAGAGCTGAGGGTCCATTTCTGGGCTCTCTATTTTGTTCCATTGGTCTGTGTGTCTGTTTTTGTGCCAGTACCATGCTGTCTTTGTGATCACAGCTTTGTAGTACAGCTCGAAATCCGGCATTGTGATGCCCCCAGCTTTGTTTTTCCTTTTCAACAGTTCCTTGGAGATTCGGGGTCTTTTCTGGTTCCATACAAATTTAAGGACTATTTGTTCCAGTTCTTTGAAAAACGTTCTCGGTATTTTGATCGGGATAGCATTGAAAGTGTAGATTGCTCTGGGTAGCATGGACATTTTAACTATGTTAATTCTTCTGATCCATGAGCATGGAATATCTTTCCATCTTTTTATGTCTTCCTCAATGTCTTTTAAGAGTGATTTATAGTTTCTAGAATAAAGGTCCTTTACGTCTCTGGTTAAGTTAATTCCAAGGTAACGTATGGTTTTTGGTGCTATTGTAAATGGGATGGATTCCCTAATTTCTCTTTCTTCGTTCTCGTTATTCGTGTACAGAAATGCAACTGATTTCTGAGCATTGATTTTGTATCCCGCCACGTTACTGAATTGCTCTATAACTTCTAATAGTTTGGGAGTGGCTTCTTTTGGGTTTTCCATATAGAGTATCATGTCATCTGCGAAGAGAGACATTTTGACTTCTTCTTTGCCAATTTGAATACCTTTGATCCCTTTTTGTCGTCTGATTGCTGTTGCAAGGACTTCTAGTACTATGTTGAATAATAGTGGCGAGAGTGGGCATCCTTGTCGTGTTCCTGATCTTAAGGGAAAGGCTTCCAGCTTTTCCCCATTGAGAATAATATTTGCAGTAGGCTTTTCATAAATGGCTTTTATGAGATTGAGAAATGTACCTTCTATTCCTACACTCTGAAGGGTTTTAATCAGGAAAGGATGCTGTATTTTGTCAAATGCTTTTTCGGCATCAATTGAGAGGATCATATGGTTCCTGAGTCTTTTCTTGTTGATATGATGTATCACACTGATTGATTTGCGAATATTGAACCACGCTTGCATCCCAGGTATGAATCCCACTTGATCGTGGTGGATAATCCTTTTAATGAACTGTTGGATTCTATTAGCAAGTATCTTGTTGAGGATTTTGGCGTCCATATTCATTAGGGAAATCGGTCTGTAATTCTCCTTTTTGAGGGGTTCTTTGCCTGGTTTGGGGATCAAGGTAATATTGGCCTCATAGAATGAGTTTGGCAGCTTTCCTTCTGTTTCTATTTTTTGAAATAGCTTTAGGAGAATAGGTATTATTTCTTCTTTGAATGTTTGGTAGAATTCCCCGGGAAAACCGTCCGGGCCTGGAGTTTTGTTATTTGGAAGGTTGTTTATCACTGACTCAATTTCTTCATAATTAATTGGCCTGTTTAAGGAATTGATTTCTTCCTTTTTCAATCTTGGTAGTTTATAGGTTTCCAGGAAGGATTCCATCTCTTCCAGATTGCTTAGTTTATTGGCATATAGCTGTTGATAAAAATTTCTAATAATCCTTCCAATTTCAATGGTGTTCTTCGTGACCTCTCCTTTTTCATTCATAATTTTAATAATCTGGGTCCTTTCTCTTTTCTTTTGGATAAGTCTTGCCAGTGGTCTGTCAATTTTATTGATTCTCTCCAAGAACCAGCTTCTAGTCCTGTTGATCTGCTCTACTGTACTTCTGGTTTCTGCTTGATTGATTTCAGCTCTAATTTTGGTCAACTGCTTCCTCGTGCGTGGATTAGGCCTGTCCCTCTGTTGCTGTTCCAGCTTCTTGAGGTGAGAATATAAAAACTGCATTTTAGATTTTTCTATTCTTTTGAGTGAGGCTTGGATGGCTATGTATTTCCCCCTTAGGACTGCCTTTGCAGTATCCCATAGGTTTTGGACTGTTGTATTTTCATTCTCATTGGTCTCCATAAATTGTTTAATTTGATTTTTGATTTCCTGGTTTATCGAGTCATTCCTGAGCAGGATGGTTCTTAGTCTCCAAGTGTTTGAGTTTCTTCCAAATTTTTCCTTGTGGTTGAGTTCCAATTTCAGAGCGTTGTGGTCTGAGAATATGCAGGGGATAATTTCAATCTTTTGGTATCGGCTGAGACCTGTTTTGTGTCCCAGAACATGGTCTATTCTTGAGAATGTTCCATGGACATTAGAATAGAATGAGTATTCTTTGTTTCTGGGGTGTAGTGTTCTATATACATCTATGAGGTCCAACTCGTCGAGTATGGCATTCAAAGCCTTTGATTCTTTGCTTAGTTTTTGCCAGGGTGTTCTGTCTATTTCTGAGAGTGGAGTGTTGAGGTCCCCTACTATTAATGTATTTTTATTTATATGCTTCTCTATTCTGGTTAAGAGTTGGCTTGTGTATCTTGCTGCTCCCCTGTTGGGGGCATATATATTTATAATTGTCATATCCACTTGTTGAATACTTCCTTTAAGAATAGTATAGTGCCCTTCTGCGTCTCTAACTATAGTCTGTAGTTTAAAATCCAGTTTATCTGATATGAGAATTGCTACCCCAGCTTTCTTTTGAGGTCCATTTGTGTGAAAGATGGTACTCCATCCCCTTACTCTCAGTCTGAATGCATCTTTGGGTTCGAAATGAGTCTCTTGTAGACAGCAAATGGATGGGTCATTTCTTTTTATCCAATCTGCAACCCTGTGGCGTTTTAAGCAAGAATTTAAACCATTAATATTAAGACTGAGTACTGAGAGATATGCTTTTAATTCTGCCATGTTGTCAGTAAAGTCTTTGTTTGTATTGGCTGTGACTTTGTGTTTTGTATCACTCTTGGGGCCTTTTTACTTTTATAGAACCCCCCGTAATACCTCCTGTAGGGCTGGTTTCGTGGTTACGAAATTGGCTAGTGACTGTCGATTCTGAAATGTCTTTATTTCTCCATCAATTCTGAATGACAGCCTTGCTGGATAAAGGATCCTTGGCTGCATGTTTTTCTCTGAAAGAGCTTTAAAAATGCTCCCCCAACCCTTTCTCTCATTCCAGGTCTGTGTAGACAGGTCTGACGTAATTCTGATGACTTTGCCTTGGTACGTGAGAAATTTCTTTGCCCTGGCCGCTTTCAATACTGTATCCTTGGATCTCATATTTGCGAGTTGCACTATTACGTGACGTGGTATAGGTCTGTCATGGTTGAGCTTGGGAGGGGTCCTCTCTGCCTCTTGGACACGAATTTTTGTTTCCCTTGCTAGATCAGGGATGTTTTCAGCTACAATTTGTTCAAATATCTCTTCTAGACCTCTGTTTTTCTCCACCCCCTCGGGGATGCCGATGATTCTAACATTGGATCGTTTCGTTGAGTCAGTAATCTCCCGTAGCCAACATTCGTGGGCGTGGATTTTTTTAAGACCATCTTCTATTTTTATTTTTTCCTCTATTAACCCATCCTCCAATTCACTAACCCTTTCCTCTGCTTCGGTGACCCTGGCCGTCAGAGCCTCTAGTTTTGCCTGCATTTGGCTCATAGAATTTTTAATTTCTGTCAAGTTCGCTCTCATTTCCGCCCTTAGGGATTCTATATTCTCAGTAACATTTTCCTGAATACTTTTTTCAAGTCTACTCATTATCTTGACCATTGTTACTCTGAATTCCATTTCTGATAATTTGGTTACATCCATATCCGTTACTTCTGTGGCAGAGGCCACTGACTCACTGTCTTTTCTTTGCTGGGGGGTCTTCTCCTTCTTGTCATTCTGATGAGGAGAGGTTGCGGGGTTGTCCAGAGCCCAAATTATTGACTGGGTCCCAGGCCGTGCCCCTTGTTTTATAGGGATCTTAGAGATGTGGGCTTCTTCTTTAAAGATTTTATTTATTTACTTATCTGAGAGAGGGAGACAGACAGACAGCAAGAACGGGAACAGAAGCAGGGGAGTGAGAGAGGAAGAAGCAGGCTCCCAGCGGAGGAGCCCGATGAGGGACTCCTTTCCGGAACGCTGGGATCACGCCCTAAGCCGAAGACAGGCGCTCAATGACGGCGCCACCCAGGCGCCCGGGTTGTGGGCTTCTTGATTTTTCAGCCTGCCTTCTGTGTTCTGGGGGAGGGGCCTGCCACGCCGATACTCAGGCAACCCTCTTTGGTTAGAGTCTCCGTGTCCCCTGCAAGGGAGGATGGGGATGGGCACTCTCTGAGCCGGTATTTCCAGGCTTTTGTTCTCTGGCGGCTTTCCCTGGCGGCCGGCTATGCCTCTTCTGAGGGTCAGAGCAGCAGAGGCTGCATTGTCGCAGAACAGAGGGATTGCGGCCCGTTCTCCACTGATGTTCTGGCCACTTTAACTCTGTTACTGTTGGTGCTGCTCAACCCTGCAGCGTCCGGGGATGTGCGCACCAACCCGGCGTCCCTGCCCTCACTTCCAGGGCCGGCGCGTCTCTGTCCTTTGTGTTTCTAATGCCGCCAGCCACCGGCTGCCCCGCGCGCTCCCGGGTCTCCCGGTCTCAGTCTATGCCCGGTGAGCACACCTCGATTCCGGAGTTTTGTGAGAAGCCTGGTGGCGCGCGCACCCGGTTCAGGGTCTCAGTCTGCTGTTTCGCGGGTGCCGACCGCGAGTCCGCCCGCTCCCCCGTGCAGGTGGCCCGCCAGCCGCCCCGCGCGCACGCGCTCCGGGAGTTCCCGGTCTCAGTCTGGATCCCGTGAGCACACCGGGATTCCGGTGTTCCGGGAGATGCCTGGTGGCGCGCGCGTTCACGGCTCACCGGTCTCAGTCCGCTCTCTCGCGGGTGCCCTCTGTGAGTCCGCCCGCTCCCCCGTGCAGGTGGCTGCCGCTTCCCGGCGCCCAAACGCGGCGGCTCCCTCCCCCTTCCGTTTATCTTCCGATATCTGTGCGCGGTTTTAGGGCTCCCCTCTTGGTACCTCAATACTCAGCGCTGGAGATGTTCATTTGTAGAGATCCAGATGCATCATCCTGTGTCTCAGGCTGATTCCGTGGTTATTTAGGCTGGTCTGGTACCTATCCAGCTCGACTCAGGGGACCGGCTGAAAAAGGGGTCCCCTACTCCTCCGCCATCTTAACTCCCTCTCCAGCCTATAGAATATCTGATCCTGTGCTCTCATTTAGTAAAAGAGAAAACTGAAAGCCTGGTACATAAAATTACTTGGCAGAGATCACCGAAAGAATTATGTGAATATTGTATTAATATTCTAACTGAATAATAATTTAACATTATTACTTCCAATTCCAAGTTCATAATATAGTTTATAAAGCTCATATAATAAGCATATTCACTTGATTTGGGGCTTAATATCTAGACTGTGAATTTGAAGTAAATATATCTCAGTGTGGGTTTCATAGGTCACATTTTCCCAGATAAACCAAGGTTGCAGATGCACGTATTTTATTAAGGATTTGCTTCCAGGAGAAACTATTAAGGGCGTGAAGGAGGCAGGACAGAAGAGGGGAAGAAGCCAAGTAAGTGTATCATTTCAGGTGAGATCTCAGGTTTAACTTAATCCTACAGGGAGCTCTGGAGCATAAAGTACACCTCGTAAGTGTTTTGGCTTTGAGGCAAAAGAGCTGTTCTGTCATTGGCTGTGGATCATTCTGGGATTGGAGGCAGGAATGTAAAATTCCTATTCCAATTCTCTGTACTGGGAAGGAAGCCATGGATTATCTGGGGATTTAGAGGGGCTGGAAGGAATATAAAATTGCTAGACATTTCTGACTCTCTCTGTGAGCAAGCCGACTCCGATGCCCAAGGGTCATCCTCCGAGGGTTAAATGTGTGACACCTCAGCAGCAAAGCATGCAGAAGCCTGGCAAGGGATGAACAGAGTTGGTAAGGGATATCTAAGGTTATATGGGCAGGGCACCAGCAGAGTCTACTCCAGAGAGACTGCAAAAACCAGGGACTCGAGAGACAGAGAAATGTGTATTCACCTTCTGGCCTTGCTACTTACTGCGTGACCTTGGGTAAATTATTTGAATTTATAGACCTACAGTGTCTTGAAGTTTAAGGCAGTAACACCTAACCCATCTCCTACGAGGCTGTGAGAATTAAAATATATAATAAATACAGGAGGGAGATCATATAACAAGGTTGTTACTGTGGTGTTTTTTTTTTTTAAAGATTTTATTTATTTATTTGACAGAGATAGAGACAGCCAGCGAGAGAGGGAACACAAGCAGGGGGAGTGGGAGAGGAAGAAGCAGGCTCATAGCGGAGGAGCCTGATGTGGGGCTCGATCCCATAACGCCGGGATCACGCCCTGAGCCGAAGGCAGACGCTTAACTGCTGTGCCACCCAGGCGCCCCTGTGGTTTTTAATTCCCGATGAAGCAAATCTTCCCATTTGTTTAAATCTTTTAAAATTTCCCTCATTAAGGCTGCAAAATTTCTTTATAAAGGTCATATACATGTTGTGTTAAATACATTCCAAGGTACTCAGCATTTTTAATTCTCTTGCAGATCGTATGTCTTAATTGTACATTTCAGCTTTTTTTCCTAATAGGTAGAAATACAATTGATTTTGTTACAAAGAATGAATAACCAGAAAGTTCTTAGTATTTCTCATATATTTTCCTTAGATTATGTTGGATTATTCACATACACAATTGTATCATTTCCGAGTGATGACAATTTTATTTCACCCTGTATAATTTCAATGTATTTTGTTCGTACTATCTGCCTTATTGTGGAGGTGAGGGTCTGTGATAGTGTTGAATTGCCACGTAGAGCATCATTATCTCAAATGAAAATCTTTCAGAATTTCACCACTGACTGATCATCTTTAGCAGGTTAAAGAACTCCCTTCTGTTACTAGGCTGCCAAGAGGATTTTTCCTTTTTTTAAAATCCTGAATGTATGTTCAAATTTATCAAGCGCTGTTTTTTCGTTAAATAAACTATATGAATTTTCTCTCTTACCAGAAAGCAGTAATTTACATTAATTAACTTTTTAATGATAAGTTAGCTTGCTCCAAGTATAGTATTCTTTTTATATGTTGCAGATTAAGTAAATTTTTATCACGTCTAGGATTTTTGCTTCCTCGTTCATGCGTGAGATTGACCTGTAAATTGGCCCTCTTGTACTTTTCTCCTCACATTTCTTTATCAGTGTGTGGGAGATTAGAACCATTCGTTCTTGAACATCTGCGATCACTAGAAGCCATCTCTTGTTCATCATCCAGGCAGGGTTCCTTGCGGTTCCCGAGGGTGGGTGCAGTGTGGACAAGGTGACTTCTGGTTTTGCCTTACCTAGGGCTGCAAGATTTAGCAACTAAAAATGCAGAGCATCTAGTTAAATTTGAATGATCTTAATCATCTCTATTAGTTTGCTAGGGCAACTGTAACAAAGTATCACAAACTGGGCTGCTTAAGCAACAGAAATTTATTTTCTTACAGTTCCAGAGGCTAGAAGTCTAAGATCAAGGTAGCAGCAAGGGCTGGTTTTTTCTAAGGCCTCTTTCTTTGGTTTGTAGATGGTGTTCTTTTCCCTGTGTCTTCCAATCGTCTTCCCTCTGTGTATATGTATCCTGATTTCTTCTTCTTACAAGGACACCTGTTAAGTGAATTAGGGCCCACTCTAATGATTTCACTTTAACTTAATTGCTTCTTTAAAGATCCTTTCTCCAAATACAGTTGTATTCTGAGGTACTGGGGTTAGGGCGTCAACATAGAAATTTTGAGGAACCACCAAAATTAGATACCTCTTTCTTTAGCTACATTCCCCTGATGATTTATCTCTAATAGTCTCTCATTTTACAGAATTTGCTTATAACATTTTTTGCAGTTTCAGTCTGCCTTCCATTTATATTATAGCATAACTTCAGTGATCACCTTTACTTATTTCATTATTTTATCCTTTGAAAATTAATTGCGAACATATGCTCAATACTGGCATTATGAGTTGGTATACTGAACATGTACCGGTATAGTTACTAATTCTGAGAACTTTTCAAATGGCCTTTATAGAATCATGTAATACCATCTTTCATGGCGTCTTTTACTTTTCCGTTCTTCACGATTGTGTTGCATCTCTTAACTTTAAGGAAAAAAGGAATGTCATCCCCCAAGAGTGCCTGGGTGGCTCAGTCAGTTAAGTGTCTGCCTTTGGCTCAGGTCATGATCCCAGGGTCCTGGGATTGAGCCCCGCATCGGACTCCCTGCTCAGTGGGGAGTCTACTTCTCCCTCTCCCTCTGCCCCTCCCCTCTGCTTGTGCGCTCTCTCTCTCTCTCAAAAAGTAAATAAAATCTTTTGAAAAAAATGTCATCCCCCGACAAAAAAAGAGCATTGTTAACAAATATTATTCTCTTCTTCTTGCTCTCTTGCAAAATAATATTCAGGAACATCCATGTTACTAAATCAAATTTTTCGTGTGATAAAATCCATTCCAAAGTATAATCTTGACAAATTCCATAATAATTAACCACTTCAAGTCAGATTTTCTTTTCCTGTTCATAAGTAATCTTGTTCATTTTAAGAACAGCCTTGACACATAAAGGGGAACATTTTTCATCAATTCTTTCTCTAATGCATTCAAAAAATTCCTTTAATCAATGGAGTACTTTAGTAATACTGTTTGTTCTTTCAGTGCACATAATCCTCTTGCTAGAGGAATATTGAAAACTATAAGCAAGAAATAAGCAGACTTTGCTCAGGGGCTTATTTAAAAAGTCAACAAGAATTTTTTTGGGGGGAGCTTTTCTTCAAAATTAAAATATGATATCAGTGCTTCAAATAAACTGAAGATTCTTTCAACTGCATTTGTTAAAGAGAGCCAATGGATTTTTGAATGAGAATTGAAGGCTTTTGAATGCTAACAAAATCCCCCAAATTCTTGGTGATTTAATAACTTTAACAACTCAGTTCAAAGAATAGAAATGTTGAAATAAGAATAATTCTATAACTATGCCTTCAGTTTCTTTCTTTTTTAAAGAATTTATTTATTTCTTTATTATTTCTTTCTTTCTTTCTTTCTTTAGAGAGCTTGAGCAGGGGGAAGGGCAGAGGGACAAGGAGAAAGAATCTCAAGCAGACTCCGTGCTCAGTGCAGAGACCCACATGGGGCTCAATCTCACGACTCTAAGATCATGACCTGAGCCAAAATCAAGGCTAGGTTGCTTAACCAATTGAGCCACCCAGGCACCCCCCTTCCATTTCATTAAAAAGAACATCAGATGCTGTTTGAGGGCATTGTGCAGAAAATGGGCAGTACAACCAACATCTACTGTAGAATGATGCATGTTTTTCATCAACTTTAACCACTTTAATTAACTGCTAAGCTAAAAAAAAAAAAAAAAGGAACTCTGCAAAAAATTGCTGTTGTTTCTGAAGTCACATTTTCAAATGACTTTACTCACACTAATGGCCTTATAAGGAAGCATTTTTCATGAGAAACTTTCACAAGCCTGGGAAAAATGTATGTTGTAATTGTCATTGCATGCATCTCTGGCTATGCTGTAAAAAAGGTGAGGCATTTTGATCTTTGATAATCTCTGTAATAGTAAATGGAGCTATTATATTTTTTATTATTGCAGTAGATTCTGTCCTAGCACCTGGAAATTTGTTTCCAACTTGAGATGAAAGATTGATGATAATATACAGCGTAGAAGGCCACTGCAACTTCTGTGATTAGTCTTTTTAGTCTGAATGCATTATTAAACAAAAAAATGCATTATTTTTTCACTGTCTTTGGTACCAGTCGAGGAAATCCTGCATCTCTCATGCTCAGCTGTTAGGATATCCTGGTTTATATCTGGCTTTCCATCATTTTCTATATCGAATGAACAGTTGCATACTGCACAAAAAACTTTGAAAGGACTTGTTCCTCATGTAATAAATGAATGTCCACCATTCATAAAATTTGTCACAACTGTTACACTTGGGTTGGGCATTTTGAGGTTCCAACATACACAAATAAAAACAGAAACAACCACTGCAATAACTGAAAAGATTGAATTTGCACCTCCCTCGGCCACGTCAGTCAGCGTGCCTGTTATGAACCAAGTCCATAAACGGGCTGAATAAATGTCGAAAGGGTTGTGAACTAAGAACAATTTGAACTCACTGATCCAAAAAAGGTGAACTCCCCCTTTGGCTGAAGGGAGAACTGTACTTGTAAGGCACAGTCGTTCTGAACAAAGTCAGGTGTGACCCTCTATGAGGTTTGGCTATGTTGGGGATCAAGGATTGGCTGACATTCAGGAGCAGATTGTTTAGGGCCCGACAGACATTGAGGGGTGTTCCTGTGGTCCCTAGAGTAAGGCTGCTACCGATCCGCCCACTTTCAGAAGCATGGCCCCTGATTGGATGTCGTCTGGAATGTGAGCCTGTCGCTGATTGGCTGACTTTCAGGGTGGGATTATCACTGATTGGCTGAGTTTCAGAAGCCCGGAACTGTCATTGACTTGCTGTCTTGCAGTAGCTTAGTTACTGCGGGAAAGGCAGCCATCAACAGTCTCATTATACAGGTCGGAAGTTACATGTAGTTAATGGTGGTTACTTGTTCACGACTTGGAACTATGGCCAAAAATATTCTTTCTTGAATTATTTTCTTTCTTTAATTCTAAATCCCCCCCCCCCGATCTTCCATCAGCCAAATCTCTGGAGAGACCATATCTTTATTTGTGGAGCTATGATTTTCAGCTAGTGTTGCCTTAACTGATTTAATTGCCAATTACTGTGGTTGAAAAGTAATTCTAACTCCTATATTTTTATAACTTATTGAAGAAAGCTGAATACAGGACATTTAGGGTATCCTGATAAAGTCACTATAAAATGCAGGACAGAATCACAAAGACAACATGTTCTCTGGGTTCAGGCTGGCTGTCAGCCCTAGATGAAGCCCAGGTCTGAGGCAGGGTCATGTAGCACTCAGCTTTTCCAGCAGTGCTCAGAGGGCACCCCAGAGTTCTGTGGATGTCAGAGCTGACTGCCCTCCAGGGGGAAGAAGGAGCTGAGTGGACAGGACTCTGTGCTTGCAGTCCCCATTTTACCCAGACTGTTCAGCCTTCCTTATGTTCATGGATCAGATTTCTGGGGAAAGCTTCAGCTAGAATAAGCAGTCACGTGTCTAAAATTTTGACCATCACTGTCCCCCAATTAGATAAAGAATGTGTCATGAAGTTTGCACCTCCAGGGACCTGGACGCAAGATTTCCTCGAGCTCCTTGCTCTGCATGTCATGAGAACCTGGAGTTACTGCAGAGTTGCCAGCTGTTCAGAATAGGCACATTAGTTAGAGCAGATAAGTGTCTGTGTATTGTGGGTGTCAGCTCAGCCTTGAACAAAGGCTGTCAAGAGTAGGGTCCTGAAAGGGACCCAAGAGAGCAGATTTGAGGTTGAGAAGTCATGGTCTACAACTTCTTGTATACTATTAGCCACAAATACACAGGCATAGGCAATACAAAGACAAAGACACAGATTCATGCTCAGAAAGGAGAGCTTAAGGACATAGGAAAGCTTTCTCTGAGTAGTAGATTTATAGGTGAGGACTTTCTCCTTTTAAACTCTTCCCTGGATTTATTAGTTTTGTTTAATTTTGGTTTCCAATAGTGTTGGCCGGGGAGGAGACAGAATATAGGTCACTGTATGCACAGCACTTGACTTGCCTCCCCTGAATGGCTCGCATGACTCCTGATGCAACCAAACCTAATTTGCGGCCTGGGACCCTCTCCTTATAGCCATACTCATGTTTTCTTCTGCTCACTGGACATCTCCACCTGGACAGCTGGAAAAACCTGACCATCTACCTAGCCCACATTGATCTATCCACCGTACCCTTCCTCATCTCTGCCACTGAGGTCACCCCCAGCTCTTCCTCCTCAAAATGTATCCTCAGTCTCAGCTAACAACAAGTTCTACCTCATCAGCCAACCTTTAGAACTCAGAGTCCATATCAACTCCATGTATCCTTTCATGGATAACCCAAGTCATGATCTACAACTTCATGTATACTATTAGCCACAAATACACAGGCATAGGGATCTTCACTGTCTCTTTCATTGGCCTTAACACCCTCATCTTGGAGATGAGGATGCTGGCAATAGGATGGTACACCGTGCTTCCCTCACTGGACCCCCACATGTCTCCTTCATCCCCTGTCAGTGTAATAAGGAAGTGTGCCATCTCCGTCAGCTTACCGCAGACTCTGCAGATATTTGCTCCTTGGCTTAACCCCCTGTGCCAGGCAGGTATCTCTGGTGACAACATAGGCCAGCAAACACAGGCCTGGGATGTGCACCTCTGGTGTGCCAAAAATTCAGGAAGGATGAGAAGGCAGCCTGAAGTAGGGACACCATCTGGATTGGTTTTCAAGACAGGTCAACAGCTATCCCTTTACTTGTAGTCACTGGGGTAATCAGCCCCTGAAGCATTTCTCCTCCAATTTCTTCTTCCTCACCACTGCATACCCCCTTCTACTCCTCATGGTACCCCTGGCCTGTCTCCACTGTGCATCATCATTCACTAACCCCACCCATTCACGTAGCCCCAACCTCAGTGGAGGGGTCCACAATGTACAAGGTAGGAAATAGCTGTCTTCAGGAGACATAAAGATAGCTCCCAGCCCAGGTATGCTGACAAGGATACACTGGAACCCCCGGGGACATCAGGAAATATTGCTCTACTAGAATCCGTCAATAAGTCGCTAGATGATGCAGAAGAAACAGCCATACCTGGCCTGACAATATGTAGAGAGGAATCGAAGGTAGGGCAGGATGTCTGATAAGTTTTGGGCTCTTTCTTCTGTAGACCTGCCCACATAGATCACTCAACAACTTCCAGCTGGTAGAAGTCAGAAATTTTCCATGCCTATTTATATAAGTGTCCTTGCATGCCCCCACCCCACCCCCTGATCCACCACCTTCTCTCCTTATGGTCACTTCTCCACGTGATGCTGAACTTTCAGATCCATAACTACCAGCCTGCCCTATGCTCTTTGGACTTGGTTTTGCTTGTGGTCTATCTCATGGACTCCGGAAATCGTTCTCCCCTGCCATCCTCCTCATGCCCCTCACTAGCTGAGCATGTCCTGTCTGGCTCAAATCTCTGGCACCTGGTTATTCTGACCAAATCCTTGCTTCTCAACATAAAAGGAAAATATCTTGTTGACATCAGAATTTCAAGGCTTGTTCAGAGGAACCCTGTGACTCAGAACATCACTGCAGAAATGTTGCTTTATATGGGCAAGAGATTGTTCATTTTCTGCTCAACTTGATTAGAAAATGGGGAAATACAAATTAATATAACTGTGAGATATTATTTTTTCATAAGTTTGACCAAAAGTTAAAGGATTTAAAAAACAAAATAAGAGCATAGGGTATTTACATACACCAATTTGTGAAATATTAATGGATAGATATGTGGGATGATACTTCGGCAAGATTTATAAAAATATACAATTTTCATACTCTCTCCACTTTAAACCAATTTCGGTTTGCTGTGTCTTTACTATGCACATTTTCCCAAGAACTAATGTCTAAAGATGTTGGTTCAGTTCTATTAAGCATAGAAACTAATGGAAACTACTTATGTGTCCATCAGGAGGAAAATAGTTTAATTATGGAACATACATACTTTAGAATCCTAGGGAGTAGTTAAAATAATGAGGTGGATTTATATGTATTGTCATGGAATGATGCTGCATTCATTTTATTAAGTGACAAAGGCAAGTGGGAGAACAGTATGTACATCACTACCCAGTCTGTTAAAAAATCACAGTATATTTTTATAGTGCATCTATGTATTAAAAAGCTTAAAATTACCTTTAAAATAATAGACACCATATTTTTTTTAGTGTAGTTACCTCTGAGGAGAAAGCTGAGTTTTAGAGGAACATGGTAAAGGGAAGGGATGGATTTATGTATGTTGTTAGAAATACTTGCAATGAGAGAATATATGGACCATTATTAGCTTTGTCATTAAAAATTTTAAATAAGCTTAACAACATAAATAGTACCTGTTTATTAGCTAGATAAAATAACTGCTAGCTGATGCAAAACATAAAACATAAAATCTGAATGACTTAACACAACAAAGGTTTATTTCCTGTGCACATAAAATTTGATGTGCATCTTTGCTAACTGGTGACTCAGAGGCGTAAGCTGTTTCCCTCTTGTAGTTCCACGTCTTGACACAAGCTCTCCATCCTTCTGCTGAATGCAAGAAAGAAAGTGGAGGTAGCATCCTGGATCTCAAATGAGTTAGTCCAGAAATGATAAATAATGCTTCTGGCAAGAGTAGTCACAAGATCCTTTTTTTTTTTTTAAGATTTTATTTATTTATTTGTCAGAGAGGGAGAGAGCAAGAGTACAAGTAGGGGGAGTGGCAGGCAGAGGGAGAAGCAGGCTCCCCGCTGAGCAAGGAGCCTGACACAGGACTCGATCCCAGGACTCTGGGATCATGACCTGAGCCTAAGGCAGATGCTTCACTGACTGAGCCACCCAGGTGTTCCTGCCTGGTCCTTCTTAACTGCAAGTGGACTGGGAATGTAGCTTTCCTGTGACCCCAGGAAAGAAGCCAGGAAAGGATGTGCATGAGCACTTGCAGTCCCTTCCTTTAGTTGTGACGTAATAGGTGATCAGTAAAGAGCAACCATAACAGTTTGTTAGGACAATAACCCTCTTTGTTTCCTGGATTAGTTCCTGTGAAGCCTGTTCTTCACCTTGCAATTGGCCACCTTTTTTGAGCATGCTTTCAAGTACAGGATCACATCTGATTTTTAAAAAACCCTGTAAATCCCAACGGTAAAGGTTCACCCTTCTTCAGTCAGTAGCACATTTCTGCACTGCCCTTTGCAAAAACCTCTATCATTTCAGTAGGTGAGAATTACCTCGTTCTTTTTGCTGTGTGGTCAATATCTTAACTTGAGAGTTTCTGCTATACACCAGCTGACTGAGTGTGCCCAAACATCTGTACAGTACTGTTAGGCACAGTGAAAACCAGAACTTTTTTCTGGGGAAAGTACACGAGATAACATAAAGATGGAGATAACATAAAGATGGTGAGGGTTTTTTTTGTTTGTTTGTTTTTTCTTTTTTAATCAGTATAGCATGTTAGGCCAAGGAACCAATCCTTGGCATCTCCATTCCTCCTTCTTCCGAGGGCTTCCAGGGTTATAGGAATTCAGACCCAGGATTTATAGATGTTTGCACAGTGATTTCCATGGTCTTGCCCCCTCTATCTCTTATGAGTGAGGCTTTGGTTTTTGACCACCTAGGTATGCTTACTCATTAGTATATCTTTTCAGTGGCTAGTCCCAAATAGGACATCCCATTAAAATCCTATTGCAAATATCAAGGTGATTTCAAAAACTTCCTTTAGTTCACATTTACATCCCAAGAACCAGTATGTTCTGTGCCTACTTAGACTCTATTCACAAGGCCACTGGTAAAACACGTTGAGAGTATGGTGAAGAAGCCCATCAGGGAATGACCATGTACCTAAACTTCACTCTTTAGAGAAGCGGTTGCAGCGCCTGGGTGGCTCAGTCAATGAGGCATCTGACTCTTGGTTTTAGCTCAGGTCATGATCTCAGGGTCATGAGATCAAGCCCCGCATCGGGGCTCCACACTCAGCACAGAGTCTGCTTGAGATTCTTTCCCCCTCCCCCTCCCTCCTCCTCTGCTCCTCCGCCCCCCCCCCCACCCCCGCAATGCTCTGTCTCTGTCTCTCTCTCTCTTAAATAAATAAATAAAATCTTTTAAGAGAAGGGGTTGTAGCAGAGGGATCCCATGGTGAAAGCCGGGAGACGCCTGCAGAAAATGGAATCCTCTGAGTCAGGGGGAGGGTAGGTGATCTTGGACTGTCTGTTCCACTGGAAGCAGCATCCAGTGTCCAGAGGAAGATGCACTGAAGGGCTGGACAGCAGGTCAGCTTCCAGAGTTGGACAGGTGGGTGATTGGGGAAGACTCGGGAAGGGCACCGTAATGTGGGAAAGTGTTGGGACTGCACACCCATGTCAATTACTGAGCAGAGGCAGCTCCCAAGGAGACCTGGGGTGAGGCAGCAGCACTCTGGGTAAATGAACCCCACAGATAATGCCCAAATTGTGTGTGATTCTCATTTTCACATTTTTAAATTATATCTATTCATTTTTCATACTTTAGCTACCAAGTCCTTCTTTTTACCCCTTGAGAAGCATTATGGAGGAATAAGAAGAGAAATGAGTTAACAGAAGGTTGTCCCCAGGGGGCATCTGGGTGGCTCAGTTGGTTGAGCATCTGCCTTCAGCTCACGTCATGATCCCAGGGTCCTGGGATCAAGCCCCATATTGGGCTCCCTGCTCAGCAGCGAGTCTGCTTCTCCCTCTCCCTCTGCCGGCCCCTTCCCCTGCTTGTGCGCATGCAAGCTTGCGCGCGCTCTCTCTCTCTCTCTGTCAAATAAATAAATAAAATCTTTAAAAAAAAGGTTGTCCCCAGGTTGGGAGTAGAAAGAATAGCATGGGCTCTGGAAGAATTCAAACAGGAGGCCTAGTCCCAACTCTGTCACATACTAGGCCTGCGATTTGTACACATTTACAAACCTTCTAAGCCTCACGCTCTTTATCTGTGAAATGGGCTTGATCAGCCTTGTCTTGCATGCATGACCATTAGAAGGTATTGTATATGTCAAGCCCCTGGCACAGTGCATTGTGTGCATTGAGTCTTTGATGATCGGCAGTTACTAGTATGATGATTTTGACCCCAGACGTTAGTGCCTTCCTCTCTGGGACTTGATAACCCAGGAGATGTCAGAGAATATGCAGTGTTCTAGGACATGGCACACCAAACCAGCTCAAATGGCTGCTTAACAAGAAAACCTTAGTAAATCTTCCCCAGTAGAGGATATATTATTTAATTTGGGCTTGGGGGAGTATTTCTCAACTGAATGCAACTCCACACTCCTAGAATGTGTGTCAAGGACCAACTCGTTCCTTCCCTCCCAGTTGCCCTTCCACTAATCCATCCCTGTTTTCATTCACCTACCTCCTCCAAAAATCTAGGCCTTGCTTAGGGCTCGCCAAAGTATATTGAACATAACCCACTTAATGAATGGTATAGGCTCTCGATCTCGGAGCCCAGGGCGGAGTGCCAGCCCAGTGGCTTTTAGGTATCTCACCTCAAGGAAATGTCACCCTTATTTCTCACAAACTCCTCGAAGGTGATGTTCATAAAACACCTGATTTGTGCATTGTGTTCAACTGCACTTGGATAAGAATGCAGGATATCTTCCGTTCTTGTCCCAGGTGGGATCTGGTCAACCCATAACCCCAAAGTAGCCGCTAAGAACAGTTTTCCATTCTCAACCCTGAGACACACCATTTGAGGGTCTGACCCCTGCTTACCACTCCCATAGCCTCAGGCAGTGTACTACAGCTTAATTTAAAATTACCTCCCACTGAAGGGCTTGTAATTTCCCAAGGCCACAGCCAGTCTCAGGATATTTATACTTGACTGCCTTCATATGGACCCCCCACCCTACCTCTTCATTCCTTTTTACTTTTTCTTTTGGTATTAAAGAATACTCAACCATTATTGTCTTTATAATAAATCTAAAATTCTATGGGCAGGTAGTGAGTCTTGTTCATCCCAGCATTCCCACTATTAACACAGTGCTTTACAAAAGGCAGATGCTGAATTAATATTTGGGGAATAAATGAGCCAGTGTACATAGGATATAATTTATTAAGATTTATTTCTCACATATTCTTAAATAATCCAAACAAATGCTTGTATATGTCATTTAATTTTACAGAACGGCAGATTAAAAGGGTTGAGAGAGGCTAAGAATTGACCATCTTTTGGTATCGTTTGATCATCTTTAGGGTTTTTTTCTTGATCCCAACTATTTTACTGCTAAATTCTTTCACTCTTCCAAAGAAATGCCTATTCGAATATCATTGACCTTTTCCAGATGACAAAATAAGATGGTCTGTTTTACAGATTTGTTTTAGAAACGAAACGTATACTCTTAAATTGCATAAATAGTAATAAATGTATGACCAGTGTCATTCACAGACTTAGATTCTGAAGCTAATAAAATGGTGTATTAAAGAGAACAACGTTTGAAACCAAAATCCCCCCCCCCATGAAGAAGATAAACATTCCTGTTAACCGTATAGAAGAGGGACACAATGCATTGTGTTCCCTACAGCCACACCCCAGCCCTCCACTACTTAGAAGGTTGACTTCTAATTTTAATGACAAAGTGGAGAAGCTGCCTCCGACTTGCCTAGGGCTGGGAGGAGCTGCCAGATCCAGCACTAGGCTGGGTGCTGCCCATGGCGCTAGTGCCCGCCTCGGTTGCTGGTCTAGCTCGGGCTCTCACTGCTTCATCTCTCAAAGCCTCCTCATAATGGGATGGGAAGCACCTGGGGTCAGACTCATGGATTTTGGTCAAAAATTCCAGCAATTTCATCTTGCTGGCTTCAGCGTGGGCTCTGGGACCCCACAGGAACTCATAGCGTGGAGGATCACTGTTGGCCACCTGGCGGTACTCCAGGTACTCTTCTTGCACCAGATCTTGGGTGATGAACTTCCCAGGCTCCCCAAAAATGAAGTGCTTCCTCCCAGAATATAAATCCATCATATTCAGCACTTCCCAGATCTCCTCCTCAGTGGCACAATTACCCTTCATGAAGATCACACCCAGGACAATTATCAGGAGGCTGGTCTTGGGCATGTTGTCCTCACCACCGAGCCTCGAATCGTAAGTGAGGCCCAGTTTGTTGACAAGGACATAACTGTGGCTGGTGGGGTCTACCTCATTCATATCAACACCAAAGACCAACTCCATGCGCTCAGCGGCTTTCCTGAGGATCTCAGGGAAGTCATCATTACACACTTTGATAACATCAATCATATCTGCCCTTGTGATGGGCTCTTTCATTTGATACTTGTGCAGCAGGAACTGCACCAGCATCGTCACCTTCTCATCTAGAGGATCTATGGGGAAGTTCTCAAAGTCGGACAGGGACCTTGATGAAGAAGCTGAACTATCTTCCTTTTCTTGGCTGCTGGAGCCCTCATCTGATTTGCTGGGTGAGATGGCTGTGAGGACAGCATAAGATGGATAGGCACTCTGAGGGCTCTGGGCAGTACTGGATGTTCCAGCAGCCACAGCTTCCTCCATGTTGCCAGGCATCACAGGACAAGGGGAGGGAGAGGTCTCCTCCACAGCCTTGGAGACCTGTGCAGCCTCCAGGCCTTGGATCTCACTGGGGGCATCGTGTTGTTCCTGTGTGCAGCTTGGGATCTCCTGACCCTGAGACATGCTCACTTCTGTTAGTGGTAGCAGGCAGAAATATGGGCAGGAGGGTAGATGATAGGGGACCACAACCTAGGGAGAAAGGGAGGATGTGAGTGGCCTCATCTGGTAAACTCAACTGTGGCAGCTCTGATGAATAGTGTCTCCCCCCCCCCCCCCCCGCTTCTTTTCCTGAGAACAGTACTCTAGAGCCTCACAGGTCTCCTTTCCTGACCTGCAAGAAGCTGGAGGAGGAAGTGAGAAGGCTCCTTAGGGTGCAGCCGGCTGACACAACCAAGGCTTCCCACAGCTGACAGCAGGGTAGGTAGGGTTAGGCTCTGTGGGATCCTTTCTATTTTAGAGTGAGTGGCCCCCTCTGTCTTTGTTCAAACACAAACTTGACAAACTTGAGACAACAGTCCTCAAACTCCCAAAGCCAAAGTTGGAAGGCACCCAAGTCTGTCTGCTATTCCAGGGCCTACCCAGTCTGACAAGAATAGGGCTCTGTAGAGCTCCCGCTGTTCTGGAGTGTGTGATTCCCTCCAGTCTCTGCTCAGCATCTTACCTGGATTCATGGCAGGGCCTGGGATTCCTTTTTCTGCTTACTTGAGGCTGGACCTCTCAAACAATGTCTTCGCCATCCTCACACTCTCCAGGCAAAAGTCAGGGGAAGTCACTTCCGGCCACTCCCTCCCCCTCTCCGGGCTGACACCAGTTCTGAAGGGCCTTCTCACTCAGCACTTGACCTTGACTCTTGGGAGGGTCTGAGACTCCTCCCTCTGATCACTAGATGCCGCCTCTCTCAGAAGGGCCTCACCTCCCAACAAACCGAAAGTAGAAGTTGGGGGCAGCCCAGTCTGATGGCTATTTCAGAGCCTCCCAGAGCTCACAACAGGGACTGCGCTCATATCTAGAGTATCCCTCTATTGTGAGGTGGGTGGTCGTATCCGCCCTGCTCAGAGTCTTACGCTGAGAGTTGGCAGGCCTGCCATTTCTCCCTCTGCTGAACTGAGACCTCCCTCAGAACAATGTACTTCCCACCCTCATTCTCCAACCAGAGTCAGTGGATGCCGATTCCAGCTACCCCAGCCCAACACCTCCCAGGGGTGACGACGGGGGTTGGGATCTGTGTAGTCCCTTCCAGTATGGAGTGGATGTTCCCTCAATCTTCACTGAACATCTTACCTTGACTGTGGTAGAGGCTGGCACTCCTCCTCTGCTGACCGGAGGCCGCACTCAGACGCCTAAGGAAAAGTAAGGAGAAAGCACTGCTGGGCACGCCCCCCCCCCCCCCAGCTCCACCTTCATCCACCCAGGGCTGACAGTAGACCTCTAAGGGGCCCCTCAGTCCTCCATCTGTTGACTTGTGGCCACCCCCCTCAGATCGCGGCCCTCACCACCCTCGGATTCCTGAGGCCCTGTCAGTGGGTGCCTCAGTCTGACCGTTATTTCAGGGGTTTTCTGGGTTGAGAAAAGAGACAGAGCTTTACTCAGTGGGACCCCTCTATTCTGGTGTCGTTGGCTCCCTCATTCAATATCCTCACTTGACCAGTTGTAGGACTTCTCCTTCGGCCGGTGGAGGCCGCGCCTTTCGGTACCGGCCTTCACCGACGAAATTTTGAAAGCGGAAGTTAGGGGCCGTTCCTTCCGCTCCTGCTCCCCATCGGCTCCCCCCAACCTGTGTCCGGGTCCTCCCAGTGCCGAGAGCAGGAGTAAGGTTCTGTGGGGCTTCTTATGTTCCGGGGTAATTAACCTCATTCAGTGTCGGCACCTGGAATCCCTTCAGGGCCAGGGAGTCCTCCTTCCTCTGAATTGATGTTGTGCCCCATATACCAAGACCCTCATCACTGTCAGACTCCCAAGAGGCTGGACAGAGAGAGACTCTCATACTTATTTTGGTGCTCCCATTGCCAACAGTGGTGGCGGAACTCTTAGAGCTTTAAGGGGTCCTTTAAGGGGCGGAGCTTTAAGAGGTCCTCTTCTGCCGCAAGAGCTTCCTGTAGTCCTCACTTAGGGTCCATACCTTGGCTCCAGTCTTTTTGCTTAATTACTTTCTAAGCAATGCCACCTCCTTGCCAGTCTTTGTATTCGCCCCACTGCGATTCTCGTAGAGATTGAGTCCAGGTTCCAGGCTACACAGTAGGTGGTGAAGCTGCAGCACAGCACATAAAGAACACATGGCTTCCCATGGGGTCCCTTCTCCAGCCAGTTGGGAGCCTTCTTTTCTATAAGATTTATGTTCTACAGGGAAAAGCCTTGTATAGGCACATATGGAGCATAGGGAGGTGTTGAAGTGTTTTGCAAATGATTTGTTATTGATCAGAGTTGTGTTCAATGACCGTTCTCACTGCAAACATTTCAAACAATACAGTCAAAACAATTCTCTCTTGCCTTTTCAATCCTGTCACCTGCACCACCATATAACCTTATTAGGAATAAATTTCGTATGGATATAATTGTGCAATTGACTTAATCAAGCTTTTGTAAATTACATCAATGTAATAATAAAGTACATACTGTTTTGCTATTTGCTTTTTTATTCAATTGATAATCTGTCTTGAGGAGTGTCCCAAACCAATCTTCAGAGGGGCCTTAAAGCTTGGAAAACCAGATAATTTTTCTTATTATTTGAAAATTGAAGATGTCCTTGATGGCATTCTATATATTGTCTGTATTTCTAGACTTTACAAGCAGTCTATATATAGATCTGCCATTTTTCTCTTTAATTTAAAAAGTTAAATAGATGGCTACCTCTGTAATTGAAACTCTCATGCATATTTGTCTTCAGATATTTTCTTGAATGGAAAGAGTGTTGAGATGTATAGTTAGTGTGCTAGGTATCGCTCTTAAGAATTAGTAGGCCATTCTTTCCATGGGTCATGAGAAATGTGAGAAACAAAAGGTTGAGTACTGCTATCTGTACCTTTCTGGTGTTTTATAAACTGACTTCTGCATTTTCATTTTTTGATCTGCAAGTTCAGTCTACAAAGCTTTATTGATGACAGTGATGAAATAGTCAGCAGTGTATTGGAAAGCATATGTAAAATAGGGTAACCTACCACCTATGTCCAAAGGCCCCAGCACAAAATCCAGTGAGGGATTTCCCATTTGCTCTTTGAGAGCTTACAATTTTATTGCTGTGCTGTCTTTGGGTAAAATGATTTCATAACCTAATCCATCTTGCTATGGAATCATTATAAAGCCCTATGAATTTGTTTATTTACATTTCTGAGACAAATATGAAAGTAAGACAGAATCCACCTTTTATGCCTTTGTTTCACTCTTTTTATCTATTCTCATGGACTATATTGTTACCATAAATTAGATTTAATTTCTCTGTTTCTTACATGTTTGGGGGTTTGAAGTAAAAGATTATTCATGGACTACATGGAATTAATGCGTCCTTCATTTTTTATAGTATTTGAGTTCGAGCTATGTCTCATTTCAAAACAGATGTACTTTAAAATGGGTAGAGTGGTCCCTGGGTGGTGCAGTTGATTAAGCATCTGACCCTTGGTTTCAGCTCCGGGTATGATCTCAGGGTCATGAGATCAAGCCCTGCATCAGGCTCCAAAGTCAGCAGGGAGTCAGCTTGAGATTCTCCCCCTCTGCCTTCCCCCGCTCGTGTGCTCCATCCCTCTAAAATAAATAAGTCTTTTTAAAAAGATAAAAATAAAATGGTTAGAATTCTGAAATTGCTTAATATGATGTGTTTTAATAGCATAGTAAATAAAGTTGACAATGGCCATGCTATACAGTAAGTCAAAAAGCTGAAATAGGAAATTTTTTCCCTTTAAATGTAACAAGTGGATTTGTAATCACAGTTGTTGTAATATACTCAGTGTTCTATAAGACGTGACAGTTGTTACTGGAAATCTGCTCTATTGAGAAAAGTAACTTAAAGCATTAAATTACTTTCTCTTGGTTCCTGAGATTGATAAACAGTCAAAACGTGGATACTGTTTATATAGCCGGTTGTTTAATTAGTCTGTGATTGTTTTGTGTCCTAAAACGGCCTGGTGCATACTATATTCAATATGCACATGTCTGTGGACAAATAACACTTACCTTTCCAAGGAAAAAGCTGATACCTGAACAGATGAAATGACTTGGTCAAGGTCACTGATTAAAGTATGCACACATTTAACTGATTAAATAATTATCTCAAATGGCTAATTTTAATTCTATATTCATAATGCAATCTAAAAATCTCACTTAATAACATTCCCATTATCCTGTAGTTAGTGTGGTTAAAATCTAGATGAAGATACAGTGGGGAAAAACATATATATATATATATATATAGTTTATATCATAACATAGGTGTCTCAAGTCAGGGTCCAAGAAGCAGACCCTGAAAGAAAATTTGTGTGGTAATGTGCCCAGGGTAAAACCAATGAGAAGGTAGAGGCAGTATGATAGAAAAGAAAAAGAAGCCAAGCAAAGATCTGGTTCTAGGTGAGGTCTCAGCCTGATCCTGTGGGGAGCTCTGGAGCATAAGATAAACTTCAGAATTTGCCTTGCCTTGTGGCAAAGGAACTGGGCTTTTAAATTCCCACACCAGTCACTCGTTGGCTATGCCCCACTCTGGGATTGTGGGGCACAAGGGTGAGGGAGCGAGGCATGGGGGGCTCCAAGACATTTCTGACTCTGTGTTCAGGGATTGAGACTCCAGTGTCCAAGAGCAATCCTTTCAAGGTCAGAGGTGCAGCATTTCGCAGCAGAATGCGCAGAAGCTAGATGGATGCGCAGAGTTAGGGGGAGGGCTCTGAGAAGAATCATGACTGGATGCCAGCGGCGCCTGCAACTTGGTATGGTGGGAAAAACAGTGGACTTTAGCGACAGAAAAGTACATGTTCAAGGTCTGGCCTTACTCATCAGACCTAAGCCTGGGCAGATTACTCAGGTAATCTCTTATATGAATGTTCGTAAATAAATCCTTTTCATTTTTATTCCCAAACTCTAGCAAAATAGTTGACATTCAAGAAGAGAATGTTGAATAGATGAAACCACTAAACCTATTTTTATATAGCTCTGGTGGGATTCAGCTTGTTGGGTTTTATTGTTATTGTTGTTTGTAACTTTTTTACTTTTATTGTTCTCCCTTTTCATTGCATAGATCTTCACTTCTGTGGTTTTAATTCACATCTTACTGGAATACCAACTATCTCTACCTCAGGATTAACTCGGGATTAATGTTCACATCATAAATTTGTGATATATATGTGCATTTTAAAAATCACATATACGTGTGTATATACATATATATGTATGTGTATGTACATATATATGTATGTGTATATACATATGTATATGTGTATATATATATTGAGGGGACTTAGCAAGCCTCCCACTGGTCAAGAGTGAGCCTAAGGTTTTTCCTCCTCTTATCAGCCAGATCCTAGGAAGCAGATTTGAATGCTAGACTTTGATGAAGTTCCCCATAGAGGTATTATGAAAAAAAATAAAAATAGATTTGATAAGCTAATTATTCTTAAGATAATCAGTGTTAACCTACCAGGTCACACTTAAATGGAGAAGCCGTAGAAAATAGAGATTATGAATTTATTGCTCATTGCCTAAAAAAATGAAGGCAATTTTAACTTATATTTACTCTGAGAGGCCACGGAAAAGCTTATTATAAAATACCCCATTATTAGGTTGCTCTAAGACCTATTTTTGTTTGATTATTTCTTAAACCTCATGGGTCATTTGTTTCTCTTTAGATATTGATGGCTCCATGATAGTGTGTCTCGAACTTATTCCATGACCCTATTAGGAAAAATCCACAACCTTTTATGTCCAGAGATACACAACAGCAAGAAACAGTTACTGACAATGTGCTTGAGCCTAGTGCTGTGACGAAGATGATCTCATTTCATTTCTCGTTTAATCCTCAAAACAACCCTGTGAGTTAGGGACTGCAATCATCTTGATTTCACAAATGGGGAGATTTGGACTTAGGTTTACTAACATGACTGTGGGCTTGTAGCTAGAAAAAGACAAAAGCAGGAATCACACCCAGGCAACCAGAAACCAGAGACTCAGCCCCAGCTTCCAAAAAGGAGGAAAAAAGTTTGAAAGTCTGTATTAAACCTCAAGATTCTCTTTGAGGAGTTCAGCCTACTTTAAAACCCGGGAAGATGGAAATAGAAAAGGCTCTGCTCCTCAAATTAATGAAATTTGCATCCCCAGCCAGACAAATCAGAACACTCTTTACTCCCTCATTCTTTACTCTTCACTCATTCAAGATATCGTACTGACCTCTTCACTTTTAACTCCAGTGGACACAACTGCTCATTTGAGAAATACCGTCACAAGGGTTTGCACGGCGAAAACACATGGAAGTCCCACTTGGACTCCTTAGAGAGAAAATAAGAGTTAACTTAATCTGAATAAATTGTGGGAGGATTAAGGTTCTGATAGTACAGCTAAAAGTCTTTTTTTTTTTTTAAGATTTTATTTATTTATTCAACAGAGATAGAGACAGCCAGCAAGAGAGGGAACACAAGCAGGGGGAGTGGGAGAGGAAGAAGCAGGCTCATAGCGGAAGAGCCTGATGTGGGGCTCGATCCCGGATCGTCGGGATCACACCCTGAGCCGAAGGCAGACGCCTAACCGCTGTGCCACCCAGGCGCCCCAGTACAGCTAAAAGTCTTAAGAAAGCTTTTTGTTTACTGTTTAAGAGACAGATTTTTAATGGTTCTATTTTAGTAGATCTGTCCCCTTTCAATAAAAATAGAGCACTACACAAGTCCTAATTAGGTCATTTTCACTAAGAAAGAAAATTTAATTTCCCTGCCCATAATATGGATATATCATGATTGGATGGAAAAGTCCATGAGTTTGTAGAGGAAGTGTCACCAAGTGCTGGGAGAGCAAGGACGTGAGCAGAGCCACGGCCAACAATGAGAGGTTGTTGGCTTACCAACGAGGCAGAGGCACACATGCAAATTCTCAAATCACACCTGGGTCTCTGTGGACCGAATTAGAGGTTAAATCCGGCCCAGGGCTGGCATTAGGGAAAGGCTTGCTCTTCACTGGGGAACTGTTTACTTCATCCAAAAGGCCAGGGCTATACTGGGAAGGGACATAAATCTTGCACAAAACAGACCTTCACATTGGAAATGTTAATCCAAGCCAAATAGGTAGGGTTTTTTTTTTTTTTCCTAAGTACCAATTATGGTGATCCTGGGGGGAAATGGATTTGGGGTAAACACCACCTGCATTGGCAGCTGCGAGAATGTGACAGGAGCGTTTGGCATCTGAACCCCCCATTATGTATGTTGCATTATTGCTAAAAACCGGTTTTGACAGACCAATTACAGATGGAAAAGACTCCCTCATTTATCTAAGCTGGACCCCAGGCAGCCCCTGTGCTGTATAGTATGCCATAATTAAGTTAGTTGAGACAGTCTAATTCCTAATGCTCTGAGTATAATGTCTGACATTCGTGCTGTTCCCAGTTTTTGTCCACCATCCTGGCTCTGGTCAGGAAAACAGGGACTAAGAACAGGTCGGGTACAAGTCAAGGTCGGAATCGGTAGCATCGGCTACCTTGTTTTCCGTCCTCATACAGACAGAATTGGGAAGCGGAAGCACTCTTTTCAAGGCCTGCTAGGGTGACTGTCCAGGAGACTTCTGCTAGTCCCGGCAACAAGCTACATGAGCAGCGAAAGGAACAGAACAGAAAGCCGTATTTCCTACTGAGATTTATGCTGGAAAATTGTTGCTGCCAGGGCCATGGGTTATACTGAGACATTTCTGAGCTTCCTCTGGGTTTTTGAACAAGACGAGCTTTGAAGAGACATAGAATTGCTGTTCTGTTTCCTTGGTTAGGGGCAATTAATCATGGTGGTATGCCACCAACAAATGAAAATATTTTTCTTTTAGACAGGCAGGAAAGTTGGAAAGGAAGTCAGGAAGAGTGTTCCACTCTAAATACATCTTTCTTTATTTTAGAGTCCGTGCAGGATGTTTTTATTTTATGAGTACATTTCCAACAAGAGGGCTGAAACCCCGCCGCAAAGCAGGTCCGTGATACTACGGTCCTGTGTTCCCAGTCGTGCCCTCTTGCTAACTCAAGGATGTCTTTAGTGCGTTCTTCTCACCATAGTACTAGGACAGGCATTCTACTTCCAGTAGAAAGACACTACGGTTCCCAGATCTGTGGATTCCTCGGATCTGTGCCTAGGTATCTGACTATACCTGCCTTTTCCCAACTAACACTTCATGCAGACTAGCTACAGTTCTGCCTAGGAATTTTCACAAGAGATGATTTCACACAAACTCATTCCATTGTGCTTTAAATGTAGCATGTGACTTCTTTTTTGTTACTGGGAAAAGTGAAGTTCAAGATTCCAGATTTCTCTCCTTCCTGGTCCAACTTTGAGGTTTGGTAGTGAACAGCGACTTTGGAAGAGGGCATATACATGGACCCTGTGAGCCTCCTTAACTGCCCAGCTTTATCCTCATAGCTTGGGTTGTCGACTCACGGAAACAGTTGGATCAAAATATTTTAGCTACAAAATTCCCAGTGCTGGCAACTCAAAACAAACAAGAACACCAAGCACACAAACCTCTTCTGGAAAATACGGCTTCTACAGTGTGTGACACAAAGATCGACAGAGTGTTTTATCTATTTATTTTTTCCAGAATGAGGGAGAAATTTTAAATGAGGCCTACAGAAAGTCTATTATTTTTACTATTACTTTTCAAGATTATTTATTATTTTGTTTTATAGCTTAGGGATTTCACAAAAAGCCCTGTAAACTCAAACTGCTGTGTTTAATATTGCTCTTGCCCTCCTGCAGCTGACAGGGAATTTTCACGTATGTTTGGTTTCAATTGTGTAGCATTTATGCTTTAATGGAGGCTGTCTGACCTGTGGTTAACAGTGAATGGAAATAAAATTTTAAAACCCACTTATTTCACAATTTAAATTGAAATAGTTCTTGGATTCAGTAGCTTCCAAGGATTTTTTTCATCTACGTATGTCCCTTAAACTTTTTTTGCCCCCAACAGTCTTACATCTAAACAATGGTGTTTCATGGAGTCAGGTCTCATGGCAGACAAAGTAAATTCTAGTTTTTCTTTCTGTTTTCGTGTCCTCTGATGAGTGTTTATTAAAAAGCCATTTTGAACAAGTCACATAACCTTTTCAGGCCTCAGACTGCCCTCTTTCTTTCTTTCTTTCTTTCTTTCTTTTTTTCTTTCTTTCTTTCTTTCTTTCTTTCTCTCTCTCTCTCTCTCTCTCTCTTTCTTTCTTTCTTTCTTTCTTTCTTTCTTTTTTTAAAGATTTATTTATTTGAGAGCTCACGCAAGTGTATGAGGAGAGGGAGGGGCAGAGAGAGATAATCTTCAGACTCCTCGCTGAGCACAGAGCCTGATGTGGGGCTTGATCTCATGACCCATGAGGTCACGACCTGAGCTGAAACCAAGAGTTGGACACTTAACTGACTGAGCCACCCAGGCGCCCCAGGCTCCCCATTTGTAAAGGGAATTTGAACTAGATAATGTTTAAGATACTTTAATTTGCATTTATAATTTTGCTGTTGGCTTAGGATCCTTCTAAATATCTAAAAAGGTTATATGTAGGAGTAGATACCATGACCAAGTAGAAATATAATGGACTTTGTAGTAAAAAGACCATGTTCAAAGCTAAGTTCTGCTCTTCTGTGACTTCTGTGAGCCTTAGTTTTCTCACCTGGAAAATGGATACACTTCTGTTGTTCTTACAACATTGTCTGGAGAATTAAATTAGAGTGAATGACAAACTATGTAACATATAGTAGCTCAATAAATAATACTGGCTGATCTCTTTTGCCTCAAATTGTTTCCAACACAAACATTGAGAGAGGATCTGTGCAAAAAAAAGAAACATATAGCAATGTTAGAAAATGCTACATGCAGGGCGCCTGGCTGGTGCAGTCCACTGAGCCTCCGACTCCTGGTTTTGGCTCAGGTCGTGATCTCAGGGTGGTGACATTGAGCCCTGTGTCCGGCTCTGCCCTCGGTGTGGAATCTGCTTGAGACCCTTTCTCCTTCCCCTTCTGCCCTCCCTCTGCTCTTTCTCTCTAAAATAAATAAATCTTTAAAAAATGCTGTATGAAAAGAGCAGTTTATACATAATGGACATCTTAAATATGTTTTGCAAGAAGGGAGTTCAAATGAGGCTTAGCTGCCCCCGCCCTGCTTAATTCTAAACTCTGATCCTTACTTTTTCCTGATTATTGCCTGGACTCGACATTTGTCTTTGGTGGTCTCGATTAATCCTTTGTATAGTCATTAATCAAGTGAGGTCTGAATCCATTTCCCCATACCACCAGAGTCCAGAATATTTAGATCAGACGTAGGAGCTGTGGCTCAGATGGGGACTATAAGTTCTGAATTGAGAGGCAGATGACCTGCTGAAAGGGAAAAGCTTTGGACTAGAAAGTCCACTTGTTCAGCTTGAGCCTTCTTTATAAATTCATCAATCCCTGCTCCCTGAGGTAGCCTGTTTGCCCACTGGGCCCTGACAATTCATTAGAGATAGAAAAAATAAAAATAAATAAACAGAAAGTCGGGAGAGCAGATGTCTTTTTATCATAACCTTCTAATAGGAATTGAACAAAATACATGGAGGGCTTTGAGATGCTTAGAATAAAAGCTCTTGCAAATAATACGGACAAAAATCCAGAGTTAGAGTTGATCAAACTGATAACTCTGTACGTCAAACTCTGTAGTTGGTTCTGCATAATTATGGAGGGTCTCCCCAAATTGCAGAATTAAGACATTTTAGAATAACAGGCAATCCAGTCCAACTACTCGATTTTAAAGAAAAGAAAACTGAGGCCACAGAAGTTAAATGACCTGCAGATGAGCACAGAATTTAGTAGTTCAGAGCAAGGATCTGCTCTGCCATTTCCTACCGGGGTGACTTTGGCAAGTTCACAGCCTTTGTAAGTTCCACGGTACTTACGTGTAAAATGGGACTAGAATAGGATGCATGTACAATGGTGAGCAAACTGCCTGACCTATATTCAATACTATTATCATTTTGGAATGGGAACTAAAGTCTGGCATGATAATGATTTATAACTTGGAATAATGGATAGGAGAACGCTACTTCATATATTAAGTTGAAGAAAATTTTAGATCATGTTGAGGATCAGTGTTTAGACTTGCATGTAGCAGAGCAATACATAACATTGAACCGTAACATTTTCCTCAAAGACAAACGTCTTCATGCTAAAAGCCTCTTGTTATGGCAACAGGGAAATTCCCCAGTAGACATAATAACTATTTAGAAGAAGAATTTCCCTGTAACTTCATAATAAATATTTATTTCTCCTGGAAAATCCAGATATACTTAGCGATTTCAGTCCCATACCTAAAAAGCAAATAAGCCCAATAAGACAAATGAAAGAAGAATAACAAAGACTTGAAATATTATTGTTTTATGGTATCGAGGAGTCCTTTGTTGTGATATTATGTGGCCCTCAAAACTTAGACACATTGAGTTTTTTATATATACAAGGAACTTCTTACTAAATAAGAAGAGATATTATGTCTGTCTTAAGTGTTTCTGCTTCCTACTAGTCTTTTTTCAGGTGTTAAGCTATTTCACAGCCCAAATGAAGGCTCATAGGGTAAAGGGTAATATTTTAAACAAGCCAAATTGCATTCACATCCATCCTAATTCTGAATTGCACTGTCGATGCAGTCTTTTCAGAAAAGGCATAAGAAGACCCTCTGTGTCTTTCCACTTCTCCACTTCTCTCGTGCAAATAGAGACAAGCCTGGAGGCTCTTCTCGGGTGGAGGCAAACTTGTATCTCAGTTGGGTGGTTGCCAGAAGCCAGGTCAGTGGTGAGTGGTCCTAAGGCTATTGGGTATCATAATGGAATCATGGATGTCAGGATGCTGAAATTAGAGCACAACCCAGGGCACTCAAATGTTGCAAGACTTTTAGTTAATCTCTTTGAAACTGTAGATAGGGTCCTGGATTGTGTGTCAGAATAGCAGGCAATATCATGTGATCCATCTTTGCATTTCAGAAGGAGGTAGATATTATCACAACAATTATCTCATGATGTAACTTGAGGGGTTTTTTTTCCCCTGATGAGAACCAGGAAAAAAATTTTTGCCCACTATCACATGCATCTACCCACCCAATTTATTTTTTCCTACCTTGTCGTTACAGTTGTCCCCGCTGAGTAGTAAACTTTATACCCCATAATGCATAAGTAACCAGTAGGAGGTGCTTTATGGAGGATGCTACCTTAGTTCTCATAGGTTCTCGATAAAAACAGAGAGAATTCAAGCATTTCCCATTATGATCAATGCTCGTATATATATATATATATATATATATATATATATATATATATATATATATATATATATAAAATGGTCTGTGTCATGGTCCATAATGTCTTGAAACATATTTAGATATTTCTATTCCCTCAAATAAAAATTACACATTTAGTTTTCCATATAATTAATCCCAAGTGAAATGTTTCCAATAGCCAGTTATGAAAATTACATACACCATATTCAACTTTCACGTAGTCAATAGTATACTCTGCCTGAAAATGTAATTAGATACATCACATAAACTAAATCCCAAGGAAGGCACATTTGCTTTCATTTGATTTCCCAATTGTAAGACCACAAAATGGCTCATAAAGTTGTTATGCCCATTATTATCAGTAATATTATTCAGGGTGAAACAAATACTTGAGAAGCATTTGTTTTTATGCTCGTGTTTGTTTCGTTTGTGACACAGTGATAGTGGAGGAACTATTTGGACCAAAAGCCATAAATTAAATATGTTTGAGAAAAAATAAATTGGGAAAAGACTGGGCATAATTGAGTTTAAAAGGTTGATTCTCTATGAAGGAAGGTTTTTGTTAAGGGAAAATGTATTACATTATGGAACCAATCAAACTGGCATTCATTCTGTAGTCCCTAGAGACTCCGTGCTCACATCAAATGGAAGACTGACGTGGTCCTCAGCCTCAGGGCCAAGTTGTTCTACAGGTTGAACTCCAAGTTGTCTCATTACGTGATTAATGACATCTGCAATAAGAGTGATGCGCAGTTAAGCTTGCGGTACTTCTACATAAATAGGTTCAGCGTTAAAAGTTATAAATTATAAGGGACAGAATGCTCTTTCATGCAACCAGGAAATCACTTTTCCTGGTGGGCTTTTAATAACACTGAATCTATCAAGGGTTGATGCTTCTGTTATTTCCTCTAGGCACAACAAAAACCCAAACCTTAACTATTTATCCACAATAGCCAGGATATTTTTAAAAGAAGACAAAGAGGGGTTGATGATAGGAATACCAGCAGATAGGTGGTTCCCGGAATATAGATCACCTCCCTTCACTAAATCTCTTTACGTGAAGCAACAAGGGTGCATGTGAGGACTTCAAATGCCAAGGTGATTCCTATGATGAAACTGTGCCCTTGAAGACGGAAGATGAACTGGAAAGTCATAGGCACTCCCCGGATAAGCTTCGGGCAGCCAGTCTACATTTCCAATTCATGTCCAATTCATGTCCCAGTACAAGAACCTTGCGGGAAGGTGATTTTGAGGGATATTTTGCTACGTGGGAGTTTTTCACACGGGCGATGTGATTGATTCTTACAGTTGATCACCTGTTCGGATGTGTTTTAAGCCACTCGAGAAAAAGTAATGTACTGCTAGACGCTACTAGATAATTTTAAGTGTGCAGTTCAGTGCAATGAAGTACTGTTTCAGCATCCCAAACAGAAACTCTGTACCCACGAAACAGTAACTTCCTACTGCCCCTCTCCTCAGCCCCTCGTAATCTCCGATCTACTCTCTGTCCCTTTGAATTGACCTATTCGGGATACTTGATGTGTTATCAGACAATGTTTGTCACTTCGCGTCTTGACTATTTCCCTTAGCCTCATGTCTTGAAGGCTCATCCATGCTGTGGCATGTATCAAAACTTCTTTTCTTTTTATGACTGAATAGTTCATTGTACATTTTTAAAAAAGGTTTTAGTTATTTATTTGAGAGAGAGAGAGAAGGAGCAGGGGGAGCTGCAGAGGGAGAGGGAGAAGCAGACTCCACACTGAGCAGGGACCCTGATGCGGGGCTTGATCCTGGGACTCCTAGATCATGACCTGAGCTGAAGGCAGACACTTCACCAACTGAGCCACCCAGGCATCCCTCATTGTACATTTTTACCACATTTTACCTATACGTTAATTTGTTGATGGACTTGTGTTGCTTCCAACTTTTGACATGATAAAGGCAAAAGTAGGAAAGATTTCAACAGAATTTAGATGAAAATACTCTGAGGTGGCTCTGGTGTTAGTCTTCTAGTAATATAATGCTGAGCTTGTCATGGCTGAGTTTAATGAATTATATTGAACACATGAGATAGAAAATGCAGACCACTTATGGGCTACTGAATATATTGTCACCTTCAGAGTGTATTATTGACTATCTAGATTTTCTGAAAACACAGTCAACTTCCAAAAATGAGTAGTTTCAGCTAAGCCCAAACACCCCCTGAGTAAATGTGGCTCCGTGTCATCTCTGCTTGGTTTTTCTAGTCTACATAAATGAGCATAAATGAAGTACGTAAATCGGAACAACCCCACGAATCACTACCGCTTGCCATATTGCTATATCCGATGGCTAAGTATAAATCAGTCTTATTGAAAATGTAAGCATATTTTGATACAGCTGATCTCTTCCTTCTCTTAAAAATGCCTTCTTCATTTGTTTTTGGGATAATCACAGTCCCCAGGTTTTCATTCTCACAGGCCACCACTTGTAGTCCCCTTTGATTGAATGTTCTTTCTCTCTCTCTCTCTCTTTTTTTTTTTTTTTAACACTGGTGTACTCCAAGGATCAGTCCTGAGGCCTCTTATCTCTTCATTCCTCCCCTTGCTGATATAATTTCAAGCTGGAGTCCTGAATACCATCTACATTATAACAACCCCGAATCCTATCTCTAGTATGGGTGTTTCTCCTAAACATCAGACTCAAAATGTTCGATTGCCTATTCGATAATTCCCATTTGGATATCTAATAGACATTTTAAAAATAACATGTCTGAAATTGAACTCCTAATCTTCCCCATACACCTGCTTTTTCCCGTCACAATTAATGCCAGCTCCCTCCTTCTAGTTGCTGAAAGCAAAGTCCTTGATGTTATTCTGAGTTTCCCTCTTTCTCCTACCCCATTCCCAATCTATCAGGAAATCCGCTAGTTTCACTTTAAAAATATATCCACAATCTGATGAATTCTTTTTTTAAATCACTTTACTGGGTTCTAATTAACATAAAAGAGCTGTATATATTTAATGTATACAACTTAATGAATTTGGGTAAATGTATGCTTGTGAAACCATCTCTGCAATATATGCCACAAACATACTTTCAACACAACCACCGTATTCTCAGTCACTATTGTTTCTCTCCCAGATGGCTATGGTAGCCTCCCCCAGGCTTCTCCCTGATTCCACTCTTGTTGCCCTACAGTGTGGTCTTAACACACCACGTAGAATGATCCTCTTGGAAGTCCGTTGAATCATGCCATTTCTCAGCCTAAAATCTGTTAATGGCTCCACATTTCTCTGAGAGTAAAATCTCAAACATTTAAAAACTTTAACAAGGCCATATATGATCTGATCCCTTTCTAAGCTCATTTTCTAATTTCTCCCTACTATCCTCTCCTCACTTTGGCCAAGCTAGAATGTCCTCTTCAAACACTTCAGGTGAGTTCCTGCATTCGTGATCTGGCCCTGGCTGTTCCTTCAATCTGAAGTGGTTTTCCTCCAGGTATCCTTGTGACTCATTCTACCTTCTTCTTGGCAGGGTTGCTGCCTGTCGGTGTGGAGATTGTGCTGTAACACCAGGACCCCTGGATGAGAGGTAAGTGGGTGCAGAACCCCTGCTCCTAAGGAACGCCTTTACACTTGTGGGTCAACACAAAACTTGCTTCTCAGTAAGATACAGTCTGACCAGCCTCAGAAGTCCTGGTTTTACTCACTGTATTAGCCGTATGTTTTATTTTCTGTATTCTGAGGCTTTGCTGTCTGGGACTTTGCTGACCTTGGAGGGACTGGCCTCCCTAGCCCTAGCCATTTCCTAAAAGTAGTAAAGGATTTGCCCACAAGTGTGTCTCTCATATGCAAACCAATCAACCCAAAGCCGATACCCGCAATGACTCCTTTATCTAGCTCCTACACTCTGGGCCACTATCCATCTGCCCTAATTGCTTCACAGCCAGATACCAGACAACTAGGGATAGTCCCTATATCCCAGAGCCTGCTGAAATACTCAGCAACTAGCCAGTCCTAGGCCTGTTTATCCTCCTTGCCAGAACCTTCTTATGGAAACCGCAGTAAAGGCTCTTGGCACAGTTCCCTCTCTCTCCCCTCTGCCTCATGACTGACACTGGTGTTTCCTCATGTGGCTCCCCATGGCATTGAGTGCCCACTCCTCTGAGAAACCATAAATAATAACCTATCTCCTGGTGGCAATCATCTGCTGATCTTTTGGCCTTACTATACCTCAAATTTTCTGTTAATACACGGTATTTTAAAATACTCAATCTATTCTAATTTTAAGTAACTCATATAATCTTCTAACATATATCATTCTTTTATTTATTATCCGTCTTCCGCACTTGATCAATGAAAGCAGGAATATTTGTCTGTTTTCTTCACTGATATATCTCCCACTTTCTGTAATGGTGTGTAGCACACAGTAGGTGTCCATTGACAGTTTATAAATGAATAAATAAATGAAGAAACAGTGGTAGTCAAGTGTCAGTTTACATATATTTCAAAGGCATATATAATGTTTTTCAGTGTTTGTTTTTCAATAAACTCTAATTTCATTAAGAAATCAAGGTACCTAAATGAGCAAAATCAAATTTGAAATAAATAAAATGCATATAAATATGGGCATTTTAGTAAGAAATGAATGTTTATGTGATGCTCTTTTAACTGAGATACATTTGTCAAGCTGGCTTATAGTCAATATTTACTGAATATATAAACCCATACCTATTATACATATTGTCTATAGCTTAAGCTTATCCTTCCTCTTATTACCTGTTAAAAGAATCTCAGATTATTCAGGAAGCAGGTACAAAATGGAACCCCCAGTTATTCAGGTAGCAGGCAGAGGTCCCTTGATTTCAGAAAAGTTGAATACCTCCATCGTCACCGGATTAGCATAAATGGCAATAGGGGGCATTTGGTGGAAATGGACTCTGGATAAAATGCCACAGATTTTCACTGTTCTTACCGAGATACAGTTTTTTTTTTTTTTCATATGTAATTCTCAATGTGTTGTATGCCTTTGCCAATTACCAGCCTTTATTTATATGGCTGTTTTTTGACAAATTTGTCCAGTTATTTTATGTTTCTCAAGAGGGGATTTGGGAAGCTCTCTACTCAGTCATTCCAGAACATGCACCCCCCAGACTTTGGACTTTTAGATACCCACGGCATGTAGTGCGAGGGGGCTAGCTCTGTATAAAGGACAAGTTGGTTTAACAGACAGTCCAGATAAACTAGAATAGTGGCAGTAGTAACAATGTGATATACACTGTAGAAAGGCCTTGGCTGCTAAAAATGGTGGGACATTTCTGGCTCCTGATTGGATTTGACAGGTGAAAGAGAAGGAAGGTCTCACCCCCTGTCTCTGAGATTAAAAAATTGGAAAAGGCGGACGATTGGGTCTGGATAGGAAAATTTAAAGGTTTCAATGCATAGGTAGGTGGATATGCCTGGCAGACTGCTGAAAATATATGCAGAAAAAGAAAAAACACAGTACAATTCCACCATTCCTCAGGAATACAGGCTAAGATCGAAACTTTCGTAAATCTCTAAACGTGTGTATATTTTAGGAATAAAGAGTAACTGTGAGTGACTAAACAGTGGTGAGTGGAGGACCAAAGAAGAACCCGCCTTGACATACATCCACTGGCAGTATTACGCACTCAGTCCCTGGCTGCACGTCTAGCTTCTTGCCTTGCTGTACTGAGTATTCAAATGTATGCTTTAGAAACATCGCAATTACGTCATGGACATATGTCCACCTCAGATAGTTTACCCATGAGTGTGTCTCAGCAGCCATGGCATTTAGTCACCAGGATGCCATGTCTCTGGTCTTGGTATAGTCTTCTCCTGACTCTTTTTCTTCCCTGCCATCTCTCTGATACCTACTCTTTTTATAAATGTTTGAAAATTATAAATAGAAATATACTTTAAATATGATCGGAAACAAATAAAAAAGTTTTTTTTAAGCTTCATCTGTATATGAAGAAACCCAACTATCATCAATTCTGCTTGATTTTTGTGCCATGTTCTTGTTTTTTATTTCTTAGTGAACAGGGCCCCTTAAGTTATCATTATTATATTTTGCAACATAGAAAACTCAAGGGCATATATTTAATGAAGATGTTATTATGGTGATGAATGTTGTTATTAAGATGTCTTGGAAAATGAATTCATAATAGCTAAAATATAAATGAACTTCTCTCTTTTGAAAATATTTTGTTTCTCTTCTTTCTAAAGATATTTGTGTAGGATAGCAACTAATAATACCCATAGCAAGACACTCCTTTTCCAGAACTTTTACTGGTACTGTTGTACTTGCCTTGGATGCCATGGGTGATTCATAGATCAGGACCACTCCGTTCAAATTCATACAATTATTTCAGCAATTTCAAATGGTCTGTGTATGTGTATACACACACATATATACATATATGTGTCTGTGTGTTCCTGAAATTTTATATATTATATGCCATTATATATAGATATAGAGAGACCCAGTTTCAAGCCCAAATTCTGTGTTTAATTCTTTAAGAACCAGATAATATACTCTGGCTGTGTACATAAGGGTATATGTGTTTCTTATCCTTTATAAAACAGTGCTTGATTTCTCATCAGAAAGGTGCAGTGAGTTCACACTTTGACACATGCCTCTAATCCAAGGAGATAGTAAATGGTAATGCTTGAAACTAGAAAAAACATGGTAGAGTCAGGCCAAAAGGAACAAGATAAAAATCATCAGGGACCATAAAAAGAAGAAAACAATGATTCCGTTTCTAGGTGGTAAATCATACACGCGCTCCTTGTATTTTGGGCAACGGGCTTATTTTTCAAATTCCATGCTTGAATTCAGGGACTGAGGGGTACTGCCTCCACTTTTTAAGGAGACTGAAAACATTGTTGTGGAGGGAGGCATCGTTGTCTAGCAAAACCTCACGCTGACGCACTGCCTGAAGTTTCTAGCTTGCTGAAGGATGGGGTTCACAATACTCCCAAGATCATAGTGAGGCTGGAACACAGAGATCACCATGTCCAGTCTTGTTCTGGAGGGGGCAGTGGAAGGAGGGCCTGTGGACCAGGTGGAAACAATTGTGCAATCTCTAGATAGGCAAGGAATAATTACCACAAATTTAGCAGCTTAAAACACCTATTTTGGGGGCGCTGGGTGGCTCAGGTGGTTAAGTGCCTAACTCTTGATCTCAGTTCAGGTCATGATCTCAGGGTCATGATCTCAGGGTTGTGTCAGGCTCCGTGCTCAGCAGGGAGTCTACTTCTGTCATTCTCCCTCTGCGCCTCCCCCTGCGCCCCCCACTTGCAATGCACTCCCACACTGTCTCTCTCTCTCTCTCTAAATTAAATAAATAAAATCACCTAGTTTTTAGCTCACAGGTTTATAGATCAGAAGCTTGAGCAGGCTCAACTGGATTCTCAGTTTAGGGTCTTTTAAGTCCAAAATTAAGATCTCAGCTGGGTTTGTATCTTATCTGGAGGGTCTAGGGAAGAATGCTTCGGAGCACATTCAGGTTGTCAGGGAAATTAGGTTTCCCTGTGTGTCGGTAGCACTGAGGCCTCCTCATCCTTGCTGGATGTCAGCTAGGTGTCATTTGCAGATTCCAGAAGCCACCTGCATTACTTGGCTCTGGCCTCCATTTTCAATGCTAAGAATGGTGTGTCAAATCCTTCCGTGCTTCAGATCATTCTGAATTCTCCTCTTGCCTTTTCTGCCACCAGCTGGAGAAAGGTCTCTGCTCTTACGGGCTCATGTGATCAGATTAGGCCCACCTGGATAATCTCTCTTTGAGAGGTCAGCTATGTCCTACAACATAACACAAGCACTGGAGCACTATTTCGTAACATTCACAGGCTCCAGGATATATGGCCTGAAGCCCTTGAGCTGTATTAGTTTCCTACAGATGCTATAACAGATAACCACAAGCTGGGTGGTTAAAAACAATAACAATTTCCTCTCTCATAGATCTGGAAGCCAGAAGTCTGAAATCAAGGTGTCAGCAGGGTGCTTTCTCTGGAGCTTCCAAGAGAAAATCTATTCCATGCCTCTTCTAGCTTCTGGAGGCTACTGGGATTCCTTGGCATTCTGGGTACATCTCTGTCTGCTTCATCTTTACATTGCCTTTTCTAATGTGTGCATCTGTCCAAACTCTGTCTGCCCTTTTTCTTTTTATAAGGATACATGAGAATATATTTAGGATTCACCCAGATAATCCAGGATCAGCTCCTCTTTTCAATATCCTCAATTTAATCATATGTTTGCCATATAAAGTAATACTCACAGGTTCCAGGAATTAGGGTATAGACATATATTTTTCGGAGTGACCATAAAACCCACTATAGGGGCCTTTCATAGAAATTCTACCTACCACAGGGCAAGAGTTAAAAACAAGGAAAGCTGACAAAAAGAAATCCCATTCAAAAATTAGTCTGATGACCAAAATGCAAAGTTACATGATAAAATCTAATGCCAAGTGTGAACAAAAACCTCAGACTTTGATGCCACTCCCAAAAAATCATTGCTAGAAGAGCCTGATAAGGAATTTGAGATATATATGTCTGAGATGCTCAAACAGAGCTATGAAGGAATAATTTTTATAAAACATAACGATTTGGAAGAAAATTCATCAGAAATAAAGGAAAGATAGTATACTATAAACAAAACTAAATACTATGAAAATGGAAAGTATTTTAATTGAAATAAACCTATGCTTTTACCAAGAGGGATAAAAGTCTCCTGCTGCCCCCAATGCGAGAGTCTTGAATATTTGTGCCCTTACATGGAGAAACACTGATCAACAGACAGTGGAATATATCACTAATGTGGATCTCTACCAGGGAAGATTTTTTTTCTAGATTGTAGTTACTTAAGTGCTACATTATGTTTTGTTTTCTATTTTAACAAATGGAAAGTTCTAAGTTTTTGAAACTTCAACCACCCCAGTCCCACCTCCCCACAGTCAACAGGGCAAAGATGAGGAGCTCTACGTCAGGGTGAAGTGGGGCAACTACACAAGTGATTTTTAAAGGATGTGAACTGGAGGAGCCCTGCACCATCAGTGCACTGGTGGGACTGGACAAAGGATATGAATGGAACAAAGAACAGCGTTCAGCAGCGTGGTGTCCCTGGACAGGTGACATAAACAGTGAGGAAGAAGAGCTATGTGCCATTGTGGCAGTGGTGTAACTGGACAGACAGGGCATGTGGATGGGGAAGGGAGAGGAGTCCTACTCCGCCACTGCTGTGGGGTATCTGGCCAGAGGATGTGATCGCAGATGAGAGAATGAGCTGTACCCCCATCAGGATGGCAGTATCAGGACAGGGGGTGTGAACAGGACAAAGAAGAGGAACACCAAAATGCCTGTGCAGGGGAGTGACTGGACTGAAGAGATCTAAAGGGCAGTGGCACCCCGTCAGTGCTGTGAGGTACCTGGGCACAGAACACGAAGTGGCCAAACACAGGAGCCTGGGCCCCTGTGCGGCGGGGCAACCTGGTGGGGGAAGGTGAACAATGGAAAGAGGAGGAAGGCTGCGCTGTCAGTGAACCGCTGTTATATAGCTTGGGAAGGTGAAGAGCGGAAGAACAGGGGAGTAACTGAGCTGGGGATGTGAACGGGGCGGTTACTGAGAGCTCCGCTGTGTGGGTGCAGTGGAGTCCCTGGGAAGACCCCTATCTGTGCTCTGCTCTGATGGCCTCAGCATCCCTGCTGCCGTACTGTTCGGAGGAAGCCAGGGATGGTTTTGATGCAGGCAACGCAATGCCCTCCCAAGTCAGTCAGAACTGTAGTGCTGCTCTCCAGTGCCCCAGGAGAATTACAAGTGTGCCTTCGTGATAGCGTGATTTATAGTCATGGTGTCATAAGACATTTCATCTGCAATGGACTGGTGTGCTTTCCAGGGTGTGAGGTGACCTGACAGACACTATTGAGCTAGTTAGTGGAAAACCAATTCTCCTGTCGTCCTGCTCAGAGACTGTTGTGTGTCTGTCTCATATATTGCTGAACACTCTGAAAGCAGAGGTCTTAAATCTTCAAACACGTAATTGTCCAAGATCTATACTCTGATATAAATATGCACAATGGTTACACTCTAGAATATTAGCGAACTAATGGGGAAACCAAGTCAATGACCCAAATCCAGCCCAGGTTACAGTGACTAAAAGTCATCATGGATTATCTGGCAGCCTTGACAAACCGGGTTTCAGCAGAAAAGAGAATGGATCACAAAGCAACCCCTGCCACAGTTGGCACCTTATTGACATTTCTGCAGCCATGGCCAGGAAATCAATGGGCTGTGAACACTGAATTATCCTCTTACGCCTGGAAGTGATTCCTGCAGGCCAGGCTGCCGGATGTTAGCAGAATGACTTGCAGGAACACACACCATTCCTGGCTGCTTCCCCTTCTGCTCTGGGAATGGAGGGACCACCTTGGGTTCAAGGTTGTGCACCCCACATTCCAAAACAGCACTGTGTTCACCGTGGAGCCGTCTAGTTAGCCAGATGTCTCTCACTGCATAGTTGTGCTGTGTTTTATGTGCCAAAGTTAAAATACATTGAAGACAATAAGCCAAATTAATTGTGACCCGTGGAAACTCTAAACTTTTAGACAGTATTTGATAGGTAGGGGTATGGTGTTCATGCAGGAAAGGAGAGGAAATAAGTTTGGGAGATGAAGTGGGAAACTAAGTTTGAGGAGTGTAACCAGGGTTTGGCAGTGCCACCTTGAATAGTTGTGCAGTTTGTGCACTGCACAGAGTGCCCAGTAGGGTGGGGACAACTGAAATGTAGCCCTGATTCTCCTGTCCAACGTGCAGACCCCCATGCTGCATCTGGAAAAGGGGCACTTCTTTCTGAGTCCTCTTCTCATGAGGGGGAAACGTTTCTCGTGGGGTGAGGTAGGAGCTTTTCCAGATCATTCCCCTAGAGACGGCGGCACCTTTTCACTCTGAGAAGCTACCTTTTTCTAATTCACCACTCCAGAGGGGAACCTTTCATTTCTTAAGCATTCTTCCTGCTGGGAGCCTTCCATCTTCACCATGAAGCCAGCAGTCTGCTCACCCAGCCTGACAGTAGAGAATGCTTTCCTCTAATACACACAAAGATGCTGTATGAGTTACTGGTGACCCGGAGTTTGTGGGGACAAGGGGAAATTCCTGATGCAGGACAACTGGTTTACATTGTCCCGTGCTGGTTAGTGCACGGAGACTGTTCGGGTTACCTAAGTGTTCTGACGCCCTCCACTGGGCCAGGCACCCTCACCCCTTCCCCCCGGGGTCCAGTGACTACAGAATCAGTTCCTCACAGAGCCGGGGCCCTAAAGCACCTTGTCCGGCTCTACTGATGGGTCAGTACTTGTGCCAATATATCTGTTGTTTTATATTTATATTTAGTTTATATTTTATCTGTAATATTTGTTGTTAGATAATTCTAATAACATCCTTGATCGAAGGCTGAGGAACACACTTCACCATCCGACACCCATGAGCCTGCATCCCTGTCTCGTAGGATATTTTCTTAGCTGGTTGAGGTTAGTTTAGTCCAGTCTCGGAATCTGTGACTATCTGAATGTTCACAGTCACTCTCTCTCAGAATTCCTAAGCTTCAGCATCCCTGAGAGGTCATCACGGGAGTTGTCCAGGAGAGGCACAGCCAGGCTTCTTAACCACCCTTGCTGAAGAAATTAGCCCCTTCCTGAAAGACCGTGCTGTCTGTCAAGAGCTATGGAAACAAGTTGCAGTGGAAATAAAGATACTTAAGACTGTCCTGATGGACTTTTCAAAAGTGCACTACCAGCACCCCATCCCCCCTGCTGACGTATCACAGAGGGATTCCCTTTGCTGCCTGAGGACCCAATCCCTGCACTTCACTGCTGACCACAAGGCAGTTCTTGGCTGGGCTCTTTGCTTTTGTGACAACTTATGATAATTTGGGTCATTAGGAATTTGGTATGTTGTGGTAACCCAGCTACCGGCACCCAAGCACTCCCATCCTCCCTTGTTGCAACACAATTCTTGGTAACTCATGCCTCATTTTATATCCTGAGGATGTGGTCTTATTTTCCACAACATTAGCCCCAAGAGCTGAAAACACACTCCCCTGATGCCTATTTTAGCTAAAACCCACCTGCAGTAGACAAGGCAGAGAAATTTCCTACTGGCCAGAGAAACTTAGCTACAGAGACAAAGGCTGGCATGGCCCTTCATCGGCCCACCTTGGGCTGTCTTCACCCGGTTCCTCCAGCCCTTGACCACCTCTCAGCACCGCTTAGTGAAAACTGCCATTAAAACATTACTATGTACCAGGCACTGTTGGAAGAACTGGTGATTCACAGACACAGTCCTTTTAAGGAGTATATATTCCTGGTAGGGAGTTAGACTTTATTAAATAACTCAATGCTTCCATTGTGATGCATGACATGAATTAGAGAAATAAAGTTAAAACCTCAACAAAATGAAAGATCATTAATGTTTTACTGGAATAACACCACAATCCTTTTCAAATGTAGGCTATAAACATACTTTTTCATGTTATACTTTCCAAAAGCTTTTCAAAGTTTACTCCCCTCCTCTGACCACCAGGCCTTTGACTGAAGAATTTCAGGCATTTACATTTAAAATAATCATCGACAGGTGAGGAATTACTAATGTCATCTTGTCAATTTTCTGTGCATTTTATAGATCCTTTTTAGCTTTTTCCTCTTTTGCTGTCTTCTTTGTGAATTGATGATTTTCTGTAGTGATGTGCTTTGATTCCCTTCTCTTATAGGTGTCTGAACATCATTGGAACAGTAATTTTTACTTCTGTCTTGGCCAGTTCATAGATCTCCATTTCTCTGTGGTCAGTTACTGGATGGTTACTGTGTTCCTTTGGTGATGTCATGTTTGGCGGTATCATTCTTCGTAATCCTTAGAGTCTTACATTTGCTCTATTCCTCTTTTCCCACCAAGGGGAATTCTCTTGGGGCCAGGAAATTCCCTCTTGGTGCTGAAAAGTCCTGGCCTGGGGGTAGGATGATGCAGGCAAAATGAAACTATTCTTCCTATGCTTTTTATGCATTTATTCGCAGGGATTTTTTGCTCCACTATATTGCTGAAGCTTCTGAAGTGGACTTCTCAGCTCTCCCAAAGCTATTTTAATTTGTGGGTAGCTGTCTAATCGTTGCTTTTTATAGCAGGATGGAGGCTGGAATCCATTACTCCGCCATATTGGTGATGTCCTTACTTTCTGTCTCTTTTTCATTTTTTTTTTTAATAATGATTTTTTATTATATTATGTTAGTCACCATACAGTACATCCCTAGTTTTCGATGTAAGGCTCGATGATTCATTAGTTGTGTATAACACCCAGTGCACCATGCAATATGTGCCCTCCTTACTACCCATCACCGGCCTATCCCTTCCCCCACCCCCCTCCCCTCTGTAGCCCTCAGTTTGTTTCTCATAGTCCATAGTCTCTCATGTTTCATTCCCCCTTCTGATTACCCCCCCCTTTCTTTATCCCTTTCTTCCCCTACTGATCATTCTAGTTCTTATGTTCCATAGATGAGAGAAATCATATGATAGTTGTCTTTCTCTGCTTGACTTATTTCACTAAGCATTATCTCCTCCAGTGCCGTCCATGTTGTAGCAAATGTTGAGAACTCGTTCTTTCTGATTGCTGAGTAATATTCCATTGTATATATGGACCACAACTTCTTAATCCAGTCATCTGTTGCAGGGCATCTCGGCTCCTTCCACGATTTAGCTATTGTGGACATTGCTGCTATGAACATTGGGGTGCATATGGCCCTTCTCTTCACTACGTCTGTATCTTTGGGGTAAACACCCAGTAGTGCAATGGCTGGATCATAGGGTAGCTCAATTTTTAACTTTTTAAGGGACCTCCACACTGTTTTCCAGAGTGGCTGTACCAACTTGCATTCCCACCAACAATGTAGGAGGGATCCCCTTTCTCCACATCCTCTCCAACAATTGTTGTTTCTTGCCTTGTCTATTTTTGCCATTCTAACTGGCGTAAGGTGGTATCTCAATGTGGTTTTGATTTGAATTTCCTTGATGGCTAATGATTTTGAACATTTTTTCATGTGTCTGTTATCCATTTGTATGTCTTCATTGGAAAAGTGTCTGTTCATATCTTCTGCCCATTTTTTGATTTGTTTGTTTCTCGTGTATTGAGTTTGAGAAGTTCTTTGTAGATCTTGGATACCAGTCCTTTATCTGTAGTGTCATTTGCAAATATCTTCTCCCATTCCGTGGGCTGCCTCTTAGTTTTTCTGACTGTTTCCTTGGCTGTGCAGAAACTTTTAATCTTGATGAAGTCCCATAAATTCATTTTATCTTTTGTTTCTCTTGCCTTTGGGGATGTATCATGAGAAAGGTTGCTTTGGCCGATGTCGTAGAGGTTGCTGCCTATGTTCTCCTCTAGAATTTTGATGGATTCCTGTCTCACATCGAGGTCTTTCATCCATTTGGAGTTTATTTTTGTGTATGGTGTGAGAGAGTGGTCAAGTTTCATTCTTTTGCATGTAGCTGTCCAGTTTTCCCAGCATCATTTATTGAAGAGACTGTCTTTTTCCCACCGGATGTTTTTTCCTGCTTTATCAAATATTAGTTGCCCAAAGAGCTGAGGGTCCATTTCTGGGCTCTCTATTCTGTTCCATTGGTCTATGTGTCTGTTTTTGTGCCAGTACCATGCTGTCTTTGTGATCACAGCTTTGTAGTACAGCTCGAAATCCGGCATTGTGATGCCCCCAGCTTTGTTTTTCCTTTTCAACAGTTCCTTGGAGATTCGGGGTCTTTTCTGGTTCCATACAAATTTAAGGACTATTTGTTCCAGTTCTTTGAAAAACGTTCTCGGTATTTTGATCGGGATAGCATTGAAAGTGTAGATTGCTCTGGGTAGCATGGACATTTTAACTATGTTAATTCTTCCGATCCATGAGCATGGAATATCTTTCCATCTTTTTATGTCTTCCTCAATGTCTTTTAAGAGTGATTTATAGTTTCTAGAATAAAGGTCCTTTACGTCTCTGGTTAAGTTAATTCCAAGGTAACGTATGGTTTTTGGTGCTATTATAAATGGGATGGATTCCCTGATTTCTCTTTCTTCGTTCTCGTTATTCGTGCACAGAAATGCAACTGATTTCTGAGCATTGATTTTGTATCCCGCCACGTTACTGAATTGCTCTATAACTTCTAATAGTTTGGGAGTGGCTTCTTTTGGGTTTTCCATATAGAGTATCATGTCGTCTGCGAAGAGAGACATTTTGACTTCTTCTTTGCCAATTTGAATACCTTTGATCCCTTTTTGTTGTCTGATTGCTGTTGCAAGGACTTCTAGTACTATGTTGAATAATAGTGGCGAGAGTGGGCATCCTTGTCGTGTTCCTGATCTTAAGGGAAAGGCTTCCAGCTTTTCCCCATTGAGAATAATATTTGCAGTAGGCTTTTCATAGATGGCTTTTATGAGATTGAGAAATGTACCTTCTATTCCTACACTCTGAAGGGTTTTAATCAGGAAAGGCTGCTGTATTTTGTCAAATGCTTTTTCGGCATCGATTGAGAGGATCATATGGTTCTTGAGTCTTTTCTTGTTGATATGATGTATCACGCTGATTGATTTGCGAATATTGAACCACGCTTGCATCCCAGGTATGAATCCCACTTGATCGTGGTGGATAATCCTTTTAATGAACTGTTGGATTCTATTAGCAAGTATCTTGTTGAGGATTTTGGCGTCCATATTCATTAGGGAAATCGGTCTGTAATTCTCCTTTTTGAGGGGTTCTTTGCCTGGTTTGGGGATCAAGGTAATATTGGCCTCATAGAATGAGTTTGGCAGCTTTCCTTCTGTTTCTATTTTTTGAAATAGCTTTAGGAGAATAGGTATTATTTCTTCTTTGAATGTTTGGTAGAATTCCCCGGGAAAACCGTCCGGGCCTGGAGTTTTGTTATTTGGAAGGTTGTTTATCACTGACTCAATTTCTTCATAATTAATTGGCCTGTTTAAGAAATCAATTTCTTCCTTTTTCAGTCTTGGTAGTTTATAGGTTTCCAGGAAGGATTCCATCTCTTCCAGATTGCTTAGTTTATTGGCATATAGCTGTTGATAAAAATTTCTAATAATCCTTCCAATTTCAATGGTGCTCGTCTTGACCTCTCCTTTTTCGTTCATAATTTTAATAATCTGGGTCCTTTCTCTTTTCTTTTGGATAAGTCTTGCCAGTGGTCTGTCAATTTTATTGATTCTCTCCAAGAACCAGCTTCTAGTCCTGTTGATCTGCTCTACTGTACTTCTGGTTTCTGCTTGATTGATTTCAGCTTTAATTTTGGTCAACTGCTTCCTTGTGCGTGGATTAGGCCTGTCCCTCTGTTGCTGTTCCAGCTTCTTGAGGTGAGAATATAAAAACTGCATTTTAGATTTTTCTATTCTTTGGAGTGAGGCTTGGATGGCTATGTATTTCCCCCTTAGGACTGCCTTTGCAGTATCCCATAGGTTTTGGACTGTTGTATTTTCATTCTCATTGGTCTCCATAAATTGTTTAATTTGATTTTTGATTTCCTGGTTTATCGAGTCATTCCTGAGCAGGATGGTTCTTAGTCTCCAAGTGTTTGAGTTTCTTCCAAATTTTTCCTTGTGGTTGAGTTCCAATTTCAGAGCGTTGTGGTCTGAGAATATGCAGGGGATAATTTCAATCTTTTGGTATCGGCTGAGACCTGTTTTGTGTCCCAGAACATGGTCTATTCTTGAGAATGTTGCAATGGGCATTAGAATAGAATGAGTATTCTTTGTTTCTGGGGTGTAGTGTTCTATATATATCTAAGAGGTCCAACTCGTCGAGTATGGCATTCAAAGCCTTTGATTCTTTGCTTAGTTTTTGCCAGGGTGTTCTGTCTATTTCTGAGAGTGGAGTGTTGAGGTCCCCTACTATTAATGTATTTTTATCTATATGTCTCTTTATTCTGGTTAAGAGTTGGCTTGTGTATCTTGCTGCTCCCCTGTTGGGGGCATATATATTTATAATTGTCATATCCACTTGTTGAATACTTCCTTTAAGAATAATATAGTGCCCTTCTGCATCTCTAACTATAGTCTGTAGTTTAAAATCCAATTTATCTGATATGAGAATTGCTACCCCAGCTTTCTTTTGAGGTCCATTTGTGTGAAAGATGGTACTCCATCCCCTTACTCTCAGTCTGAATGCATCTTTGGGTTCGAAATGAGTCTCTTGTAGACAGCAAATGGATGGGTCATTTCTTTTTATCCAATCTGCAACCCTGTGGTGTTTTAAGCAAGAATTTAAACCATTAATGTTAAGGCTGAGTACTGAGAGATATGCTTTTAATTCTGCCATGTTGTCAGTAAAGTCTTTGTTTGTATTGGCTGTGACTTTCTGTTTTGTATCACTCTTGGGGCCTTTTTACTTTTATAGAACCCCCCTTAATACCTCCTGTAGGGCTGGTTTCGTGGTTACGAAATTGGCTAGTGACTGTCGATTCTGAAATGTCTTTATTTCTCCATCAATTCTGAATGACAGCCTTGCTGGATAAAGGATCCTTGGCTGCATGTTTTTCTCTGAAAGAGCTTTAAAAATGCTCCCCCAACCCTTTCTCTCATTCCAGGTCTGTGTAGACAGGTCTGACGTAATTCTGATGCCTTTGCCTTGGTACGTGAGAAATTTCTTTGCCCTGGCCGCTTTCAATACTGTATCCTTGGATCTCATATTTGCGAGTTGCACTATGACGTGACGTGGTGTAGGTCTGTCATGGTTGAGCTTGGGAGGGGTCCTCTCTGCCTCTTGGACAAGAATTTTTGTTTCCCTTGCTAGATTAGGGAAGTTTTCAGCTACAATTTGTTCAAATATCTCTTCTAGACCTCTGTTTTTCTCCACCCCCTCGGGGATGCCGATGATTCTAACATTGGATCGTTTCGTTGAGTCAGTAATCTCCCGTAGCCAACATTCGTGGGCGTGGATTTTTTTAAGACCATCTTCTATTTTTATTTTTTCCTCTATTAACCCATCCTCCAATTCACTAACCCTTTCCTCCGCTTCGGTGACCCTGGCCGTCAGAGCCTCTAGTTTTGCCTGCATTTGGCTCATAGAATTTTTAATTTCTGTCAAATTCGCTCTCATTTCCGCCCTTAGGGATTCTATATTCTCAGTAACATTTTCCTGAATACTTTTTTCAAGTCTACTCATTATCTTGACCATTGTTACTCTGAATTCCATTTCTGATAATTTGGTTACATCCATATCCGTTACTTCTGTGGCAGAGGCCACTGACTCACTGTCTTTTCTTTGCTGGGGGGGGGGGGCTTCTCCTTCTTGTCATTTTAATGAGGGGAGTTTGCGGGGTTGTCCAGAGCCCAAAATTATTGACTGGGTCCCAGGCCGTGCCCCTTGTTTTATAGGGATCTTAGAGATGTGGGCTTCTTCTTTAAAGATTTTATTTATTTACTTATCTGAGAGAGGGAGACAGACAGTCAGCAAGAACGGAACAGAAGCAGGGGAGTGAGAGAGGAAGAAGCAGGCTCCCAGCGGAGGAGCCCGAAGAGGGACTCCTTTCCGGAACGCTGGGATCACGCCCTAAGCCGGAGACAGGCGCTCAATGACGGCGCCACCCAGGCACCTCCGGTTGTGGGCTTCTTGATTTTTCAGCCTGCCTTCTGTGTTCTGGGGGAGGGGCCTGCCGCGCCGATACTCAGGCAACCCTGTTTGGGTAGAGTCTCCGTGTCCCCTGCGAGGGAGGATGGGGATGGGCACTCTCTGAGCCGGTATTTCCAGGCTTTTGTTCTCTGGCGGCTTTCCCTGGCGGCCGGCTATGCCTCTTCTGAGGGTCAGAGCAGCAGAGGCTGCATTGTCGCAGAACAGAGGGATTGCGGCCCGTTCTCCACTGATGTTCTGGCCACTTTAACTCTGTTACTGTTGGTGCTGCTCAACCCTGCGGCGTCCCGGGATGTGCGCACCAACTCGGCGTCCCAGCCCTCACTTCCAGGGCCGGCGCGTCTCTGTCCTTTGTGTTTCTAATGCCGCCAGCCACCGGCCGCCCCGCGCGCTCCCGGGTCTCCCGGTCTCAGTCTATGCCCGGTGAGCACACCTCGATTCCGGAGTTTTGTGAGAAGCCTGGTGGCGTGCGCACCCGGTTCAGGGTCTCAGTCTGCTGTTTCGCTGGTGCCGACCGCGAGTCCGCCCGCTCCCCCGTGCAGGTGGCCCGCCAGCCGCCAGCCGCCCTGCGCGCGCTCAGGGAGTTCCCGGTCTCAGTCTGGATCCCGTGAGCACACCGGGATTCCGGTGTTCCGGGAGATGCCTGGTGGCGCGCGTTCACGGCTCACCGGTCTCAGTCCGCTCTCTCGCGGGTGCCCTCTGTGAGTCCGCCCGCTCCCCCGTGCAGGTGGCTGCCGCTTCCCGGCGCCCAAACGCGGCGACTCCCTCCCCCTTCCGTTTATCTTCCGATATCCGTGCACGTTTTACAGCTCCCCTCTTCGTACCTCAATACTCAGCGCTGGAGATGTTCATTTGTAGAGATCCAGATGCATCATCCTGCGTCTCAGGCTGATTCCGTGGTTATTTAGGCTGGTCTGGTACCTATCCAGCTCGACTCAGGGGACAGGCTGAAAAAGGGGTCCCCTACTCCTCCGCCATCTTAACTCTCTCCTTCTGTCTCTTTTTCAAAGAAATGCTGTGCTCTTATGTTGCCATGCCATTATAAGAGTAGATACATGATTAAGTTTGACTTAGGAGAATACCCTATGTCCCCCTGCCCATCCACACACATGCACACACATGTACATGCACACACATTCAGGTGCAGATCGTGACTGGGTGAGAGTTGCAGAGAGAGTTGACCCAGTCTGATCAGTCAGATTCTACTCTAGTGCCTTTGCTGCAACCGTCAGGAAAAAGGGGCTTTTTTGTGTCCAGAATTTCTAGCTCTAAAAGTAGTGTGTACTTACAGTAGCATCTCCGCATCCACAAGGGAAAGAATAATCTAGGGGTAAATCCAACAATGAGAAAAGCGAAGTTGAAATATGGAGAACAGAAGAGAGAATCTTAATGACTTAGTTCAGCCTCCTGGGTCAGATACAGATCTAATAATATCTGAAGATAGCTTGCATCATTCTTTTCATGCCGCGTACCATATTTATGTTTTCTTTAGTATGAGAATATTTTCTGCTATGGGTTCTGAAAAACACTGATAGTAGGAAAAGATGAACAGAGAGGACTGTGTATACCCATAGAATATATGCATTGTGCTCTGGAGTAAGGAATGAGGTTAGATAATTAGATGAACCAGAATATCTCCAGAAGGGGAAAAATTCCATTTCTGTCTCTCAAAACATGAACCATGACGTTCTCATTTGTTTATAGAAGGCATTTGAAAAATACTACCACTCAGTCCTTCTTGTTTTGGGGACATCTGAGGAATCCAGAAGTTTGTACAAGAAGTCTGTGAATTTATATATTACTTTATTATTGACAGCATGGGTTTATTCTATGAATTTTGTTGTCAAAACAACTTTTTGAGCTTTCTGTGGCATGTATATCATTTCCATTGTACAGAAAAGAATAGTGGGACAAAAGAAAGTCCCATGGTTTGCCCAAAGCTATGAAAATAATTAGGGACTGGGCTGGTATTTGAAACTAGGTCTTCTGATCCTAGATTTGGTGTTTATTTCTCAAGACAACTCTTTATTCCATGTTCAGTAGTGCCTCATTTTCTGGGAAAAATTATTAAATTCACAAAGTATCCTAATCATCTCTTTTTAAAAAAATATATACTTAATTTTTTGAGATGTAATTCACATACCATACAGTTCACTTATTTAAAATATATAATTCATTTGTCTTCAGTATATTCATAGATATGTGCAACCATCAACAAAGTCAATTTTAGAATGTTTTCATCACTTCAAAAGAAACCCTATACACTTTATTTATCACCCTCATATTCCCCTGCTCCTGAACAACCAGTGGACCAAAGAAGTGTTCTTTGAATACAAAAAGGGAAATAAAAAAATCTTCAAACAAATAAAAATGGAAACACAAAATATGTAAACATGGGATATAGCAAAAGCAATTCTCTTAGGCAGTTATAATGTCAAATGCATACATTAGGAAAAAGGAAACATAGGCAACAAGCTGCCCAAGTTTATACCTGAAGAAACTAGAAAAAGAATAATAAATGAAGCCTAGAGTTAACAAAAGGAAGGTGATAATAATAAGAGCAGAAATAAATGAAATAGGGAATAGGAAAACAACAGAAAAGATGAGCAAAACTGAGGTTTTTTTTTTTTAAAGATAAACAAAAATCGACAACATTTTTGCTAAATTTACCAAGAAAAAATACAGAGGACTCAAAATCAGAAGTAAAAGAGGATATATTACAACTGATATCACAGAAACACAAAGGATCTTAAGAGACTCATGAACAACCATATGCCAACAAATTTAACACCTTGGAAGAAATGGATAAATTTGTAGAAATGTACAACCTATGAATACTAAATCATGAAGAATAGAAGATCTGAACAGAACGGTAATGAGAGACTGAATCATTAATCAACAACTTCCCAACAAAGAAAATCCCAGGACTAGATGCCTTCATGAGTGAATTCCACCAAATAAAGAAGAATTAACACCAATTCTTCTCAAACTCTTCTAAAAAAATAAAATGGAAGAGGAGGGAACAGTCCCAAACATATATTTTATTAGGCCAGTTTTACCCTGGTACCAAAGGACACTACAAGAAAAGAAAACTACAGACAAATGCCCCTTGAAAATATAGATGGAAAATTTCTCAACAAAATATTAGCAAACTGAATTCAGCAGAATATTAGAAAGCAGCAGAATATTAGAAAGATCATACATCATGAACAAGTGGGAGTTATCCCTGGGATGCAAGGGTGGTTCAGCATACACAGATCAATAAATGTGATACACCACATTAATAGAATGAAAGTCATAAGATCATATCAGTAGATGTAGGAAAAGCGTTTGAAAAAAAATACATCCTTTTGTGATAAAAACCCTCAACAAAGTGGATACAGAAGAAACATACTTCAACATGATAAAAGCCTTCCATCTGTGACAAACCCACAGCTAACATCACACTCAATGGTGAAAGACTGAAAGCTTTTCTGTAAAATCAGGAGAAAAAAATAAGTGTGTCTACTGTCATTACTCCTATTCAACATAGTACTGGAAGGTCCTAGCCTGAGCAACTAGGCAAGAAAAAAAAAATAACAAAAGGCATGCAAATTGCAAAGGATGAAGTAAAATTGTTGTAGTAGACATGATCATATACATAGAGAAACCTAAAGACTCCACCAAAAAACTGTTAGAATTTTAAAAATTTAGTAGTTTCAGGATACAAAATCAACATACAAAATTCAGTTGCATTTTATACACTAACAACAAAATACCTGAAAATAAATCTCATTTATAACACTGTCAAAAAGAAAATACCTAGAAATAAATTTAATCAAGGAGGTTAAAGATTTATAAACTGAAAACTGTAAGACATTGATTAAAATTAAGAAAGACACAAATAAATGGAAAGATATCACATATTCATGGATTGAAATAGTTATATTGTAAAAATGTCCATACTATCCTAAACCATCTACAGATTCGATGTAGTCCCTATCAAGATTTGTGCATTTTTCACAGAAATAGAAAAAGCAATCCTAAAATTAACATGGAACCACAAAAGACCCCCAAAAGCCAAAGCTTTCTTGAGAAAGAACAAAGCTGGAGGCGTCATACTTCCTGATTTCAAACTATATTACAGAGCTATAATGATCAAAACAGTATGGTACTATTATAAAAACAGACACATAGACCAGTGGACCAGAATCAAGAGCCTAGAAATAACCTAACACATACATGATCAACTAATGTTTGACAAAGGAGCCAAGAATACTCCTTGGGGAAAGAATAGTCTCTTCAATGAATGGCATTGGGAAAACTAGATATCCACATACAAGAGAATGAATTTGGACCCCTGTCTTTTTTTCACTGAAGTATAGTTGACATTCAATGCTATATTAGTTTCAGGTGTACAACATAGTGATTCATCAATTCCATACATTAGGCTATGTTCACCACAGTAAGTACGGTCAGCAGCCATCACCATGCAATGCCATTACAATATTATTGACTATATTCCCCATGTCTCACCTTTCAACCTTGTGGCTTCTTCATTCTATTACTGGAAATTTGCACCTGTTAATCCCCTTCATCTATTTCACCCATTCCCCCAACCCCCACCCCTCTGGCAACCAGTAGTTTTAGACCCCTATCTCATACCACTCACAAAAATTAATGTGAATTAAGAACTTAAACAAAAGAGCTGAAATCATAAAATTCCTTGAAGAAAACATAGGGGAAAAGTTCTTTCACACTGGACTTGACAATGATGTTTTGGACTTGACACCAAAAGCATAGGCAACAAAAGCAAACATGAACAAGTGGGACTATATCAAACTGGAAAGCTTTGACACAGTGAAAGGAATAATCAACAAAATGAAAAGGCAACCTATGGAATGGGAGAAGATATTTGCAATATCTTGGCTAATATCCAAAATATTTAAAGAACTCATACAACCCAGTAGCCAATGAATACATAAAAACTAATTAACTGGTTAAAAAATGGGCAGAGGGTTGACTAGGCATTTTTCCTAAGGAGATATCCAAGTGGCCTCTAGGCTCATGGGAGGATGTTCAATATCAGTAATCATCAGAGAAACTCAAAACTTCAATTAGATAAGAGATAATAAGAGCTAGTGAAGATGTGGAGAAAAAGGAACCTTTGTGCACTGTTGGTGCGGATGTAAGTTGGTATAAACACAATGAAAACAGTATGGAGGTTCCTCCCAAAATTAAAGATAGTACTATCACATGATCCAACACTCCCACTTCTTTTTTTTTAAGAGTTTATTTATTTATTTGAGAGCACACATGCACGAGACAGAGAGAGAGAGAACAAACGAGTGGGGGGAGGAGTAGAGGGAGAAGCAGACTCCCTGTGGATCAGGGAGCCTGATGCAGCACTCGATCCTAGGACCCTGGGATCATGGCCCAAGCCAAAGGCAGATGCTTAACTGACTGAGCCACCCAGGTGCCCTTGCACTCCCACTTCTGAGTATATATCAGAAAGAAGTTAAATCACTATCTCAGAGACCTGTCTGCACTCTCATGTTCATTGCAACATTATTCACAATAGCCAAGAAAGACATGGAAACTATCAAAGTGTCCACCAATGGATGAAAGGATAAAGAAAATGTACTACACACACACACACACACACTGGAATATTATATAACCATAAAAAGAAGGAAATCCTGCTATTTGTGATAACATGGATGGACCTCAAGGGCATTATTCTCAGTGAAATACATCAGAAAGTAACAAATAGTATATGACTCACTTACCTGTGAAATATAAAAAAGCCAAACTCAGAAACAGAGAGTAGATTGGCAGTTACCTGCAGCTGGGGGTGTGGGAAATATGCTAGTGAGTGGGTACAAACTTCCAGTTATAGAAAGAACAAAGTCTGGGAAAGTCATGTACAGCATAGTGACTGTAGTTGACAATACTGCGTACGTGAAAGTTGCTGAAAGAGTAGATCTTAACTGTCCTCACTACAGCAAAAATGAAAACCATGTGAGGTGATAGATATGCTAACTGATCTTATTTTGGTAATCATTTCACAATATATACATAAGGTATCAAATTATCACATTGTACACCTTCAGTGTACATGATGTTACGTATCAATTAAACCTCACCAAAACTGGGAAAAGGTAACATATGTCAAACATAGGTAGTAAAAATCCTATTTACCTTTTTTTCCTTTCTATCAAACAGTGAGTAAAGTATTTCAGGAAATCTAGGTCATTGATAGGAAGTGGGGCTTCTTTCCAACATATGGTGGGAGTAACTGTAAAATGTTTTTGGGAGTCACTGAAAGCCCTCGATGACCCATTTAGAATCCTCTTTTCTGTGGTATGTGAGAGAGAGCGAGAGAGACAGAGAGAGACAGAGAATGTAGACACATTACCCTGAGGAACTAGCAACGAAAATGCAGGTGCTTAGAGCTCAGGCTCTGAAGCCAGGTCGGCCATGTTTAAATCTTGAATTTACAGGCTGCGTGATCTAGAACAAATTATTCCAGCACTTAGGCCCTGATTCTTAACAATTAATGCGGAGAAAATAAGAGCACCTACTTCAGAGGATTTTTGTAAGGATTGGGTGAATTAATTCATGTGAAAGATGTAGGACAATGCTGGGCATACAGTAAGCAGCAGTTATTGCTGTAATTTTAAAGATGACCCTTTGTAATTACAGAAAGGCAAATGCAGTCACATGAAATGATGTCATGCTCCTGAGAATCAACTGCAAAATTGCTTATTTCTCCAGGCTTTTCTGTTGTCCCCAAATCATACTACTTGGTGGTAATTCTCTAATAAGTAGAAATGGCACGGCAAAGATAAAACAGAGTGAAAGAGGGAGAGAATCATTTCCCCTAAATTCTGATTTATACAACCCAAGGGAAGAGAGAAGAGCTAGAAACTGAAGCCAGGGGACCCACACCAATCACAGTGTCTGCAGCTCTGCCTCTCGCTGTGATATTCTGACCTCTGCATATTTACATTCCTTGTGCTCCATGCTGATTTGCTTCACGAGGCACAGCCGCTGTGTCTCATCAATTAAAACGGGTTCCCAAATCCTCAGCTGTGAGTTTCTCATGACCCCTGGTTTCAATGTGATGCATTTTTATTTCATGGTAAATGTCAGTTTTCATCAGTTCAAATGTCCTCATGACATAATATGACTTGAAGATATGCAAATACCTTCCTACCAGATACTTCTAATTAGGTAGGGGTCTTGGGTGGGGAGGTACTCCGTAATTACTTCTGAGGTAATCAGGAGAAATCACATTTGATTATATGCTCTACGGTGGCTTCCAGAAACTCAGGGCCAGTATTTACTGCCACGGGCCTTCTGGGAGGCAGGCTCCCAGCTTTGCTTTTCTGGAAAGATACTTCTCTCTCCTCTCAGCTTTCTCAGGCCACCTCCTCCACCTTTATATTCACGGTTTGCAGACAGCCGGGGACCTTGGTTTGCATTAAAAGTGGGCCACCAACCAGGCTGAGAGCAAAGCTGCACCATTCTGAAGATACCCAATAATCAAATTTCCAAGCAAACACACAGGTGTCAGGTGGCTTTAATCGGAAATCGTTGGGAAATGTCACAAGTACAGGCATTATGGTTAAAGGGAACTTGTCAACTAGTGGGGAAGTGACAGTGATGGTGTCTGGCTTGGACACAGGACAGGGCTTCAGTGCTTAACTGAATGGAAGAGAAATCTGTGAAGAACTACCACCATGAGACCTTGAGGCCATAAATCCGTTTTTATGTACTTTCACCTGTTTCAGGCTCTTTGAGATCATTTTATGTCGTGATTCTTAGTTTGACTCATAATTGTTAAAGCTTCACGTTCTTAAATATGATAGGGTTTAAGTTAAGCCACACCTTCTGGACTGACAGTAAAGAGTGAGACTATGAAATCCAGGGAACATTTCAAATAAGTGTGTGTGGTTTGCCTGGATCACTTCCACTGTCCTGACTCAGGTATAAATGCAGAAGGAAGGCTCCCCTCAGTGACTCACTGAATTTTCCTACCGCTGGTTTGCAAGTCTCTGTGGGTTTTCTGCTTAAATAGGGAAACAGTAACCAGATTATCTACTGTGATTGCAGGGGTCCAGGGAAGGATGCCAGATGTCTCTCTGGTGCTGACATCTGCTCAAGTGGAAGAGAATCTGACCCACACTGCAGTGCTCAATGCTCGCGTGACTTAATAGGTAGAGGAGGCAGTATTGTTAGGCTGTGTTCTAGGAATGGGGAGTGCCTAGTCAGCTGGGTCGACAAAGGCACAAAATGTGCTTTGATTTCAAGCAGTTGAGGTACTGTAATTCTGCATTTACCAGGAATTACACAAAGATTGCATTCTGATTTCAGAATTTGTGAATTTCTGTGTTCAGAGACAATTTAATTGTCATTGCCTTGCAGCCCTTATTAGGGGCAGAGGGTAGAGCCATTCAAAGTCCAGTCCAAAATGCTAATCATAAAAAAGTGTTTATATTTGAAATGTAACAGTGGGTCACTTAGGGCCGAGGGGGTGAGAAATGGTTCAAGTGTAATCTAGGATTAGGCAAGAGATAGTAATAGAGAAATGTCATGCCTGATTTAATCACTGTAAATAGCCAGAAGAATAATTTCAAGACAAAATAAGGGCTCTGTACCACCCCTTAAGAAAGCTGACGGGTCTTGGGGCGCCTGGGTGGCTCAGTCGTTAAGCATCTGTGTTCGGCTCAGGGCGTGATCCTGGCGTTATGGGATCGAGCCCCACATCAGGCTCCTCTGCTGGGAGCCTGCTTCTTCCTCTCCCACTCCCCTGCTGTGTTCCCTCTCTCACTGGCTGTCTCTATCTCTGTCAAATAAATAAATAAAATCTTAAAAAAAATAAAAACCTGACGGGTCAAACTATTCAATTTAATTGCCTGAAAGAAATTTAAATTACCTATATTTGATAGTTACTCATTGTGCAGCATAGTAAGCTGACACCCCTCAATTCCAATGTCACGGTTTCAACAGAAAACTTCAGAAGCCAATAGACAACACTCATTCTGTCTTACAGCTACACACCGGTTAAGTATTGCTTACTCACATTCTTGCAGTCAATGTAAATGTGGCTTCTCCCAGGTCACTTCCCTGATGAACAGTATGTACCTCGTGCCCCAACTTTGTTGCTGAAGGATTTAGAGGATCATGTTGGGAAAGGGACTTTAACTTAGAGTATCAATTTACCTGCCCCTGGGACTGAATCAGTAGCAGGGAGAAGAAGCTGGAAGATTGTGTTAGTGGACTGGGATGACGAGTTGTGTTGGTGATAGAGTACCCTAGACACGGCCAGGTGGGACATGAGCACCGTAGCTGATGGAGTGAACTCCTTGGCATGTGTATGGGTTTGCCCTGGACCACTGGCCTGCAGGGTACACAAGACAAACTGGGGTCGGTTGTTAATAAGCAAAACAAAGCATGGACTTCTTAAAATAATTACAAGGAAAATGTAGTGAAACAGTCCCTGCACGAAGGTAGAAAGCAACTGAGCAGGGAGCTCAACCTCTGTGCAAAATTGTGGCTTAAGTATCCCTGCTCCGTGTCTTAGTTGTCAGGAGGCTACAATTACAGCGAGGAAATAAAAGGTTTGCTGCGGTCTCATATAGCAGCGGCACAACAGGCTTGACCCTGCTGGAATCATAAAACAAGGCCAAATCAAATGATTCCTGGTGCAAAACACCGCAAGTTGCTTTATGAGCAGCACTATTTAATTTTCTTTTGGTTTAGTTTCATTTACTTTGTTTCTAGAACTGGCATTTCAACATTTTTCTGAACAAAGGAAACTATGTTTCAGACATGTTTCTGCCCGGGGTTGTGTCCCCAGCTCCAGGCCAAAATGCCTCAGTGACATTATTTTTCAGTGGTTGACCAGAAGAAGCTTATGGAACTTTGCAGTAGACACTCAAAGTGACAGGACAATAGCGTGTCACTTCACTTGTCACCAAACAAGGTAAGGGTTCTCTGTATCTGTAAGGGAAACACGTTCTTTTTTGGCTCATGAGTTCTGAGCAACTAACGTTGGCCCTACAGGCATAGTCTCTTCTGTTAGGAAAAGAGTTCTAAGAAATGAAAGTATAAAAAATTGAAAAGCCTGGGATGTCTGGGTGGCTCAGTCGGTTAAGTGTCTGCCTTTGGCTCCAGTCGTGATCCCAGGGTCCCGAGAGCGAGTCCCACATTGGGCTCCCTGCTCAGCAGTGAACCTACTTCCCCCTCTGCCTGCCACACCTGCTCGCTCTCTCTCTCTGTCTCTCTCTCCCTGACAAATAAATAAATAAAATCTTAAAAAATAGAACTGGAAAGCCTGACCTAACTTTATGCAAAATTTCCATAGCTCTGTGTTCTGCATAGTATGTTCATTCTAAAAGTTTTCAAATACACATACTCCTAATCTGTTATTGCGTCAATTTTCTTTCTTTCTTTCTTTTTTTAAGATTTTATTTTTAAGTGATCTCTACACCCAACGTGGGGCTCAAACCCGTGACCTTGAGATCAGGAGTCACAGCTCTTCCAGCTGAGCCAGCCAGGCATGCCGCTTTGTGTCCATTTTCATTAGCTCCAGAAGATAGGGAGTTACGGGACGTGTGAAATAGAAACCAGGACGTGGCAGGGAAAGATGCAGACATAGAATACAGATTTTACAAACGTTGTGCCTAATCCAATATCTACTCATTGAAATTTGTGGCAAAGATGTACTTTGCCTTTTGTTAAACTCCCACTTGAAGAAGACACTGAAATAATTAGGAGGTTTTGCACTCTGACAGAGTAAAGCAGAATTACTCAGATGCTCTCGCAGGAATATCGGTAAGAGGCCTGTGCTAACAGTAGAAATGAAGATGGTAGGAATAACCTACTTTGTGTCTTGTCACCTGTCAGTGGGTCCTATACTTACTTTGTTTCTATTGGAGGACATGAAGGTAATACTCTTAATAGGCTGCCAAATGGCCCACGCTGGGCCTACTGCATAAGCTGGAGGTAGGCAAAGCATCTTATAGCTTAGCAACATCTGTTTGCTAACATCTCCTTTACTAGCAACATTCTTTATGTTATCACCCACGACCATTCACGGATCCCCCTTCCCTGTTGACAGTGTCCACACAAACATTTGCTGGGGTGGGGCAAAGAGGCCAAGGTTTGTTTGTTTGTTTGTTTCTCTCTTTCTCTCTCTCTCTCTCTCTTTCTTTCTTTCTTTTTCATGTTTCAAGTTTTTATTCAAATTTGAGTTAGTTAACGTATAGTGTAACATCGGTTTCCAGAGTAGAATTTAGTAATTCATCACTTCCGTACAATACCCAGTGCTCATCACGACAAGTGCACTCTTGAATGCCCAGGATCCATTTAACCCATCCCCCACCTGCCTCCCCTCTAACAACCTTCAATTTGTTCTCTGTAATTAAAAGTCTCTTATGGTTTGCTTCCCTCTCTTTTCCCCCCTCCCCTATGTTCATCTGTTTTGTTTCTTAAATTCCACGTAGGAGTGAAATCATATGGTATTTGTCTTTCTCTGACTGACTTACTTCACTTAGCATAATACTCTGGCACCATCCTTGTCTTTGCAAATGGCAAGATTTCATTCTTTTGATGGCCGTGTAATATTCCAGTATATATATACCACTTCTTTATCCATTCATCAGTTGATGGACATTTGGGCTCTTTCCATAATTTGCCTATTGTTGATAATGCGGCTATAAGCACTGGGGTGTATGTATCACTTTGAATCAGTATTTTTGTATCCTTTGGGTAAATACCTAGTAGGGCAATTGCTGGGTTGTAGGGTAGCTCTTTTTTTAACTTTGTGACAACCTCCATACTGTTTCCTACAGTGGCTGTACTAGTTTGCATTCCCACCAACAATGTATGAAGGTTCCCCTCTCTCCGCATCCTCGCCAACATTTGTTGTTTCCTATGTTGTTATTTTTAGCCATTCTGATGGGTGTGAGGTGGTATCTCATTGTGCTTTTGATTTGTATTTCCCTGGTGATGAGTGATGTTGAGCATCTTTTCATGTGCCTGTTGGCCATCTGGATGTCTTCTTTGGAAAAATGTCTATTCATGTCTTTTGCCCATTTCTTAACTGAATTATTTGTTTTTTAGGTGTTGAGTTTGATAAGTTCTTCATAGATTCTGGGTACTAACCCTTTTCAGATATGTCATTTGCAAATATCTTCTCCCATTCCATCAGTTGCCTTTTAGTTTCGTTGATTGTTTCCTTCACTGTGCAGAAGCTTTTTATCTTGATGAAGTCCCAATAGTTCGTTTTCACTTTTGTTTCCCTTGCCTCTGGAGATGTGTCTAGTAAGAAGTTGCTATGGCCGAGGTCAGAGAGATTGCTGCCTGTGTTCTCCTCTAGGATTTTGATGGTTTCCTGTCTCACATGTAGGTCTTTTAAATATTTTGAGTTTATTTTTGTGTATGGTATAAGAAAGTGGTCCAGTTTCATTCTTCTGCATGTTGCTGTTGTGGCCAAGTATTTCTCACCTGATGGTGTCATGTGCGATGACGAGTCTATACCGGAAGTCAGGTCCTAGAAGAGTAGCTGGATAAACTGCTCAAAAGAGAAGTGAGGTAGGAGTCTCTGCTTCAGTGACTAGGAGGGGTGAAGGAAGGAGTAACCTTAGTTCAAATACCACAGATTTTCCCCTTTCTTACCAAATTTTCACAGATTTCCTTGAATAGATGTTTCTCTGTTAGCTATTTTTCCTAGGGCCACTTCCAGAGTCTTTAAAAGATTGTGGGTTTTATAGATAAATAAATAAATAGATAGATAGACAGATGAATGTAGATGTAGCTGCACAGATGTATATATATATATATACACACACACACACACACACACACACACACACACACACACACATACTTTTCACCCATGTCACTGGGGAATGTATCAGCAAAGCCAGTCACATTATTGTTCTGGAAGTCACACTCCCCTCATCATCTCTTTACTACCCTTACTAGTTGTCATCACATTCTGAATCAAAAAGAAATATTGAACAAATTCTCTTTTTCCAAGCTTTACTGAGGTATGACTGACAAATAAAAAGTACATATTTAAGGTGTATAGTGTATTGTTTTGATACATGTATATATTTTGAAATGATAACCATAATCAAACTAATTAACCTATCTATCAACTCACATAGTTACCTTTTTGTGGGAGGTGGGAAGAGGACTTGAGATCTATTCCCTTAGCAAATTTCAAGTATACGATACATTACTGTTAATTATAGTCACCATTTTGTGCATTAGGTCTCCAGAACTTATTCATCGTATAATTGGTAGCTTGTACCCTTTGATCAGTATCTCCCCATTCCTCCAACCCCTCGGCTTCTGGTAGCTACCATTGTATGCTCTGTTACTATAAATTCGAAATTTTCTTCTGGTTCCAAATGTAATGAGATCATGAGTATTTGCCTTTCTGTATCTAGCTTATTTCACTTAGCATAATGTCCCCCAGGTTCATCCTGATGATTTCCTTCTTTTCTAAGGCTGAATAATATTCAGCTGTGCATGTGTGTAGCTCCATATTTATACACACTCAGTTGTATATCTTATCCATCCATTGATTAACACAGGTTGTTTCTATGTCTTGGCTATTGGGAATAATGCTGCAATGAACATATCTCTTCAAGACAGTGATTTCATTTCCTTTAGATATACACCCACAGTGAGATCAGTGGTAGGTCCACATTTAATTTTGTGAGGAACCTCCATACTGTTTTCCTTTGTGGCCTAGAGAGTATAATGCTAAGCATAATAAGTCAGTCAGGGAAAGACCAATACCATATGATTTTACTCATATATGGAATTTAAGAAACAAGGCAAACATGGAAAAAAAAAAGAGACAGAGTCAAAGCAAGAAACAGACTTTTAGTTATAGAGAATAAACTGATGGTTACCAGAGGGTGGGTGTAACGGGTGATGGGGATTAAGGAGTGCACGTGTCTTAATGAGCACTGAGTGCTGTATGAAACTATTGAATCCCTATATTTATGAAACTAATATAACACTGTATGTTAACTAACTGGAATTAAAATAAAAACTTAAAAAATTCTCTGTCTTTAAAAAAAAATCTTTGTCTTTGATTTTTGACAGTTCGATTATAATTTGTCTCTGTAAAGTCTCCTTTGGATTGAACCTGTTTGGGGGAATGTACCTAGATATACATATCCCTTCTCAGACTTGGGTGATTTTTGCCATTATTTCTTTCAAGCAGCCTTCTGCCCCTTTTTTCTCTCTTCCTAGAATTCTCATAAATGTAAATGTTACCTCTGTTGATGATGTCTTATAAATCCTATAGTCTTTTTTCATTCCTTTCCATTTTTTTTTCTTTTTCTCCTCTGACTGGATAATTCCACATGACCTACTTTGAGTCCACTGATTCTTTCTTCTGTCTGATCAGGTGTGCTGTTGAAGTCCCCTATGGCATTTTTATTTTTATTTATTATTTATTATTATTATTATTATTTATTTATTTATTTGACAGAGAGGCAGCTAGAGAGGGAACACAAGCAGGGGGAATGGGAGAGGGAGAAGCAGACTTCCCGCTGAGCAGGGAGCCCAATGCAGGGCTCGATCCCAGAACACTGGGATCATGACCTCAGCCGAAGGCAGACACTTAATGCCTGAGCCACCCAGGCACCCCATCTCTATGGCATTTTTAAATTGCAGTCACTGTATTTTTATAGCTCACTAAGTTTCTTTAAAACAGCTATTTTGAATTCTTTGTCAGGAGTTTATAGATATCCATTTGTTAGGGGTGGGTTACTCTTAAGTTTATTCTGTTCTTTAGTCATATCATGTTTCCCTGATTCCTCATTATTTTTATAGCCTTGTGTAGGTACTTCTGCATTCGAAGAAGCAATCAGCTCTTCTAGGCTATGGACTGGCTTCAGTAAGGAAAGAGCTTCCACTGGTGCTGGTGGGGAGGTGGTATGCTGGAGACACTGTGATACCAGATTTAGTGGTGGAGGTGCCATGCATGAGGGCATGCAATGTCTCTGGTTCCAGGGGGGTGTCATGTCTCAGCAGCTCAGTTAGCTGGGCCTATGATATTGGTGACTCTGTGGTCCTTGGAGGCAAGAATTGCAGGGAGTCCACAGTGGCTACAATGGCTCTTGGAGTCCCCAGCAGCACCTCCAGGTCCAGCAGTGAGAAATTGGGACAGGTTGTATTGGGGTCCAGGACCAGTGGTATGCATGTGTCTGGCTTTAGGGCCCAGCTTCAGGCCCTAAACATGTGTTGCTAAGGGCTGAGGCCAGCAGCAGGGGCCAAGGCTGATGGAGAGCACATGGACAGCTTTGGGGACTGGAGCTGGTAGTGTTCATGCTCACAGCCACCAGTGGCTGTGTGTGGCGGCATGAGCACAACATGGCCTGAGGGACTGGGACCAGCTATGCGGACGTGCGTGGTTGTTGCACCAGACCCTAGGGCCGGGGCACCTGCAGTGGTGCTATCTGGCGTGGCTCCAGTGGCAAGGCAGAGGTGAATTCATGTAGCCGGAGTTGCAAAGGCAAAAAAGTGTGACGTTTTTTGAGCCCAAATCCTGTTTTTTATTGGGAGTTATCTTTATTGTAAATACTAAGGACTGAATTCACAAAAGAAAAGGTAGAGTTCAATATTAATTTTGTGAGAACTCTCTAGTGATTATACAAACTATTTACTATTTGATACGGTAATTAGAGAAAAGAATAAATTAAAGTTTTGGAGGTTAGATTCAGCTATTAAGCAAGATACACCCATGGCTCACTCATTATTGAAGTAAAAGAATGGTTCCTCCACAGTGTGCATTTTGTCATAATTACAGCTCTGGGTAGCATTTATCTTAATTAGAAATGTTCAGTGGATTGAGGGACACTGCACATCATCCCTCATCTTATATTGAGAACTATTACAGCTGCTGTTTTGTTTTAGAAGTTTCACATTAGGTAGGCGACTGAACAATGAACATAAAAACCTTGGAGATCTGTGCCCATCAGATATTTTTTTCATAGTTAAAAAAAGAGCTTTCTTGATAAAAATTTTTAAACACCTATTGGCTGAAAGATAGGTCTCTTTCAAGATATGTTAAGTATTTTAATAAACTATAATTATGTGTACAAATGACGGTGAAAATATTAGAAAACATAATCATTTGTCAAACCATTTCGATGGGATTTTGACTACAAAAATGCCTGCTGATTGTTTTAATTTCCTATTACTGCTCTACAAATTACCAAAAATGCCATGCCTTAAAACAACACACACTTAATTACCTTGGTGTTTTAGAGGTCAGAAGTCTAAAATGGATCTCACTGCATTGAAGTCAAGGTGTTAGCAGGGCTGCCTTCATCCTGGACACTCAAGGGGAGAATCCTTTTCCTTACACTTTCCTGATTCTGGAGGCTTCATTCCCTGACTCAGGGCTTCCTTCCTTCATCTTCAAAGCCAGCAACATTTGGTCCAGTCCTTTTCATCCTACCGGTTCTTTGGTTCTCTCTGCTCTACCTTGATCTTCCACTTCTAAGGACCTGTGTGATTACATTGGGCCCACCTGGACAATCCTCCTGTTGGGATGGAAGAATCTTCCCATCTCCAGATCTGCTGATAAAGAATCTTAGTTCAATCTACAACATTAATTCCTTTTTGTGCATCACCTAAGATTTTCACAAGTTCCAGGGATTAGGACATGGACATCTTTGGGTGAGGCATTATTTTGCCTACCACGCTGACCAAAATCACTATTTATAAATTGTTTTACGTAAGAGTGGATGAAGAACGTATATCCACTGTTACAGTTTGGAGGATCCACAAAATACTATAGTAATTAAATAACCTCGCCCCCACCTTCATGATTCATGACTGTGAAATACATGAATGACTAACTGGTTTCTATAGGCATATATACGTGTCCATTTCACATGGATATGAGTGTTTTCCATCTAAAGAATCATCGTGCGATGTTAAACATTTTCCAGCATTCAGAACATTTAAGAAATCTTTTGATTGCGTTTGTATTTGTAGTCCCTCATTAGAATTTCCTGAATGGGGGCACCTGGGTGGCTCAGTCATTAAGTGTCTGCCTTCGGCTCGGGGCGTGATCCCGGTGTTCTGGGATCGAGCCCCTTATCAGGCTCTTCCGCTGGGAGCCTGCTTCTTCCTCTCCCACTCCCCCTGCTTGTATTCCCTCTCTCGCTGGCTGTCTCTCTGTCAAATAAATAAATAAAATCTTTAAAAAAAAAAAAGAATTTCCTGAATGATGAAATACTGTCCACGTTTTGGGGGAGAGGGAGTTTTATAGTTGGAAATATAAACATATCTCAAGTTAAACTCATGAAAAAAAGTCACTGAGTTCCCCAAATTATACTGTTTGCTGTTGTTTTATGATGTTTAGTTTTGTCCAAAGGAGCATGGTCTTAAACTGCTAAGTCTGACTCTGAAGGCAGTCTCAATAGAGGAGATACAGAAAACAAAATTAAGTGAAAAGCCAGTAAGTCTTTATTAAAATAGCTCTGTAACTTCTTAATGTGAATATATGAATTGACTACTCTCGTTAGTATTCATGACATTGGCTATATACTGCCATTATATAATTGAACCATACATTAAGCACTTAACTAATTAGAGACCTCTTACTGCTTAAATTTTCAAATTATTACCATTACCAATGAATCCACATATAACTGACACCGTTATATGTGGGTTTCCTTGGTTGTGCTGACTTTAAAGAGTCACTAGTCGATCTGCAAAAGCAGCTACGAATTGCTTCGGAATGAAGATGTGTATGAGGAGTGCACCGAAGTCAAACATAACACAAGGAAGCCTTATTCCTGTTGTTGTCTCTACCTTTTCCAGTAATATTTAAACTGGTTTTTTAAAAAGATTTTATTTATTTATTTGTCAGAGAGACAGAGAGAGAGAGAGAGCGGGTGCACAAGCAGGGGGAGCAGCTGGCAGAGGGAGAAGCAGGCTCCCCACTGAGCAGGGAGCCCGATGCGGAACTCGATCCCAGGACCCTGGGGTCATGACCTGAGCCAAAGGCAGACACTTCACTGACTGAGCCAGCCAGGCGCCCCATATTTGAAGTGTTTTTAAATGTTCCCTGTGTAAGCCCCTTAGGCATCTTTTTCTGCAACCTGGATCCATCCATGCTTCTGTTTGCATTTCTTCTTCTCAAACAGTGATAGGAAAGTCACTGTTTCCAGAAGTAGGCAACTGCTTTTTAATTGACATAAATTGTTAGAAAGTTTTCCCTGAGGTCATGTCAGTCTCCTGAATGCTTCTCACCAGTGGATTTTATTTGCCAGTGTGACTGATCCCTTCTTCCATCTTGGAGGCCTTCCTGGTTCTTAACTGAGGGTGTACATCAAAATCACCAAGAGAATGAAGACAGAGTGTGTGGAGGGGAGAGAGAGAGAGAAACATATGCCCAGCCTTTTCTTTAGACCAAAATGAATCACATCTAGAGGTAGAATCCAGCGTGTGAACTCAGACACTTTGCTAACTCATGTATTTATTCTTGCACATATGCAGTAAATACTGACCACAAACCAGTTACTACTTAAGATTCTGGGAGCTGTACACCTAAAACTAATAAAATATTGTATGTCAGCTGCAATTAAAAAAAAGATGCTGAGAACACATCAGTGAACAAAACCTGTGAAACCTCCTGACTTTATAGAATGTGCATCCTCAGCTTTATGGACAAAGAATGAAAAGACAGTAGAGAGTGTTTCATTTATTCAAGTGACATGTATTATTGCAATGAGATAACCGGGCTCTTTGTGGGGGAAAAAGTCACAGTAGACCATCCCTTACACTAAATCTACTTCCAGTTAGTATTGCAGTCAACTTATAGTCATACCTCTCTCGGGAAAGTGCGATCTTTAAGGAGTAGATTTAATTTTTTAAAACTGTATTGAAAGAAATTGGTGTCGAAGGGGTCAAAAGTGAGCTGGTCCAAGAAAAAAAAAGAGATGTGTAACTAACACTGCTGTTCACACTACCCGACTTCCAATAGCTCACACCTAGGCCCTTGGACTCACCTGTGATTTATGTGGCTTTGCTCAAATTAAGCACTCCCCCAAACACCCCCCCCCAAAAAACTCACCAAAAACCCTATAAATCAAAAGTTGTCACATTGCTATTCCTGTAACAACGACAGTGGAACTTGATCTTCTCTATTTGAAATGTGTGCGCTTTAAGATACGTGGCCAATGGTATTTTAAACTAGAACAGTTTAAAACACAATCCATTAGAGTGGAATTACACAGGCCTTCAATCATTTGACGACTGAACTCTGTGTGAAGAAATGGCTGTCAAAAGAAGAGTGACAGGGACAATTTTTATAGCCTGTTTTAGAAGAAATGTGGTTAATATGAATCTGCAGGAGAACTTCCTCTGACAAAGAGCAAATGGCATCAAATTGGGGTAAATACCCTACATATACAATGACAAAAGAAAGTAAGTGGAAAATTACAGCCTTGGCACTTAACTGTAGCCAAAAGAAGCTACTAGTCTTTTCAGAGAGAGCTATTTAGTCTGGCAGTTCCTCAAGCTATAATTTTCTTCTTTTTTGTTTGCTTCCTTAATCTAAGATTCCTTGGAAAATAACTAAAGAGATATCTGATTTGTACCTTTATTAATACTTTGTGTGACATTTGCCATCACTGTGTAGGTCTGGGTTTGTGAGGTTGGCGCTTCAGAAATAGTTTGCTTCCAGACGCTGTGTCTGCATTTCAAGGAGCTGAGGGAAATTATGCCTCAGGTTATAGATGAATGGATCAATAAACTAAGATTTACCTAGATAAGTATGACAAAAAGCATCAGCAGGAGCATAATTCAATCAGTTATGGGTTTTTTGTGTAATTAAAGTATTTATTAAAATACTGAACGCATATTATTTTTCGGCACTTTTCTTCCATTTTGCTCCTCTTCTAGTAATTTCTCCAGGTTAAAAATTTTGAAGTTCATATTGAGACTAGGATTCCACTACCTAAATCCATTTAGTAGTTTTCAATTTATGTTGTGATAAAGGCCCAAATCTTGTAACATGGACTAACAGACAAGGAGTAGTTTGACCCTCTCCACCATGCACCCTGTTTTCCATCACTGTTTTTGCTCCAGCACCTCTGTCCTTATTCCAGTTTTTCCTAAGGTCACTCACCTCATGTAATTATAATCTTATTTTTTTAAAGATTTATTTATTTATTTATTTTAGAGAGAGAGAGAGAGAGAGCACGCACAAGTAGGGGTAGGGGCAGAAGGACAGGGAGAGAGAATCTCAAGCAGACTCCTTGCTGAGCACAGAGCCCAATGCAGGGCTGGATCTCACAACCCTGAGATCATGACCTGAGCTGAAATCAAGAGTCAGACACTTAACCGACTGAGCCACCCAGGCACCCTTGTAGTTATAATTGCAGAAATAACTTGTTAAAGGCTGGAAAGGTTAAGTTAAAAGAATAGAAGTGTCCAAATAAATCTACATGAAAAAAAATTCCATTAATTTCTCAAAAAATATAATCTGTATTCTTTGCTGAAGTTAAATGATTGGCTTAAAGTATGTAAATAGAGTTTTAGAAAGGAGCCTCCCTGCTCAGCGGGAAGCCTGCTTCTCCCTCTCCCATTCCCCCTGCTGGTGTTCCCTGTCTCACTGTGTCTCTGTCAAATAAAATCTTAAAAAAAAAAAATGTTAACAGGTGGGTGAGATCAGCAAGATATTAACTTATTGTGGTAATCATGTCATAATGTATACATATAGCAAATCATTATGTTGTACACCTTAAACTAATACAATGTCATATATAGATTATATCTCAACAAAACCGAAGCAGAAACTAATCTCCTGGCATAAAAACAAACATAGAGCTCAATAAAACAGAATTGAGAGCCCAGAAATAAACTCATGCACATACCGTCAGTTGATCTGCAACAAGCATGCCAGGAACACAAAATGGGAAAAGGGTAGTCTCTTCAATGAATGGTGTTGGGAATACTAGATACTCATATGCAGAAGAATTAAGTTGGATACTTATTTTATACCATACACAAAAATCAACTCAAAATGGATGAACAACTTAAATGCTTGACCTGAAACCCTAAAACTCTTCAAAGGGAACAGGAGAAAATCTTGACACTGGACTCAGCAATGATTTCTTCAAGTTGACACCAAAAACACAGGCAATAAAACCATAAGTATAGAAAGGTGGGACTACACTAAAAAAGCTTCTGTCCAACAAAGCAAACAATCAACAGAGTAAAAAGGCAATCTACGGAATATGAGAAAATATTTGCAAACTATCTATATCATAAGGGTTAACATCCAAAATATACAAGAATCTCCTGCAGCTCAATACCAAAAACAAACAAACAAAACACAAAAAACACAACAAAAAAAGCCCAAACAGCTCAGTTTTTTAAATGGGCAAAAAACTTAAATAGACATTTCTCGAAAGAAAACATACACATGGCCAACAGGTATAAGAAAAGGTGCTCACCGTCACTCATCATCAGGGAAATGCAAATCAAAACCACAATGAGCTATCACCTCACACCTTTTAGAATGACTACTATATATAAAAAACGTGTTGATGAGGCTGTGGAGAAATTGGAACCCTTATACACTATGGGTGAAAATGTAGCATAATGTAGACACTGTGGAAAACATGATAGAGGTCCCTCAAAAAATTAAAAAATTGAACTACCACATCATTCAGAAATCCCACTTTGGGCTATATATCCACAAACATTGAAGAGAGTTCTCTGTCTTGATTGTAGTGGTTACACACACATCTACAACTGGGATAAAATGTCATAAAACTACACACGCATACCAATGCCAATTTCCTGGCTTTGAAATTGTATTATAATTATATTAGATGTTACCACTCTGAGAAACTCAGACCTCTCTGTACTGTCTTTGCAACTTTCTGTGAATCTATAATAATTTCAAAATATGAAGTTACATATTCAATAAAGCCTCTTACAGATGAATTTTTATGATATTATTTGGTAAATGGCTGACATTTTAAACAGTATTTTAAAAATATTTCTTTACAGTCCTTATGTATTATACATGGATATGCTATTGATTTTTAATTCATATTTTCACCAAATGCCAAATGGCCAACTGTTGAAACTCAGTTATTCGACTGAAGCTGGTGCTTTAGCTAAATATCATCATTATGGGATGAAGTAATGAGATGCAACAGAAAACTAAAATGCCATCACAAAAAATTCTAATTTTATTATTAAAATCAATAATTAAAATGGAAAATTTTGATGTAAGGTAGAAACAACAACTTGTCAGGATTATCCCTTGCTATGTTGCTTTTGCATTCATTATGCTTTACATTCGTGATACTAAGTAGAACTCATTTTCCAGTGAGGCCAATGGAAAGACAAGACTTTTTTCTGGACAGCTCTGCTAGTATAGGATACTCCTTTTGGTGCTGTTATCGAGAAGTTACTGTTACTATATTAAAGACATCCCAGAGCTGTTTAGTAAAATGTTGTCTGGAAAGAATTTTATATTTCGAATTCATACCTTAGGTAAATTTAAAAAATCGTTTATCTTCAACTACTGAGAAAGACAGTCTATAGTGATCATTTTAATAAAATTTTAAAATGTTACCCTTCAGAAACACATTACTTTAAGAATTGACTACTTAGAGCTTCTAAAGCCCGTTTTGAAATGTGTTTAGTGGGGGAAAAAAAAGTATGTGAGGTACCTCATTTTTCTCTAACACTTTCTCTTTAAGTCACACTCTCTATGGGCATTTTTAGTGCTGGATTCAGTACTGTTAATGAATACTACTGCATATGGCTTTGGATTTGTTCGTCCGAATGTAGTTGTATTACGGTAGTAAACTGAACATGATGTGTTTAAGTCATCCTCTCAAGATTTGAGGATTTCCCAAATAGGACCTTTTCTCTTGAACGATTTATGGTCTAATGAAATGAAATTAAATATTAAATAAGGTTCTTAAATCTTAATGTTACGGGTGCTAGTATAACAAAAAAACCCTACAAAGTCAAGTATTACTTTATAATCTAGTCACCATTATTGTCTTGTATTATTATGTAAGTTCTTATAAATATTTGCTGTCTTAACAGTTATAATGGGGGCATCTGGGTGGCTCAGTCAAGTGTCTGACTCTTGATTTTGGCTCAGGTTATGATCTCAGGGTTGTGAGATCGAGCCCCATTGGACTCCGTGCTTAGTGCAGCGTCTGCTTGAGATTCTCTCTCTCCCTCTCCCCTGCCGCTTCTCCCACTCATGCTCTCTTTCTCTCTAAATAAATAATATCTTTTAAAAAATTATAAAGAAGTTATAATGTCCTTTGTAAATTTTCTACTTAGTATACATTACAGTATTTGCATTAATTTTCAAATAACGTTGCTTATTATTTAACTATTATATAACTATTTGTATAAATTATTGCATTTTATTCTTTTAGTGATAAACATACCTCTATACATCAGCTGATACAGTATCAACATGTAAAAATAATAATTCCGCTTCAAATTAAAATTTTAAGGGTCACATATTTGTGAAAGTGAATATTCACGTATTCACATATTTCAAAAGACATTTTCTCTGTCTTCTGAAGTTGTTCACGCTAAAAATATCTTAGAAAAAAAATAGCTCTGAACAAGTGTCGCTGCTTGCAAGATGTAGAGAAACATTAAAGACCCATGGAGAATGTATTCCAACAGAAATATCCACAGATTCCATTTCTTACAGATAGTAATGACAGTCATTACCTACTCCTTTGCTGTGCTTATGTGTGCTAGCATTACTTTAAGCACTTTTACTTACGTTAACTCGTGAGATCCTCCCCTCAACTGTGTGAGTTAGGCACTAGTATTTCATAGATGAGTATACTGAGACAGGAAGTTTGAGTACATTTCCCAAGGTCACACACCTACTACATGGCAGAGTTGGGACATGAACCCAGGTACTATCATTACAATCCTATTCCCTTATCCACAATGCCATACTGCCTCTGTAAGCTATTTACATAATATATGTTGTTATATGATGTGTTGATATCTCAAGTTATTATTTTATCTCATATATAAGATGCAGGCCCTTGTTCCTTGAAGAAATCTCTACCTCAAAATGCCTTCCCCATCAAGCTAAGGAAGTTACGAACAATTCATCTACCATATTACCAGTAGGGAGCCCTTAAGAATGGTACATGTAGAGAATATAGTTAGAAGACAACAGACAACGGTGGATGAGAAGTTTAGGTCTGGGTCTCTTATCATTCACACTCTCTTTTTGTTCAAAGTTTGACATCCCCTCTTCTCTTTCTCTGTTTCAGCTTCTCGAACCAGGCTGAACATTTGGCACTGGGTTTACATTCAGTATTGATTTCTCAAACATTTTTGTTTTAATTGGTCTTGGCTCTTTGAACTTAAATAATTATATTAACGTACAACCCCTGATTCCCTACCACTACCGTAGCATAGTGTGAAAGGCATACATAAACTCTCTTAATGAGGTTCATACGCTGTCTTTCTCTACTCTTCCCCTCATCGACTATTCCAGTGAAGAATGAACCCTGTCAAAATTATGAAATGAGTTGAGTTTGACTTGACTTATTATTAGTGAATCCATAATGCTGCTTAGCAAGTACCACTCCATACCTAAGTTCTCATTAAAGCTCTTGACAGGAATTAGTTTATCTTAAAAAATGCATTAGCTTCCTTCTTTATCTGCTGAAAAGCATGATTGTGGGAGAAAATTGCATGGTAAGGGCATTGAGCCGTACAGGTGTGGGTGTTGGTATAATTCTGTGTCTGTGAGGTGAAATCTAAAGGTTCATGATAGCATAGAAAAAATAGCAAATCTGTAGTCCGACACCTCTATGTTTGAAACACGGTAATGGGCAAGAGAAAGTCAGGAGATCAACGTCCAGTTTGCAGTGTCTTTGTAAGGATTAGAAGCCACAAGAAAAGGATTCCTTTGCCACAGGACTTAGTACTTACTAAGAACTCAACTATTTTATTACTGAATGATAGAGACAATGGGGGGGGAAATCTACAGAATAAATGAGCATGAAATGCAAATCAGTCAGGATAATATACAGGTATTTTTTAGGTCTTTATTAAATTATACAAAAAATATGTAATGAATCAGCTGTAATTTTGAACACATTTGATAACTATTTTTAAGTGTGAAAATAGTATATAATTGTGATTATATATTTTTAATTTTTTTTTTTTTTTTTTTTTTTTTTTTTTTTTTTTTAGTTATGCCAACTAAAGAATTTAGAGATGGAAGGGGAAGTAGGTGGGGATAGATGGAAGTAAATGGGATGATGGTTTTTAGGGCTGAGGGATGGGTATGTGCACATTGGATCAGTTCATCTACATCTACGTATATTTAAAATTCTTCATAAAAACAATGAAATGAGTAGTTTCCCAAAAAGGAGGGAAGCGAGGCAGACAGAATGTTATAGATCACAACCTAAGGCATTAAGCTACCCTGAGAAACCAGGAATCCATATAAGAGAGCAGGGGATTTGCTGAGTGGAGGCCAAATGAGATCTTTATTTGTGTGACAGATTTTGCTGGGGCCAGGCTCTTACACACACAGTAATCATCATGAATGTCACCCAAGATAAAAGTGTAGTTGTATTTAATGTCAACTTCACAGATTTCCTTTTGAATTCTGACTTTTCATTAACCCCTTAAAATCCTTGTCCTAATTCATATCCATAATGGACTCATGCGTTTGTTGCTTTACTTAATCTTGCTTATTAACTAAATAACAATATCTTTTTTCCCTGGTTTGAATGACTTCTACTTCATTTGATGATTTGCTAATGCTTCTAGACTAACCTTGCTGATATAAAGGCTCTCTTTATTCTCTCAGGACATACACATCGTAAAATATAGTATAAGCCTTTTCCTTACCTTTTGTATTATTATTTCAATCATGTACACTTTAACTCTCTTCGGAAGAAAAAAATCATTAAAATTATGTTAGAGATTATGCAGGATTGACCAAAAACATAGCTGAGGCAATTATTTTAGTTACGAAAGTCTCAGTTGTCAAACAATCAAATAGATGACTACCTAATCGATCCTAATCGCTTGCGAAGATGAAAGCAACAACTAGCAAGATGACACCTTGATTCAGATCAGTAGTTTTAATGACTGAATTAGAGCTCTGCGGTGATTCAGATTTGAGGAATTAACTGCTAGTCAGCTGAAAAGAAGTAAATCAGCTAGTAAGGGATACACCCTTTATATACGAAAACGTCAGAAATCACAGTGAAAGAGAGTTCAAATAATATTGATATATATGTAGAACAGTTTTACAACACAAGCCATTTACACAGCACTTTCACGTGTGGCCCAATTTAATCTTCACAACAATCGTATTAGGTGCCATTATCCCTATTTTATGTTGAGAAACGGTTTTTCGGCTAATGCAGGTTGAAAGCCTTTCCTAAAGTCACCCATCTGACCCTGCAGTTTCAGTGAGGCCAAGTTCTGAACCCAGTGGTTTCCCCACTGGTGCCACTTGCCATCCACAGACATCGAATCCTAACTTTTCCAAAGCTGTATGATTCCTAAAAGTCTCATTAAATTCATTTGTACTTTTAAACTTAGATCACAGATGGTTTCGTAGTTATCACTGAGAACGATGACCAATCTTCTGCCATCATAAATTAGTAGAAGCTTATCTCAAACTTACAGCATTATTAGCAGTTTGAGTGGAAAGTCTCCCTAATTCCATTCTATGGTTATTTTTGAACTAAATGAAAAGAAGTTTGAACACGTCTTTCTGTCAAAGGATTTTACCTTATCAGATGAAGAACCTGTTATTTTCTAATGCATCAGGAAACTGTAGACGTTCTTGACAGACTGATTAGAGTTATCGATCAGCTATCCTGGCGATGAGTTTTCTGCAGCCAGATTGTGTTTTGTTTCCATTTTTCATAGAGACTCCCATTGTTTCTTAATTTATCCAGAGTCATTTGTTTCATTACTTCCATTATATCTATTAACATAAAATCAGTTTCACACATGATTATCATCACTATTTTGATGACTTGTATCCCTGAACTACACAAAACATTCTGTATATTTCAAGTATTCCCCATCTTTTACACATGTTCTTTATATGTACTTCATTGACTATAGCTTTCTCAGAGGAGGAAATGTTAATTTCCCTAAAAACCTTTATGGAGCTACTGTTTACATATGATGGTCATTACACCTTCTTGGGAGTGAGAGAGTGTGTTGAAGGGGGGGATGCTTAGGGAGCAGAAATACTGCCTCAAGGCCCGGCCAACACAGGCCCCTTCCTAACTTCGGACTGCACCCCGTGAGACAACTAGCAATCCACTTGTAGCCACACTCTGGATACTCTTGTCCGAGGATTCCCTTCTCAAACGGCCCTGAGTCCACTTCCAGGACTGGGGGGGTGGGGGGGGCTTCTTCCTGGTCCCATTGTGCTGAATGCAGATGTGCCTCAGGTGTGTTCACTGCTAGGCCCAAGGGGTAACCAAGTGGTGGGTATTAGTGGGGAGGTGTGAACAAAATGTTAACCTGTATATGGAGGTGTCCCCATGAGCGCAGGGTCCCTCTCAGCACGGAAAGATGGAGAACAGGTGAAAGAGAAGGGAAGAGAGCCACTGGTTCCTGCTTAGAGATGGTTTTTCTCTGTGCTGCTACCTTCATCTCGAACTCCTGAGAGTCTGAGAGTTCAGAATTTGAGCCTGCCCTTCCAGGTGATTAGGAATGTACCTTGTCGAGGTAGGAGCATAGAGCACATGTTACCTTACAGTTTCTTAGTGTTATTTATAACTTTTAAGTACATAGATTTATGGTACGTGGATCTTTATTTGTTCTCTTGTTATAGGCCCCAGCAGTATTATAAATGGCCTGAGCAAGGGTGGCAGTACCAGACAGGGAATCTGCACTTGCTTGGTTGGCATATGCCACTCATACACTGAGTATAATATCACAGTGTCAGAAGAGTATGTCATAATGGTTAACAGAGATCTGATGATTTTTTTCCTTAAGTTTAAATAGTTTCCTGGCTTTCTTCTTGTACTTACAATACAGTAAAACAGTACTTCTGGAAGCCCTCATTCAAAGTCACGAACCACATAGTTCAGAGTCCCAGTGTTCCGTACACCCGAGGTGAAAATTCAGGACAAGGCGATCTAAAATTTTCCATCCATTCAGCAAACGTGTATCAGTCGTGTACTATGTAAATAAAGGACAGTTTTCTAGGAAACGTTAGGGATAAAAAAGAGAAGTTAGGCACAGTTCCCATTTTCTTGTCTACTGATAAAGCTCGGAGAAGCCTGTTAATGACTGTCATATAGAGCCACAAGTTAGTATGTAGCTGAGAGACGCACACCTGATCCTGTGCGAGTTCCAAGGCACCTGCTTCAGTTGTGTCACCCACGGGAGAGGCCTCAAAGCTTGATGCCACCTGCTCCTTTTGCTTACAATGGTCTTACTATATTCCTCTTTCTAGCCAACTCCTAGTTTTTGATACTGTAGCCTCCGCAGTGTACATTTCCCAGCACTGTGATAATGTCGTCATTGAGAAGATAATGTACAAAACTAAGCACAAGCACAATAGCAAATACCGATGTGACTGCTGAGAGGGAACCCACTTTAGGATTCTGCACTAATATGGTCCTACCTACAGACCCATGCACCTTGCTGTGCTGGGTTTCCAGAAACCTACTGGAACAAAGCCTCTGGTATTTCCTCAAGGAAAGCAACTTTTTGCACCTGATGAGTACATCTTGACTTTGAGAAAAGAATTTCAATGGGAATCCTTCCCTTAGAGAACATGTCATTGCACCTGTCACAACTTTCTACTCACAAAGGCAAGAATAGAGCAAAATCGTTGAGTTCATTTGCTTCTAGTTCTGGCCACTCTTTCCGGGTGCAAACAAATCTGCCAACCAGTGTTAGTTTCATTAGGAAATTTTGTGACCTGAATGCCCAAAATGAGTCCAGTGACTACATTCTTACAGACTATTGAGAACCTGTTGAAGAAATAACCCTAGAGGAGTCACCACAGAGACCTGCAGTCTGTTTGATATCCAGCGCAGTGACCTAGAGAGGGAAGATCAGAATCTTTCCACATCCTATTACAGATTGGCCAAATCAATGTGTGTGATTATTAAACTTCCTATACTTTAAAACAGGAAAAAGAATAAGCAGTAAAACTAGAGGAAATCTGTAGCTTCAATTAGATGTCCAATATAACCTTCCCTGTCTTAATTGCTAGTTTCATTAATACATCTTTTGCACATGGAAGGTGACTGAATTCATTGGGATAAGCTAATGTTGACCTCTCAAAGAAACAGTCCCTGAAACCTCAATGGCTAAAAACAGGATAGTTCATTTGTAGCATGGGTTATGCCGAGGCGTAACAGATGCTCCAATCTGGAATCAAACAAAGAGACACTGAATTTTAGGAGGGATTGTGTGTAAAGGAGATTCGCATAGGGATGGACATAAGGACATGGGTTTGGAAGAGAGGAGCAGTTTTGCCACGGTCACCCCAGAGCCTCTCCCGTGCCTTTTCCCCCTCATCAGTGCTTGTGTTCAAAATTCCAAAAGATCTGAAGGTTACGGCCTAGGTGATTCTTGCCATCACGGCATTCTGGTTTATTTTTCTATCAGATTTTCTTTTTTTACTAATGGTTTCAGCATAAGGAAAGAAAGGTCTCCAATTTAAATTATGGGGCCTATTATATTAAATGAATATATATTTATATTCATTAAATAGAATTTAAAATTTAACTTATAGGGGTATGCTAGATAGTTTAAATATGTATTTATTTAGGAACTTTGGCCAGTTTTATGAATTTTCTAACAATATTGAGTTTTAGAAAAGACTTAAATATTCTTTTGCTCATAAGATTGTACAGAAAGTGGTACCTGGGTGGCTCAGTCTGTTAAGTGTCTGACTCTTGATTTCAGCTCAGGTCGTGATCTCAGGATTGTGAGACTGAGCCCCACATTGGGCTCTGCACTGGGCATGAACCCTGCTTAAGATTCTCCCTCTCCCTCTGCCTCTGCCCACTCCTCTCTCTACCTCTCAAAAAAAAAAAAAAAAAAAAAAAGATTGTCCAGGAAACATTATATGCTTTTAAATAGTAAATCAGTGGCACTTGAAAGCACTTCTAATAGAAGCTAAAAGGAGGAGGGTGAATATAATTAATCTAAAAGGTTATTAATAGCTAACACAATGTTTTTGAGAGCTCTAGTGGCCTAATATTACCCAAGCCCATCTGGTGACTTCTGTTGGAATTGCATCACTTGTGGGAGGGATAAACTGAATGTAGATACAACCTCAGAGATCACAGAACATCCCAGGAGAAGGCAGGATTTCCTGTTGTGGATTTTAAACCCTCGTATCTGAGGGGCGCCTGGGTGGCTCAGTTGTTAAGCGTCTGCCTTCGGCTCACGTCGTGATCCCAGGGTGCTCGGATCGAGCCCCGCATCGGGCTCCCTGCTCGGCGGGAAGCCTGCTTCTCCCTTTCCCACTCCCCTTGCTTGTGTTCCCTCTCTCGCTGTCTCTCTGTTAAATAAATAAATAAAATCTTTAAAAAAATAAAAATAAAAAAATAGACCCTTGTATCTGAGCTCCATACCATTATCATTTTAGGTTCAGTGCTTTGATAGGAATGCAAGATTTTCTGAAAGTAAGAAATGTTTTTGGTAAATTTCCCTAAGTCTTATTAATAAAAGATATTTTATCTTTTCGAGCCTTATGTTCCAAGAGGTCTGAGAAACTTCGCAGCCATGATTCTATGAGGGCACACTTTTTTTATTTTTCCTCTGTATACTCCTGATCATATTGATTTCTTGTGATTAAAACTGTAATGTTCATTTAGTTATGAGTAAAACAAATTACTTTGTGTGTGTGTGTGTGTGTGTGTGTGTGTGTGTGTGTATGTGTGAGTGACGAATCAATACAAAATATAGTACAGGGCTGGCTGGGTCCAGTTGTGAGGATCCTTTCCATTGTGTTCTAGTACAGTCTCCTTTCCGGGCCACCCACATCCCAGGTTCCCAGGTAATTAGTCACTCCCTCCTCCTCACTTCCTGGCACTCCGTAGCATTTACCCTAAGACTTCCTCACCCCAGAGTACACCGCCATCTTACGAAGATAATAAGCTCCTTTGGTACAAGGACTATGGCAGCTCGTCTCCTACTCCCTGGTCAGCTCATGGCCTGAAGAGACGAGTAAATGAATGAGCCGAAAGAACAACTGACTGCCTTCCGGCTGCCTGGCTTCTAGTTCTGCCTTCGCTCCAATTTCCACATTTATAAGAAGGCAAGGCAAAGTGCTCTGCTTCCTCAGTGAGATTTCTTCCAGCTCTACAAGTCTGCATCCTTAAAAACCGAGACTGTTCTCCTGTCCCTGTTACCAACTCCCTGCTGATACCTGCTGTGAAGAGGTGGAGCCAGCGTGCCTTTCTCTGGGCCTGTGTCTTCCCCGGGCCTTCCTTGACAGCTCCATCCTGACATTGTGTCCCTCCCTGACGTTAGCTGGCATGCAATCTGTCCAGTGCTTGACTACAGTCATTTGTTATTTGATGACAACAGATAATTGTACAATATTACCTTTCAGAACATCTAAAATATAAAATGGAAAGAAACCATGGAAAATCATTTCCCTCCTTGTGGGAGAGTTTCAGGTTCAATGAAAAGAAGAGTAATAACTGTCAATGAATAAGTGTTCCAGAGAAATGAAGAAAGAGATTCTAGACAATAAAGCCTCTACTTACAAATGATAAAGCCAAAAAAGAAAAAAAGGAAAGCAGGACATGAAGGCTTGCTGTTATTTTTTTCACCCCCCCCAAAAAAATGTAGAGTATTTTTAGTTAATAAAAAGTATTTGGACACCTCCATTATACCAGAATGTGTTTAAACATTGCATTGCATTGAAATTCCACATTCCCAATCAAGACTGGCTATAACATTACTCAAAAAATATTGGCCAGTTATTAAGAATCAGATTCAGTTTATATTACTCACAACAACAAATTTCCCTCTTCTCTCTCTCTTTTTTAAGATTTATTTATTTGAGAGAAAGGGAGTGTGTGTGTGTGCATGAGTTGGGGGAGGGGTACAGAGACTCCCCGCCGAGCGCAGAGCCTGACATGGGGTTCCATCTGATGACTCATGAGATCGTGATCTGCCCGGAAACCAAGAGTCTGACACCTAACCACCTGAGCTACCCAGGCACCCCTCCCCCTTCTCTTTAAAAAGAAGTGTAACATATCATTTTTAAAATCTGTAATAATCCATCATTCAACAATTTTGAAGGAGCCACCAGAGGCCAGGTAACCAGGCTCGGTGCTCAGTTAGGGGGATGCCCACATGAGAAAGACCTGGTTCTTGTCACAATGAAGATGGAAATTAATGATTAAAGCACTAATTCTTGTAGCCTAAATTTGCAGTATCCAGATTACTCGCTGATTCATGAAAGCCATTCACTGATGTGCCAGCAACTATACCAGGTGAACTAGGGGACTTATCCTCACTTTTTCATCCACCCACAAGAATATAATCACCAAGCCGGCAGAGTCTTTCTCGGTCTTGTTTGTGGCTGTATCTCCTGTGCCCAGAGCAGCGCCTGGCACAGAGTAACCGTAGTAAATGTGGAAACAAAGAATGAATTCTCTTCCTAAATAGTTCGGCTCATCCTGTATTCGAAACCTGTGCAGGTTCTAGGACCTTTCGTAAGATGGACACCTGTGGTCACTGTACATTGGAGACCATAGGCATGAGGTTAAGAGCACAGCCTCTAGAGTCCTCTCTTGGGTTCAAATTCTAACCCCCAGTTCTCCAGCTGTGTGACACTGGGGAAGTTTCATAACATCTCTGACCTTCAGTTTGTGCATTTGTCATTTTCAGGTGGTAGCCATAAGTCTCCTCCTCACAGAGCTGGGTGTAGGTGAAATTATCTAATGTATGTTCAGTGCTTAGCATGATGCCTGGCCGCGATAAACAGCTGTCCTTGGTTGTGACACTGTTCTCATCATTTAATAACATTCAACTCATCTGAATTAATTCACGTCCCTAAAACCATGTGACGTTACCCTGGAAGATGAAAATTTCAGAGGATGTGGTATCTGGGACAGAGCACAGTGCCTCAGGCACAGTAAATTACAACCTAATTCACAGTAACTACAAAGGACCTCGGGAGATTTGCTTTCCGGCGTTGTAGCCCCAAAGCAGTTCCTCCTCCTGGTGCGTATCTTGCAATCAGACAGGCAGCACCAAGTTGTTCTCCTTTCCTGGGAAGCATGGATATAAACAAAGGTTCTGGAATCTGTGAGGGGTTGAAAAGAACGGCGATGAAGGTGTTCAGGGGCCCCTGCCTAGAAAGTAAGAAAAAACAAGCGAGCTCTGCGGGGAGCCCCGCAGGTGTTTTTACTTTATCATCATTCCTGGGGGACCTTCATCTCCCCCAGACCTGAGCTGTCAATGAAAACCAAGAGGAGAACGTGTACCTGTGAACCAGGAAAGACAGTTTCTTCATTGGTGTCCCAATGAAGAGATTAAATTAAATCTTTCCAGTGGAGCTGTGTCCTCAGCTTGTCTCTTTAGGAAATAATAATTTCTAAATAAGCTTTAAAATTGATGTGTATTTTACAATAACTTTATTAGAGTTTATAAGAACACATTTTTGCAGTGTCATCAAGTGCTTGTGAAAGGCAAGCCCACAGCGGAATGAAAGGCTAGAAATACCAGGATGTCACACGCAGCCGTGTTACAGGGGCACTTTCAGGAGACAGGACACACCGCCCGCTCACGGAATGCTGCCCTTAGACAACGGAGGAGCTGCCGCCCGGCCTTGAAGTTCCTCCTCCTCCTAGTCGTTGATTCTGCTTAGGGGAGACCCAGCGAGTTTCACTGGGAGCCCAGCTTTAGGGGGCTCAAGATCTGACACTTACTGAAGGGACAAAATAACTCCTCTGTTTTCTTCATGCTCCCCTAAGTCACAAATGGATTTTGTGCCAACGTTAGAAATCAATTCTGATGATACGTGGAGATTAAAATTCCCAGCACCTATTTTTACGAATGGAAGCGTTAAGACCAATGTCACATTCCAATTCACGTTGTAGAGTTGCTATTTCTCCTACTTTAATGTCCCGCGTATATTTTTTTTTTACTAATTTTATTTATTTTTCGTTATGTTCAGTTAGCCAACATATAGTACATCGTAAGTTTTTGTTGTAGTGTTCAACGATTCATTAGTTGCGTATAACACCCAGTGCTCATCCCGTGTGTAATTTTAAAACTTCCTGAATTTCCATACTAAGTAAATGGCACGTAGGGTTTTAATGATAGACGCAGAAAAGTGTGTTTCTACAATTCTGGGAGAAAGAACGTGCCGGGAACATATCTTCCACCTTCTTTTCTCCCAAGCTTGCAGCTCACTTCTCCCAAACCCCTCACCTCATGGTGCTTGCCAGAGCCACAGATGCGTAACCTCCCCCAGCTGCCCAGAGCTTGATCTACTGTAGCCGACCAGGATACAGTTCACACCAAGTCTTAAAAAGGGCTAAGCTTGCTTTACTGCTGTTCATCCTTTCCTTTCTGAGTCACTGTTTGCACATTGGCTATGCACCCACCCCACACCGGGACAGTGAGCCCTGCGTCATGCTGTTCCTCCAGATTCTGCATCCCTCCCATCCCACATTTACCCCCATCCAAGGCAGTCTTTTCTAAGTAGAGACAGAATAATCTCTCTTCCTCTTCCCCAAATAAGACTTCTCCCATTTTGTGTCTTGTCTTCATTTGCCTGGTATCGTAGGATTGTTACATACAATGTTTTGAAAAAGCATCAATGATTAATCACCCCAGAGGTATATTTACCATGTAAAAAGGAGGTTCTAGAGATACAGTGATTTGCCCCAAATCGGGAGTTGTGAAATCCCAGGTACTAGAGCATTGTGTTTAAATATTAGGATTCTAGGACGTGGTTTGGAAAGACATGAGTTGTAGGTACATCTTTCGAACTTTCAAACTGCCTGTGTGACATCGGACTTCACTGAGGCAAGCTGTATTTGGAGTGGGCAGTACGGGACTTGGTTGGAACATAGTTGTTTATGATTCATACCTACACCCACAAACAATAGCAGAGGTTTTTTTTTTTTGATAGAATATTTTGTCCTGTGACGAAACTGTGATTGAGGAAAAGTGGTTTCCATATTATTAGAAGTCTACTTTCAAGACAAAAATTTGTTTCTTACTCCATCTTTCCCTAAATTCCAGAGGAAAAACCAAATAAAAGTATTCAGAAGGATGAGAAAACAAAGGACAAAATGTTTTCAAGTATTAATTCTTCTGAATAATTAATGTATAAATTCACTATGATTCCACTAGAAATCCCAACAGGTTACTTTTGTGGAAAAACAAAATTGATTCAAAAATTAATATGGAAAGTAGAGGACTTGAAAAGACACAAGATAACTCTAAAGAAGGAGAACAAGGAGACAGACATTACTTTACTACATATCAAATATTAATCAAAACAGAGTTATTGGCAAAGAGAAACACATAAATCCATGAAACATAATAAGATATTCAAAAAGAGTCCAAAGCATGTCTGGGAACTTGATGTGTACTGGAAAATACAAGGGAGAAAAATGGACTATTCAATCCATCACACGAGGGCAATTGACTTTCCATAAATGTCAGATAGATTAATGAACTAAATGTGAAAAAAATCAAAACTAGTATAAAAATGTGAAATAACTTCATGACTTTAGGATTGGGAAAGGATTTGCTTATTAAACCTAAAGTAATCGCAACTCATGAAGATTGATAAATGTAACTATATTAACATCATCTTTCAGAAGCATGGAAAAGCAAAGGCCATAAAAGGCAACTTTTGTCAATTCATCCGCATCAAAATGTACAACATCTGTATGACCCAAGCCCTACAACATTAAAGACATGTGACAGATGGGAAGAGATATGTGTAAAACATAAAGCATAAAATACAATCCAGATTATATCAACAGTACATATAAATCAGCAACAAAAAAGAAATGTGGTCAAAGGATATGAACAGGAGAGGGAAAATAAATCATACCCCCCCACCTCAAATGACTTAATCTCCCAAATAAGGAAACAAAAATGAAGAGATAATATTTCACATTAATTAGAAGGAGACTTCTCTAAAATGTTTTTGATGATTTGAGGAGGAAAAAAATCATAAACTCTTGGTGGTCATTATTTAAAAGAATAAATAAGACCTACACATGTTGGGTAGAGATGTTATTAGTTTTATTGTTAAGCAAAGGAAAGGATTTGTAGGCTACCGAGTAGGGTATAACATCATAATTTTAATAAAGAAAAAATTTTATGTTTATATGCTTAACAGAGCAATTATACTAGGAAGTAGAGTAAATTATGAATATTGACTCTGTGGTACATAAGTGACAAAAAATCAGGAGAGACAATTTATAATATATACAGATTTATTATTTGAATTATCATAAACACATTTGTTATAATCAAAATTTTAAAAAGTAAATTGGATGGCAAAAATATACAAAGGAAATATGCTAAAATTAGTTTCAGAAAAAAGTTATATTTAAGTAAAAAATCAAATGGGATTACTTTTATTGATAAAATATATAATACAAAGACATAATGGTCACAATTTGCAAAATAGCAATATATTAAGCAAAGTATATTATAAATAAAAGGACAATTTAAAATAACACAGTATACTAAAGATTTTTTTCATGGTGGTGTTTATTTTAGTAAAAAACATAGTTTTGTGGTAGAGATGGCTAGCTGTGTGTTCCACATTTGATTTCTGTCTTCCATTGTGAAAGGGTTTTTGCTTATAAGAAGGAGTGGTGAATGCTATTTCTAGGCCTGATCCATACAAATCTCCCAAAGGAGATCTCTCATGTTCTTTTCCCAACCTCTAGCTGAATGTAGCAAACTGAAAGACCCTGAAGAAGGGCAGAGATCTAAGAGAGTAGGGGCCTGAGTCACCAAGTAAAAAGACTTCCATTAACCAAAAACACAAGCAGCAAAGTTTTATTGAGATAAATCATTGAAATTTGACAGTTCCATTTTCATAACCAACTTATAAACTATTTGGGTCAATAGATATGCTGTATTCATACAAGAAAACCCTAAGCAGCCATTCAAAAGATGATGATGTAGAAAGAATCCTATGGGGGCACCTGGGTGGCTCAGTCAGTTAAGTGTCCAACTCGTGATTTCGGCTCACATCATGATCTCATGGGTTGTGAGAATGGAGGCCGGCGTTGGGCTCCATGCTTGGCGCAGAGTCTGCTTGGGATTCTCTGCCTCTCTCTCTCCCTCTGCCCCTTCTCTCTCTCTCTCTCTCTCAGTCAAATAAATAAAATCTTTAAAAAAGTAAATGAAAGAATCCTATGATATATATACACATATAATGTGGGTGTTAAACAGAATGCATATATATTATGTCATTTTTAAACAGAATCTAATCAATCTACATCCACATCTGTGTGTGTACATATATGTATTTATATCCATATATACATGGGTAACTATTTGTGTATAAATGCAGAGACAAAAATCTAGAGAAGAATAAACCCTAAAATGTTAACTGTGGTTGTTTCTGGGTGGTAACGTCATGCGTGATCTCACCATATATGTATGAATAACTTTTAAAATAAAAAGTGAAGGTATTTTAAAGTAACTTCTGTAGCTTTGCCGCTTTTCCTGCACATCTGCCCAGATGGCAACCTCAGCTTAACCAACCAAAAAAGCACATGGTCATATGCATATACATGGGCATCTTCTGAGGAGACGACATCAGAAATCTGACTTTGTTCCAGCCCTGATGGAGAAGGTATTACGTGCCAGATGGCAGCACATTATTGAAACTCTTTCCTTATGCCCCAGGCTTGACCAAGCACATGCTCTGCTCGAGTCAAGCATGCATGGACTCCTAAACACTCACCCCCATGCTCTGACTCAAGAAGAAATGGAAAAAAGAAAAAAAAAAAAAGACCATAAACTTCTTACTTGATAGAACAGAGGTTCACCATCTTAGCAACTAACTAATTAACTGGGTGAGAAATACATAAATGGTGCGAATAAAATGAGTATTAACATTTTAAAAGATGCACAAAAGGGGCACCTGGGTGGCTCTGTAGGTTAAGTGTCTGCCTTCGGCTCAGGTCATGATCCCAGGGTCCTGGGATCTGTCCCCATGTCAGGCTCCCTGCTCACTGGGGAGTCTGCTTCTCCTTCTCCCTCTGTGATCTCTCTTGCTTTTGCTCTCTCTCAAATAAATAAATAAAAACTTGAAAATAAATAAAATAAGAAGATGCACAGAAGAGGTGTAGGAGGAAGTTGGGGTTTATTATGGTCAACTGAGCACAGAGATCTTAGAGGGAGAGTTATGATCTATTCACATGGTGAGGAGAAAAAAAATAACATGACAGATTTTAAAACGAAGCATTCAGTAGTAGCCCATACTCAGAAACCTTTATTTTGGCATTTTGACAGGCATTTGCACTAACAAGGAACATGCCTGCACATCCATTTTGAAAACCACCACCACCACCATGGGTCCAACGCACTGGAGGAAAAAAAAAAAAACACAAAACAGTATTTGGTGATTACCTTACTGTCAAGTTAGAATCCACTTTAAAGTACTTTGAAAACTTTAAAAGATGGCCAAAATTATAGAAAAAAAATCTCTGTGTCTATGTATATACTGAATATTGTATATATAGTGAATATATATGTACATGTTCACTAATTTAAAAAAGATTCACATTAAAATTGCAAAAGCATTGAGGTTGTTTTTGGTTACTTTTAACATGACAGTATGATTGTTACCATCATTACTATCATTATTTTCACTAGCATTTTTTCCCATTAGAGGGCATAATTTTCTAAGAATATTTTAAAATTTTGAGGTAGAAGTACAAATACTGAAAGCCTATTTAGCTCCTGTTTCTAACTATTCAAAATTCTCCCTTGAATATCTGTCCAGTTCAGTTATGATAGTTCTAGCTTACGGGAAATAATAGTTTCTTGGTAGTGGAAGAAGACATATAACTAAAATATTTAATAGGTGATGACTTTATATGTAAAATAGGGGTACTACCAATCTCAAAGTTATTATGAGGATTAGAATCACTACATGTAAATTTCCTAACTAGATGCCTAGTAATCATGATACCCAGCACTCGTGTGATATGTGTCAGACCTTCTCATGTGCTAACCAGTGCTCATGACCGCTCTGTGAGACAGATGGACTACATTTTTGCCTTCTTTTGCTGATAAAGGAATTGAGGGACATAAGAGCATGTAAGTGGCACCTTTGTCCCTGGACAGTGAGAGTCCTAGAGACTGTGTTCTTATAATGTCTTTCTGGTACCATATAGCAATTAGAGTAGTGATATATATATATATGATTTATTTCATTTCTTATTATTTGTAAGGTAGATGAAAGAATACCTCAAACTGCATTAATCATATCAAACATTCTGACATGGACATGCATTCACTAAAACTAAACACCAAACCAACTGATCACATACTGAAGTAATTGGCAGAGCATGCAAAGTGCAGTGGTGAGTGAAACATAGTCTTTACACAATTAGCATTAGTTTGAAGGAGAAGTTAAATAATTTCACTACTCTCTGAGTGATACATTGGATTACTGTTCAGCAAATATCCATTCTTCTCTTTTACTTGGGGTGGTATATACTTCCCGGCCACGTGGATTTTGGGTTCAGTGGTGTGACTTATTTTACCCAATATAATGTTAGCAGATGTGCCCTCGCCATTCAACATGAGAAGAATGTACCCTGGGCAGCCACTGGTCCAAGGAAGTATTTGGAAACAAGTTTTAATAGATCTGCATTTCTGTTTATCTTCTGATCAGAAGGCATTAACAGCTTTGTTCTGGAATGTCTTTGCCTGGTCTTTGTAGAGCAAACAGCTCTGGAAGTTAGAGACTCTATCTCCCTCTGAGGCAGAGGGAAGATTCCTGACCAAAACAATAATGTCTCCTCCTCGAGTGATGGTTGGACAGGTTTGCTGGAAGACTCCTTTTAAAATACTGGGTTTCCAAAATTAACAAGACAGGAAACAACAAATGTTGGCAAGGATGTGGAGAAAGGGGAACCCTCTTACACTGTTGGTGGGAATGCAAGCTGTTACTGCCACTCTGGAAAATGGTATGGAGTTTCCTCAAGAAGTTAAAAATAGAGCTACCCGATGACCCAGCAATTCAACTACTAGGTATTTACCCCAAAGATATATATGTAATGATCCGAAGGGGCACCTGCACCCCAATGTTCATAGCAGCAGTGTCCACAATAGCCAAACTGTGGAAAGAGCCAAGATGCCCATTAACAGATGAGTGGATAGAGAAGATGTGGTGTGTATACAATGGAATATTACTCAGCCATCAGAAAAGATGAATACTTACCATTTACATCGACGTGGATGGAACTGGAGGGGATTATGCCAAGTGAAATAAGTCAATCAGAGAAAGACAATTATATGGTTTCACTCATATGTGGAATAGAAGAAACAGAGCAGAGGACCATAGGGGAAGGGAGGGAAAACTGAATGGGAAGAAATCAGAGAGGTAGACAAACCATGAGACACTCTTGATTATAGGAAATAAACTGAGGGTTGCTGGAGGGGAAGTGGGTGGGGGGATGGGGTGACTGGGTGATGGGCATTACGGAGGGCACATGATGTGATGAGCACTGGGTGTTATACAAAACTGATAAATTACTGAACACTGTGTCTGAAACTAATAAGTTGGCTAACTGAATTTAAATAAAAATAAAATAAAATACTGGGTTTCCTATACTCAGAGTTCCCTAATAGTCACACAGATCCAACAGGTGCATAGCATCCAGCTGGGCCTGCCACCACATCACCCCTGTGGAATTTAGGGGGCAAGGGAAAGGGAGGAAAACATGAATCTCATGCTGTCTGCTGTGATATGAACTATAAAAAACAATGAAATAATAAGACCATTAATAATAAGTAATAAAGTCAGATCACTGACCAAAGAGTCTCAAGTCTTCTGGCAGCATCTGTGGAACTGTGGCAAGTAACTTGTTAGCTTATAAGTAGAATAAAATCTCAGACCCTTCCCAGTTACCAACAGAAGTTACAAGCCAAGTGAAGCAGACCTCAATGTAACCCATTCCTTGCAGTTAAAGGCTCAGCCCACCTGCAGCTTGAAGCAGAGTCTAACAAGTCTGGTTGACATTATTCAAACCACAGCTGAGAGAAAAACAAGGCAGTGGGATCAATATACTTAACGTTTTAAGCCACTGAGTTTGGAGTGGTTTGTTATGCAGAATAAGTGTAGCATGAGCTGAATGATATCAATATACTATGCTGTGTGCTCCATCAAGATTAAGGCTAGGGTGTAGTAATGGGAGAAAATTACACAAATACCTACCACAGAATTGTATTCTCTGAAAAATACCATGGATATTAAGATAATTCTAAGATTTCATATAATTTACCTATTACCCACAGAAACAAATTCTGCTCACTGCTGGCTCACAAGGATTTAGAAATTATTTTTTTTTCCTTCTTTAACATGTAATAAAAACATCTGCATCCTCAGTCGAGGTAAACATACCGAGACATACTGAGCTGAGAATTCCCCATCGATTTCTCAAGACAAATCTATAAACCATAAAATGAGGAGTTAATTATGGAAAAATATCTGACACTAAGTTTAATAAATGAAGGCTTGGAAGGAAAGTGTAATTAAAATTTATAAAACTACAAATGATGTAGGAAGGTCTCTAGAGAAGAGGGTCTACTTCAAGCAAGATGTTTTCTCCATGATATTTTGTCACAGTAGGCATGGGTACCATTGAAAAGAGTTGTTGGCCCCTTTTTACTAAAGTACCCATAATCGTGAGACAGAACTCTGTTACATTTAAATATTTCAAGCATAATGTTCAAGGAATTAGGGAAAATGACCTACTCAGGATTGCTTATTTGGAATAGCTATTGTTTGGCGCAAATACTTTTGGCTAATTGGGCAATTTTGTTACCTCTAGTGAGTTTGTCAATTGATGATAAGAATGCTATGTGAATATCATCCAGGCAGAATAAGAAATGGGAGCAATTACTCTTCTTAACTAGATCTTTTATGTGAAGCTTCCTTTTAATACTAGTGCAGCGTATGCGATTCTGTGTCTTTTTCTCTCAGGATTTCTGAACTCGATTTTGTATCTGCCATGATTACATACACACATGACGAGAGCAGGACTGGTTTGATCTATTTGTCAGATAGACTACAGTAACTACCGACTAAAGAATGTAACCAGAAGTTGTCATTTCGAGAAGTCAGAAAATAAAATAACTCATGTCCATTGATGGATGAATGGATAAAGAAGTTGTGGTGTGTGTGTGTGTGTGTGTGTGTGTGTGTGTGTGTATGTATACACATGTATAAATATACATACACACACAATGGACTATCACTCAGCCATTTAAAAGAATTAAACCTTGCCATTTGAGACAACATGGATGGACCTCAAGGGCATTATGCTCAGTGAAGTAAGTCAGAGAAAGGCAAATACCCAATTATCTATCTTATATGTGGAATCTAAGACAAACGGACAAAACCAAGGTCACTGATACAGAAAACAGAATGGTGGTTGCAAGAGGCTAGTGGTGGTCGGTGGGAGAAGTGGGTGAACTGTTTTTTTTTGTTTTTGCTGAAATAAATTGAATAAAAACTGTTAAAAAAAAAAAAAAAAACGACAAACCCTGGCAGTTAGCTTGTGCTACATCGTCGTAGTTGTGGGTGGAATCTCCTTTGTGTTTCTTTTTTTTTTTTTAAAGATTTTATTTATTTATTCGGCAGAGATAGAGACAGCCAGCGAGAGAGGGAACACAAGCAGGGGGAGTGGGAGAGAAAGAAGCAGGCTCCTAGCAGAAGAGCCTGATGTGGGGCTCGATCCCAGAACGCCGGGATCACGCCCTGAGCCGAAGGCAGACGCTTTAACCGCTGTGCCACCCAGGCGCCCCCTCCTTTGTGTTTCATATAACATTGAACATTTAATGCACATCTCTTGATTTGAAGCAGCTACAACCCTAGTCTCTTGCAAATGTAAAATGAGTGCCTTTTGCGTAGCTCACTCATCGCCCCTGTCCCAAACAAAAGCTAAATATATTCTTTTTCCTCCTCAGGTATCTTGTGAATTAAAAGCTAAGGCCTTGGGAAAATTAATTTTTTCTGAAAGAATGGATTTCTGGGACAACATTTCTCAAAGCAAAATGCTAAAGTACGTGAGCACTGTTTTAAAAAAGACGAATTCTATCAATACATATTCTTTCCCACAAACACACACAAAAAAGAAGTCAGAATATAGTTTTCCATTCTGCTCATGGATGACATTCTGCTCATGGGTGACTCTGTAAATATGGTATCAATCAAGGAGAATGTCTAGGCAATGGTTCTGCCCAAGCAGAAGAAATTTAAAGGCCAAAGTAATAATGTATCCGTCATGAAGTAGTCACTGAACACCTGCAGAGCCCAATATTGTAGGAGATTATTAAAAGAAAAGGATATCAGTGCTATCTAGTAGGTCAACCTCCTTTCTATAGTTGAAGGATTGGAGCACAGAGCCTACAAGTGACTTTCTCCGGGTTATAGAATTTGATAGTGGCCTTGGGAACTCAGGTTCTCTCCTCCTAGTTATTGGCCTTTTCCTTTCATTAATTCTCTCAACCAACTTGGCATCTGTTCTGTATCATCATGTTAAGTCTGAAGGACACAGAGACAAACAGGATATGACCCTTACTCTTGAGAAACTCATGGTCTGATGGGATTGAGAGATATTTAAACATTTAAATACAGCATAGTCAGAGAATGACTCGCCACAAGTAAACATCACGCCCCCAGTGGTGCACACTTAATGGGACATGAAACATTATGATAGAGGAATTAGCATTACAATATTGAAGTGGGAAAGCTGAGGACAAGTTTTTGAGGTATGTGTCAGCCTGGAAGGTTTTGTTATTTTAAGTCAAAGCAGAGAAAAGAAAAAATCCATTAACAGGCAACTGCAGCGGGCAATTTTCGAAGTGCTAACATATCAGGGGAAAGAGCTTTCTTACTTAGGCTTTATGTTTTAAGGCTCCATGTGGTAACAAATGGGGATATAAAGCAAGACCTGCATGAGTCCAGTTTTTATAATTGTGCACATTAAAACTCTGACTCTAAACCTATCCAAGAGATTTTGAACTTTTGCCTATATAAGGAGTTAATCAATTTGAAGAACATGATCACATGTTTTGTGTTTTGTGTTTTTTTTTAAGTATGGACCCAGAAGAGGACCACAGAAGATGAAAATACCAGGGCAATGACGTAGATGAGACAGGCCAGGATAGGAACGAGACACTCCTGACTAGTATTTTACTAGTTACCTGTTTAGATCATGATCAGAAACACACTGTAGGGGCGCCTGGGTGACTCAGTTGGTTAAGCGTCTGCCTTTGGTTCGGGTCATGATCCCGGGGTCCTGGGATTTGTCCCTATGTTGGTCTCCCTGCTCAGTAGGGAGTCTATTTCTCCCTTTCCCTCTGCCTGCCTCTCCCCCTGCTTGTGCTTTCTCTCTCTCTCTCTCTCTCAGATAAATTAAATCTTTAAAAAAAACTGTAGACATACTGGGTTAATATGTATGCTTAATTTTATTATATATTAATACATTATATATAATATGTAATCTATTATTAATATAGTTAGTTTCATAGAACGAAATTATTCTCAGGTGATCTAGAGATAGAAAAATGCATAGATATATAAATATGAATACACAGACATTCATAGATACATATATGAATAGGGAGATACAGATATGCATATGGTTAGAGATACAAAGATAGCTGTTTACCACAAATCAATAAGATTCTCAAACTCCCCAAATGAACTATGAAAGCCCTTACAGGAAAGAAATGTCAATATTTAAGAACAAACATAAACCGTGGGGCTTTTGAATTATAAATAGTTTTGAAATAAATTAAGTAATACTAAGTAATAAACATGTAGTGATATAAATCAAAAATTTTACCCACTGGTGGAATTAAGTGACATGAATAAATTTAGTCTTCACAGACTTGTAGTATACATAAACACTATACTTGTGGGCTCCCTTGTTCTGTGGAAGAAACAGTATATTTAGGAATATGAAAAAAATGTAGAAAAGAGAGCTTTTTTGTTATATATTGTTGATTCATTAACATTGAATTCATAGCCAACAACACTATATAACTCATTCCAGAACAAAGCTTACCGAATATGTATTTTCTCCATAAGTCACATCATGGCCTTTTTGGCCTTAGGAATGTTAGACAACACTTTAGTGCTGAACCTGGGGATCATTTTAAACAAAACCATCAATAAGCACAAAAATGTGAAAAACGTGGCATTAAATAGACCGCACTTGTTTACATTATGAGAGCGGGACTCCCCATTTCCCCACCTCCTGACAACCACCACATATTCTCTATTTCTAGGAGTTTGGCTGTTTTTAGATTCCATCTGTAAGCGAGATCACGTAGCATTTGTCTTTCTTTGCCTGACTTCTTCCACTTAGCATAATGCCATCCAAGTTGTTGCAAATGGCAGAATTTCCTTCTTTCCTTATGGTCAAATAATATTCCACTGTATACACAGACCATATTTTCTTTGTCCATTCATCTGTCAATGGATACTTAGATTGTAAGACTTCACTTTTAATTGTAAGAATAGTTTATGCTTTTAATTTTTTTCCACGTTTTTAAAATTCATGTATAATTGACATACAATATGCTATTAGTTTCAGGTGTACAAATAGCAATTTGACATTTTTATACATTACAAAATCATCCCCACAATAAGTGTAGTCACCATCTGTCACCATACAAAGTTATTATGTTACTGACAATATTCCCCATGGTGCACATTGTATCGCATGACTTATTTATTTTATAAGTGGAAGTTTGTACCTCTTAATCCTCTTAACTAGTTTCTACCCACCCCCCTCCCCTGTCTGGTGACCAACACTTTGTTTCCCTTATGAGTCTGTTTCTGTTTTGTTTGTTCATTTGCTTTTTAGATTCCACATAAAAGATCATATGGTATTTGTCTTTCTCTGACTTTTTTCTCTTAGCACAGTGCACCCAAGGTCCATCCATGTTGTTTCAAATGAAAAGATTTCATTTTTTTAGGGCTCAATAATATTCTATTGTACATATATATCACATTTTCTTTATCCATTTATCCATCAGTGGACAGTTAGGTTGTCTCTGTATCTTGGCTATCGTAAGTGATACTACAGTGAACATAGGGGTGCATATATCTCTTTGTGTTGGTATTTTTATTTTCTTTGGATAAGTACCTAAAAGTGTAATTGCTGGATCTTATGGTAATTCTATTTTTACTTTTGGGGGAGCCTCCATACTGTTTTCCACAGTGACTGTACCAATTTGCATTCCCACCAACAGTGTATGAGGGTTCCCTTTTCTCCATATCCTCACCACTTGCTATTTTTTTGTCTGAGTGTAGCTGGTCTCACAGGTGTGAGGTGATGGCCCATTGTGTTTTTTTAAGGTTTTTATTTTAATTCCAGTTAGTTAACATACAGTGTTATATTAGTTTCAGGTGTACAATATACTGATTGAACAATTCCATACATGACCCAGTGCTCATCACTCCAAGCACACTCCTTAATCCCCTTCACCTATTTCACCCATAGTTAAGGGGGTACAGCTCAGGGGTCCAGCATTTGACTGCAGACACTGTAGTTTTGATTTGCATTTCCCTGATGATTAGTGATGTTGAGAATCTTTTCATGTGCCAGTAAGCCATCTGGATGTCTTTGGGAAAATGTCTGTTTAAGTCCTCTGCCCATTTTTGAATAAGGTTGTTGAAATTTTTTATATTAAGTTGTGTAAATTCTTTATATATTTTGGTTATTAACCCCTTACCAGATGTATGGTTTGCAAATATCTGCTCCCATTCAGTAGGTTGCCTTTTTCTCTTGATGGTTTCCTTTGCCGTGTAAAAGCTTTTTGGTTTGATGTAATCTCATTTGTTTATTTTAGTTTTTGTTGCCCTTCCCAGAGACGACTGACCCCCCAAAATACTGCTCAGACCGAAGGCCAAGAGCTTACTGCCTATGTTTTCCTCTAGGAGTTTTATGGTTTCGGGTCTTGCCTTCAAGTCTTTAATCCATTTTAAATTTATTTTTGTATGTGGTGTAAGATAGTGGTCCAGTTTCATTCTTTTGCATGTAGCTGTCCACCTTCTCCAGCACTGTTTATTAAAGAAACTGTCTTTCCCCATTGTATATTCTTGCCTCCTTTGTCGTAGATGAATTGACCACATATGAGTGGGTTTATTTCTGGGCTTTGTATTCTAATCCGGTGATCTCTGTGTGTTTTTGTGCCGCTACCATACTATTTTGATTACTGTAACTCTGTAGTACAGTTTGAAATCAGAGTGTGATACCCCCAGCTTTGTTCTTTCTCAGAACTGCTTTGGCTTTTTAGGGTCTTTTGTGGTTCCACACAAATTGTAGGATTCTTTGTTCTAGTTCTGTGACACATGCCATTGGTATTTTGATGGGGATGGTACTGAAACTGTAGATTGCTTTCAGTAATATGGACATTTTAACAATATTAATTCTTCCAATCTATGAGAAGAGAATATCTTCCTGTTGGTGTCATCTTATTTTCTTTCGTCAGTATCTTAGGTTTTTCAGAATATATGTCTTTTACTTCCTTGGTCGAACTTATTTATAGTTATTTCTTTTTGATACAATGGTAAATGGGATTGTTTTCTTAATTTCTCTAATTGCTTGTTACTGGTGTATAGAAACAAAACTGATCTCTGTATGTTAATTTAGTATCCTGAAACTTCACTGAATTCATTTTCGAGTTCTAAGAGTTTTTTGGTATTTAGGATTTTGTATACATAGTATCATGTCAGCTGAAAATAATGACAGATTTACTTCTTCCTTTCCAATCCTACATATTTATATTTATATGTTCAAATTAAAGTTTTTAAAGGAGGGGGCACCTGGGTGGTTCAGTCAGTTAAACATCCGACTCTTGATTGTGGCTCAGGTCCTGATCTCAAGGGTCATGAGATCGAGCCCCACATTGGGCTCTGAGCTCAGTGCTGAGTCTGCTTGAGATTCTCTTTCCCTCTCCCTCTGCTCCTCCCTCCACTCATGTTCTTTCTCTCTCTGTTTCATAAATAAATAAATAAATAAAATCTTTAAAGTTTTTTTAAATATTTTTTATTATATTATGTTAGTCACCATACAGTACATCACTGGTTCTTTATGTAAAGTTCGATGATTCATTAGTTGCGTATAAACTTTAAAGTTTTTAAAGGAGGGCATACTAGAGGCAGAAGTACTGACTGCACAGGAGTCAATCTGGTACCTCAGTGAACATAATTCAATTCCTAAACGGAAGTGGGAAGATTTTGCTGCTTTTGAAGTAGCAACATAACTCTTTTAATGAGCAGCTGTAAAGGTTGGAGGTGCCCAAGGAATGGTTATTCCCTTCAGCTGGTTGTGCAAAAGCACTTACTACTAACACTGAGTTAAGATGAACAATTGGATATAATTTACACAACTGTTACCTCTATGGAAGAGATACAGATGCATTACTATTGTTGCCATTGGTATTTTTATTATTACACTATTCCTTAAACATTGTTTATGCTGCTCAATGAATTATCCATATGGGATTAGATTATTTTGTTGGAAAAAAGAAATCATATGATATAACTACTAGAATAGATGCTAATACTATTTTTAGAGCTTTCATCTTTGTCCATAAATTAAGAATCATAATACTAAGGAACTTAATATGACTTGATTGTAGAAAATATGTCAATTGGGGTGCCTTGATGGCTCTGTCGGTTAAGCGTCTGACTCTTGATTTCAGCTCAGGTCATGATCTCAGGGTTGTGAGATCAAGCTCCGTGTTGGGCTCCATGCTCAGCAGGGAGTCTGCTTCTCTCCCTCTCCTTCTGTCCCTCTCTCTTGCTCTCTCTCTTAAAAAAAAAAAAAGAGGAGGAGGAAATATGTCAGTTGAAATGTCAGTTGAAATTGCATAATATAATTTCAAACTAATTTTATATAAAGATCCACAAAAACCTTTATTATTATTTTTCCTTCGTTCAGCTTTCTTGGTAGGAATCAACGTTGACCTAGTGAAATGATTTACCCACCATTATCTGCCAGAGCACCATTTGTCAACAAGCCAGTTAATCTCTGCACTGGGTATAAAAAGATAGAGGAAACTAGTTCTAATAATGCTAGCTTTGATAACATGGGCTTTCTATGTTAACAGCTAGATCAACACTGTCAATTAATGTCACATGGATTCTTAAGCAACATTCTAGTGATAACAGTGTTCAGTCAATAAACACACAGAGTTGCATTAAAATAATCAACCCAAAAGAAGAAAGGTTCCCTATGATATCATCACTCCGCTGAAAAACTCATTTCCTGAGTGAAATCTCATAAGCTCAGTAAGATAACTAAGACATTTAAGGGATTATTTGGGGGGGGGGTCCCCTTTCTTTAATCCACTAAAATTGGCAATAGACCAGAGATATAGTATTTAAGAAATTAAATTCATTTAATAAACCATGAAAGAGAGTCACACCCAGGTGATGAGTTTAGATTTCTATTTCCTTATTACTTACAGGCTATGATTTATTTTACTTTAAAAGATAGATGGGAAATGGTAGGAGGCTACCTGCCAAGGTTTATTAACTCCCAATACTTCCTTTATTCTATGGCCAAGATCAAAGCTTTCTGCAAGTTCTATAAAGGTGTTTAGAGTCCACCAAAGAAGAATGAAATGAAGTGTTGTGAGGGAGGGAAGAGGAAAGAGGAGGACCAAAAAAAAAAAAAAAAGAGAGAGAGAGAGAGAGAGAGAGAGAGCAACAGAGAGAGAGCTGTAACGCCCACCACCTTTTCAAAGACCAGAATAGTTTCATATGTTTTATATATTATGGTGGTAGAAGATTTCATACAGAAACATGATTGCTTTGATTTTGAAAATTTTGAAAACTGTAGGACTAAGCATTTTTCTTTCCTATTGGGGGAAAAGATGGTATATTAAATAAGAAGTCTTCCTGTAGGTAAAAGAAAGGGATGAAGAATGCAGCAGACTTTAAAATGTTATAGTAATGGCGGGTTTGGTGTGTTGAAGATAGTCCTACTCCAGAAGAGTGGTTTTTCCCAAGTTTTATTTAAATTCCAGTTAATTAGCATACAGTGTAATATTAGTTTCAGATATAGAATTTAGTGACTCAACACTTATATACAACACCCGGTACTCAACACAACAAGTGCCCTCCTTAATCCCCATCACCTATTTATCCATCCCCCTGCCCATCTCCCCTCTGGTAACCAGCAGTTTGTTCTCTAGAGTTAACAGTCTGTTTCTTGGTTTTCTTCTCTTTCTACCCCCCACCTTATGTTCATTTGTTTTGTTTTAAAAAGTGGTCCAGTTTTATTCTTTTGCATGTTGCTGTCTAGTTTTCCCAACATCATTTGTTGAAGAGACTTTTTTCCATTGGATATTCTTTCCTGCTTTGTCAAAGATTAATTGACCATATAGTTGTGGGTTCATTTCTAGGTTTTCTATTGTGTTCCACTGATCCATGTGTCTGTTTTTGTGCCAGTCCATACTGTCACTACAGCTTTGTGATATAACTCGAAATCTTGAATTGTGATGCCTCCAGCTTTGCCTTTATTTTTCACAATTGCTTTGGCTGTTACTAGGTATCTTATGGGTTTTAGTGCAATTGTAAATGGGATTGATTCCTTGACTTCTCTTTCTGAGGCTTCATTATTGGTGTATAAAAATGCAACAGGTGTCTGTACATTGATTTTGTATCCTGTAACTTTACTGAAATTGTGTATTTCTTCTAACAATTCTTTGGTGGAGTCTTTGGGTTTTCTATATATAGTAACATGTCATCAGCATATAGTGCAAGTTTGACTTCTTCCTTTGTCCCTTTGAATGCTTTTTATTTCTTTTTGTTGACCAATTGCTTAGGCTAGGACTTCCGGTAGTATGTTAAACAGTAATGGTGTGAATAGACATCCCTGTCTTGTTCCTGACCTTAGAGGAAAAGCTCTCTGTTTTTCCTCATTTAGGATGATATTAGCTGTGGGTCTTTTGTATATGGCCTTTATGATGTTGAGGTGTATTTCCTCTAAACCTACTTTGTTGAGGGTTTTTATTATGAATGAATGTCATACTTTGTCACATGCTTTTTCTGCATCTTTTTCTGCACCAAGGATCATTGGTTCTTATCCTTTCTTTTATTAATGTGGTGTATCATACTGATTGATTTGTGAATATTGAACCACCCTTACAGCCCAGGAATAAATTCCACTCGATGGTGGTGAGTGATTCTTTTAATGTACTGTTGGATTTGATTTGCTAGTATTTTGTTGAGAATTTTTGCATCCATATTCATCAGAGATATGGCTCATAGTTCTCTTTTTCAGTAGAGTCTTGATCTTGTTTTGGAATCAGGGTAATCCTGGCCTCAAGGAATGAATTTGGAAGTTTTACTTCCATTTCTTTTTTTAGAACAGTTTGAGAAGAATAGGTATTAACTCTTCTTTAAATGTTTGGTAGAATTCCCCTGGGAAGCCATTGGCCCTGGACTTGTTTGGGAGATTTTTTATTACAGAATCAATCTTTTTTGCTGCTTATTGGTCTGTTCAGGTTTTCTCCTTCTTCCTGTTTCAGTTTTGGGAGTTTATACGTTTCAGGAATTTATCCATTTCTTCTAGGTTGTCCAATTTGTTGGCATATCATTTTTCATAATATCTTATAATTGTGGCGTTGGTTGTTACTTCCCTCTCATTTGTGATTTTATTTATTTGGGTCCTTTCTCTTCGCTTTTTGATAAGTCTGGCTAGGAGTTTATCACTTTTATTCATTTTTTCAAAGAACCAGCTCCTGGTTTCATTGATATGGTCTATTGTTTTTTCAGTTTCTATATCATTTATGTCTGCTCTTATCTTTATTATTTCCCTTTTCTGCTGACTGTAGGTTTCATTTGTTGCTCTTTTTCTAGCCCCTTTAGGTGTAAAGGTAGGTTGTTTGAGTTTTTTCTTGCTTCTTGAGGTAGGCCCGTATTGCTATATACTTCCCTCTTAGGAGCGCTTTTGCTGCATCACAGAGGTTTTGGACCATTGTGTTTTCATTTTCATTTGTTTCCATGTATTTTTTAAATTTCTTCTTTGATTTCCTGGTTGAGCCATTCAGTGTTTAGTAGCATGTTGTTTAAACTCTGTATTTGTGGTCTTTCCAAATTTTTTCCTGTGATTGACTTCTAGTTTCATAGCATTGTGGTCAGAAAATATGCATGGCAGGATTTCAGTCTTTCTGTATTTGCTGAAGCCTAATTTGTGACCTAGTATGTGATCTATTCTGGAAAATGTCCCCTGTGCAATTGAAAAGAATGTGTATTCTGTTTTAGAATGGAATATTCTGAATATATGTGTTAAGTCCATCTGGACCAGTGTGTCATTCAAAGCCATCGTTTCCTTGTTAATTTTCTGCTTAGATGATCTGCCCATTGATGTAAGTGGAATGTTAAAGTCTCCTATTATTGTATTATTATCAATTAGTTCCTTTTTGTTTGTTATTAAAAGTTTTATATATTTGGGTGCTTCCATGTTGGGGGCATAAATATTTACAATTGTAAGATCTTCTTGTTGGATAGTCCCCTTTTTTATGATATGGTGCCCTTCTTCATCTCTTATTATAGTCTTTGGTTTAAAATCTAGTTTGTCTGATATAAGTATTGCTATTCCAGCTTTCTTTTGATGTCCATTTTCATGATAAATGTTTCTTCATTCCCTCACTTTGAATCTGCAGGTGTCTTTTGGTCTAAAGTGAGTCTCTTGTAGACAGTATATTGATGGGTCTTGTTTTCTTTCTTCCTTTTTTTTTTTAATCCATTGTGACACCCCGTGTCTTTTGGTTGGAGCATTTAGTCCATTTACATTCAGAGTAATTATTAGTAGATAGGTACTTAGTGCCATTTTATTGCTTGATTTGTTATTGTTTCTGGAGATTTTTCTCTGTTCCTTTCTGCTCTTTGTCTCTTTTGTTCTTTCCTTTCCACTCAAAGGGTCCCCTTTAATTTCTTGCAGGGCTGGTTTAGTGGTCATGAACTCCTTTAGTTTTTGTGTGTCTGGGAAACTCTCTCTCTCTCTCCTTCTCTTCTGAATGATAGCCTTGCTGGATAGAGAATTCTTGGCTGCAGATTTTTTCCCATTCAGCACGGTGAATATATCATGCCACTCCCTTCTGGCTTGCCAACTTCCTGTGGAGAGATCTGCAGCTAGCCTTATGAGTGTTCCTTTGTGTATTAGGGACTTCTTTTGTCTTGCTGCTTTTAGGACTTTTTTTTTTTCCTTATGACTGTATTTTGCAAAGTTACACAATATGTCTTGGTGTGGCCTGCTTTTGATGATTTTGATGGGAGTTCTTTGTGCCTCCTGGATCTGGATGTCTGTTTCCTTCCCCACATTAGGGAGCTTTTCAACTATTACTTCCTCAAATAAGTTTTCTGCCCCCTTTTCTCTCTCTACTTCTTCTGAGACTTCTGTAATATAAATGTTATTATATTTGATGGAGTCACTGAATTCCTTAAGTCTGTTCTCGTTCCCTAATTCTTCTTTCTCTCGTTTGTTCAGCTTCATTATTTTCCATTATCTTGTCTTCTATGTCACTTATTCATCTCTCTGCTTATTCCAGCCTTGTGTTCATTGCATCAAGCCTGTTTCCAATCTGTTTTTGCATTTTTCATTTCTGACTGATTCTTTTTTAACTCTTTTATCTCTGCAGTAAGGGTCTCCCTGAAGTCTTCCATCCTTTTCTCAAGCCCAGCTTGAGAGGATTATTGCTTTAAATTCTCCATCAGGCATGTTAGTTGTATCTAGTTCACTTAGATGTCTGGCTGTGACCTTATCTTGTTCTTTCATGGGGGAGGGGGGTGGGCGGGGGGGGGGGTGAATTCCTCCATCTTGTTATTGTGTTGAAGTCTCTGTCTTCTTCTCTGTGTTAGAAAAGCCCATTATGTTTCCTGCTCCTGAGAGCAATGGCTTTACGAAGAAGAGGTCATATAGTGTCCAGGGCCTGGGGCTTCAGGGAATAGCTCTGCTGTGTGCTGCATGCACTCTGCTGTTGTGTTTTGGCCGCGCTATCCTTCAGACCAGTCTTCTGCAGAGGCTCTCCTTGCCTGCAGTGGGCAGTGATTGGTCCTTGGCCACAGTGGGGTGAGTTTTAACTTGGTGTGCTCTGATCTGCTTGTGAAATGAGACCTGATACTACTTGCACTAGAACTGAAGCCTTGCAGAACTCTCTGGTCAGGAGACCTGGTGTGGGCAGGGGCTTCTTCTGGTCCGGTGGGGAAGAGGGCCACCATGCTGGGACTGAGGCCGACTTGACTGAAAACAACAGTACCAGCACAGTGCATGGGTGTGGGACCCAGCGGAAGCAGGTTAGGCAGCCAGTGTTGGCACTGCACTGTTTACGGCAGGTGGGTGGTTCTGTTTATATGCTGAGGGTTGGGGGGAGGGAAATGGCACCAGCCAGCTCCTTTCCCCTTGGAGAGGGGTGTCCATGCTTGCTGCTCCCCAGGAAGCACTCCAAGAAGAGTAAATAATCTCCCCACTGTGTGACACAGGTGTTTTTCAGATAGCAGTTTACACACTGTCCACCTCCATGTTGTTTGCTTGCTTTCTCTCCAGGAGCAGCACCGTGCCCTCTGGGCTCTATCCCAGCCAGGGCTGCTGATTTTAAAATTCCAGGCTTTAGGGATGTGGTATGGTCAGAGACCTGCCCTGGTGTTCTGGGGGAGGGTCTCGCCGCTCTGGGACTAAGGGAGGTTTGACCAAGACGGGCAGTCGTGCCCTAGTGCAAGGGTGTGGGATTTGGCACAAACAGGCAGTGTCTGGGCTGAGCTGCCCTTCACGGGCAGCTCTGCACTTAATGTTGAGGGGCAGGGGAAGGAAGTGGTGGCCACTGTCTCATTTGTTCCCACAAGGCATCTCCAGAAAGCCACCTTTCAGCAATGCGCTCCAAGAAAAGCATACAATCTCTCCGCTGTGTGCCCCAGCGTTCTTCAGATCTCTGCCTCCACGCCTTCTGTCCCTGGGTTTCCTGCCTGTCTTCTCTCCGGGAGCAGGGCAGTGCCCTCAGGGCTCTATCCCAAGCCAAGCCCACCAAACTGTAAAACTCTAGTCTTCAAGCCTCACTGGTAACAAAACCTCACAAAAATCAGCCCCCCTCATTTTCCCAGCCAGTGGCTTTGGGGAAGTGTTCTCCTTTTGTGTTCCCCTGTGCGCTCCTCTCTCTTGCTTTTCTCAGAGACCAGGGCTTCCTCCCCTCGGCAGCACTCACAATCTGTTTCTCCCCCCAAGCCACGTCTCCACACTTCCTACCTTTGTCAATGTGGCCTCTTCTCTCCCCCTAGTTGTGTTTGTTCTGTCAGTCCTCAGGTCGATTTCTTGGGTATTCAGAATGATTTGATAGTTATCTAGTCATGTTGGAGGGGCAAGACAAGAGGAGTGTGGGGTCCTCCTATATGCCACCATCTTAGCTCCACCCTCCATTATAATGGTTTTGAATGGTAATTCGTATTTTGTTTTGTTTTGACCAACAAAAAATGTGGAGTATTATAATCAATAAAATAAATTCAGGAATTTAGAATTTTCTGAATGTAAGTAAATTAATTCACTAGTAGCCACAGGGAACACTTCGTTAAGTACTTATTTATGATTACTGATGATCTTTGATAACATTGAAGGACAGATTTCAATCCAGTTCTCTAAGTTTCTCTAAAGTGAGGATGCATGGGTGGAGTCTGCCCATTCATTTGGTATTTCCTCATTTTCTCTTTGAGAGCTCCTTAATTTTCTTGGCCTAATTTTAAATATCCACCATGTTTGGAGAAGACTGTATCCCGACCCAGACACAAGGGGTGTTTCCTGTTGGTCTCTAAGTCTATTAGGACAGTTTACTCTTCCTTGGTAATTGTCCAGCAAAGTAATGCAATTATGGCCAATGAGACATGAAAAATATATGCATAAGAATTTATGGGAAATGTCTAATCTATCTCAAAATGAGACTCAAGACAGGGAAACTCCCTCTTATAGACATTTTAACCTGAATGTGATTCCTGTCACTGATGTTATAATAATGAAGCAAAATGCTAATAACAGTAGAAAAGAAATATGGATCCTTGATAATGCCACTGAGTCACAGACTTAACCTTGATACCACCTACTACCCAGAATTTTGTTATATGATACAGTACTGATCTATTTACTATTGCTTATAACCAAAATTATCTCACATGGCACAAAATATTTGCTACATTATGGACATGAGTTAAAAGTAATTTATTAAGCTAAGAAAATCTGCCATAGGAAGAGCATGATGTTTATCTCAAATGTTGATGTGGAAAAGTAAATGAGTGAGAACGTCCAGGAAAATGTGAAAAGGGAATAATGAAGGTGGATTAGCCCAACAACATATTAAAATAAAGAGCTACACAGAATATAGTCCAATCATAGAGCTGTATGTATGTATGTATGTATTTTAAAGATTTTTATTTATTTGACAGAGAGAGACACAGCGAGAGAGGGAACACAAGCAGGGGGAGTGGGAAAGGAAGAAGCTGGCTTCCCCCTGAGCAGGGAGCTCAATGCAGGGCTCAATCCCAGGACCCTGGGATCATGACCTGAGCAGATGCTTAACGACTGAGCCACCCAGACGCCCCAGCTGTATGTATTTAAAAACGTACTATATCATAAGAATTTCATATCCAATGAGTGGGGAAAAGAAACATTAATAAATAAGTGGGTTAGGACAACAAGCCAAATTCCTTCCTTTCTCCTACACCAGATAAATTCCAAAAGAATCAAGTATTTGTACCAAAAAAAAAAAAAAAAAGACAACAAAACAATTCAAGTGTTAAAAAAAAAAAAAGGATGGTTTTCTGAAACTAACATCTTACAGTTGGGGTGTTATTTCTGAGCACCATTAAAGAAAATGCAAGATTGGTTTAATATTGGTTTAATAGAAACTCATCAATAAAATTTCCATGTTAACAGAAAAAAAAAGTATGTATCAACTCAATAAATACAGAAAAAGCTTATGATAAACTTCTATTTCTAATCATGGTTTTTAAAAAGCTTTATCAGCTACAAATAGGAAGGAAAGTTTATCAGAAAAATAGTAACTATTAAAAATCTATACAAATATACTTGATAGTGAAATGTTGAAAGCTTTCTCTTTGAGATCAGGAAAAGACAAGAATATTTAGTCTCACCATTTTCATTCAACATTGCACACGAGGTCTTAACAGTAAGACAAGAAAAAGAAATAAATGTTTTGGAGATTTCATTATGGAAAGAGCCCAAATGTCCATTGATAAAGCAGATGTGATATATAGGGGGTGTCTGGGTAGCTCAGTTAAGTGTCTGCCTTTGGCTCAGGTCATAGTCCCAGGGTTCTGGGATCGAGCCCCGCATCGGGCTCACTGCTCAGTGGGGCACCTGGTTCTCCCTTTGCCCCTCCCCCTGCTCTCTCTCTCTCTCTCAAATAAATAAATCAAATATTTAAAAAGAAAAAAAGCAGACGTGGGGTATATATGTGCATATATCAAATGAAATATTACTCAGCCATCAAAAAGAATGAAATCTTGCCATTTGCAACTGTGTGGATAGAGCTAGAGAGCATTATCCTAAGTGAAATAAGTCAGTCAGAGAAAGACAAATACCATATGATTTCACTTATATGTGGAATTTAAGAAATGAAACAGATGAACATGAGGGAAAAAGAAGAGAGACAGGCAAACCATAAAAAAGACTCTTGAGAACAAACTGAGGGTTGATGGAAGGAAGGTGGGTGGGGGATGGCCAAATGGGTGATGGGCATTAAGGAGGGCACTTGTGTGATGAGCACTGGGTGTTATATGTAAGGTTGAGTCACTAAATTCTACACCTGAAACTAATATTATACTATGTTAACTGGAATTTAAATAAAAACTTGAAAATAAAAAAATGTAAGGATTTCAAAGGAAGAAATAAAATATCACTATTTGTCAACAATATTTTTGTTTATATAGGAAGTCCAAAATAACCTAGAAATAAATTATTAGAATTATTAAGTGAATTAATCAAGATTGCTTACAGAATATTTATATATTATTGTATCCATATTTATAACAACAGTATTAATACTATGTAAAAACTACTATAAATAAGCTACACAACCAGGAAATAGAATTAAAAATATTGCTTGTAATAGAATCACAAATATAAAATACTTAGGGATAAATGCAACAAAAGATTTTCAAGTAATCTATGGAAGAGACTATATTATAATTTGAGATCTAAAGAAGTGGAAGGGTATACCCTGTTCATGGACTGGAAGCCTCAACATTCTAAAGATGTTAATTCTCCCCAAATTGATCTGATATAATGTGATCCCCATCAAAGTATACATTTTTTAATGGAATATGACAAGGTTCTACAATTTAAATGGAAAGGCAATGGGGCAAAAAGTCAAGATACTGCACATGTACAGTGGACATATATATTAATGTTCATGACACTAACAATTTAATAGCAAATCAGTAGAAACAGCCCAATGGATAAATCAAATGTGATGCCATCATACAGTTGAACAGTATATAACAATGAATGTGAATGAACTTCATTAATTAACATGGATGACTCATAGTTAAGCAAAATGCAACAGACACAATACTGTCTGATTCAATCACATACAAATGCTTTCAAACAGGCATAATTAATCTTGGCAATGCATGTTTAAGCAGAAAAATCATAAATAATAATTAGGAACTAGTAATACCAAAATTAGAATGGGGTTTTCCTTTGCAGAGGAGGAGGGACAGAGTAGTGTTTAGATGGGGCATGAGAGAACTTGGTGCTGCCAGTATACATTGGTGTTTGGTTTGTGATAAATTACTGAGTTATTCACTTGTATTCCCTGCACCCTTCTGTATATATGGGATGCATTTCATGAAAAAAAGGTTAACTTTGACATATACAAATTTAAAACTTCTGAAGATTAAAAAGTAAGCAAAAAGACAAAGGTAAAGGATAAATAACAAAGTGAAAAAATATTTCCCACATATGATGGGCAAAAGGCTGATAAATCAAGATATAACCTGTTCATCAGTGTAATCATCAAGATAAAGACCTATTCTTTTTTATTTGGGTTTCTGTTTCCCTGGCCCTTTTTTGCCAATGTTGGAACGAGCCCACTGGAGTTTTGAGGTTTTTCCAGTGTTAGCACCATAATAAATGAAGCAGTTAAATGTGCAGAAAATCTAGTCGGTGTCTTCTTTGATAAGGAAGACATATCCTTCTATATTTCCCCCCCTTTTTTTTTTCCAAAGAGACTATCCAAGTAAGAAATACACGTGAACTAAATACATGCTTGGGTGTAGAGAACAGTGAATTGAGATTTCTCCACAACGTCCAGGAATGGGCTGGGCAAAAAGGCTGTGCTTGGCATATGGAAAATGGGGCTTAGCAAAATGAAAGTGATGGGACGGATAAAAAAAAGACGTGGTATACCCCCCTCACACACACAAAGACAATGGAATATCATCAGTCATAAGAAAGAAGGATATCTTGCCACTTGCAACAACATGGATAGACCTTGAACACATTATGCTAAGGAGATAAGTCAAAGAAAGAAAGACAAGTACCATATGATATCACATGTGCAATCTAAAAAAGCCAAACTTATAAAAACAGAGTGGAATGGTTGTTAACAGGGGATAGAAGTAAGTGAGTAAGATTGATGCTGTTTAAGGGTACAAACTTGCAACAAATAGTAAGCCCTGGAGATCTAATGTACAGTATAGTGGATACAGAGAATAATATTGTATTATAATCATCAAACTTGCTAAGAGACTAGAATTTGTTGTTCCAACCACTAAAAAGAAATGATAATGATGTAATGTGATAGAGGTGCTAATTACTCCTACAGTGGCAATCCTATAACAACATGTAAGTGTGTCAATTTCACATGTTGTATGCCTTAAGTTTATATAGTGTTGTTTTCAAATATATTTCAATTAGAAAAATAAAAATAAAACCAAGTTAAATTTAAAAGGAAAGTCATGGAAATCAGAGGACAGACCTTCTCTATAGGACCACTCTTATTTTCCCCCACCTTATCACCCTGTTTTCTTTGGTCCAGCCAACGAAGACCCCTTCTCACAACAGCACTATTGTATGAAAAGGAGCAGAGATCGGAATCAAAAGGCAGCTCTGAGGGGAAAGAATGGAAGTATTTTCAGGACAGAGTTAAGGAAGGAAGGGTACCTCTGGGTGGGAGGCTGAACATTATGAGTGAGAAATACAAAAGAGCCAGGCATGGACACAAACATCAGTGAGGGTCTGTGTTCAAATGACAATATATTTTTAGAGTAGAAAGTCACTGTGAGGTAGACTGGGACACCATGTATCAAATATAAGATCAATATTATACATTATGTATTAAATTGTGCCCCAAAAACCAACTGCAGAATCTTACCCCAACAAACCAATGGAGAATATCAAGACTCTCCCATTAAATTGAGATAAGAACTGAGAAAAAAAATGTCACATCATTTTGGTACTGTAATCAGATTTTTACTTAAATCTAATATTTAAGGTGATTATAATTCCCACTGAACATAAAATTCCCATTTTAAATTATTTATGTTTATTTCTTTTAAATTTTTTTGTCTCCTTCTGACTGATACTCCTGGAACCGTAGCTTCCATCATTACTAGAAACAGTGCTCTCAAAATACAAAATGCACTAAGAGAATTCTTTAATAAGTGAATAAGAGGCTAATGGCTTAACATTCAATATCCTAACCAATAATCTGGAACAGAAAAATTCATATTTCAAGCCATATCCAGGAAAAATGATGCCCATATTCAGCTTCTATATAATAAGTGTTGAAAAAAAGTTTTCCTGACTTCGAAAATAATTCTGTGACTGATGTTTCAAGTATTTTCATCAGCAACTCTGAAGACACAGCTTGAGATCTGGCAAATTGACTCATGTGAAGGTTACAATTAAGGATATAATTGGGAAGTGTTAGCAAGATGTTAAAATGTCTTCTAGGCAGTTTGACAAAGCTGCGGTCAGAAAGTACATTAAAGATCAGAAGTGGAAGTTATAAAACCTAAGGAAGAAGTACTAAAATAATAATTAAAAAAAATTCTAATTTACTCAGCATTTCTACCTCAAGTAAGTTAATCTGAAGACATGTTCTCTGACGCTTACAAAAAAACCCCAAAAAACATAGCCAAGTATGTTCATTATAGCGTTGTTTTTAATAGTGGAAAATTTGAGACAATGAAAATATCCATCAGTAGAAGAACAGATGAATAATTTTCAAATTCATATATTGGGATAACATAAAGACATTAATAAGGTTGACCTATACGTGTTGATAGAAAAATGACAAATATGTTGTATGAAAAAAATCACAGAACATTGTAATGCAACCTCCATATACCAATATACGTATAGAAAAAGTTAGCAGTACCAACTTGCATTGTGGAAAACAGTGTGGAGGTCCCTTAAAAAGTTAAAAATTGAGCTACCATATGATCCAGCAATTGCACTACTGGGTATTTACCCCAAAGATACAGACGTAGTGAAGAGAAGGGCCATATGCACCCCAATGTTCATAGCAGCATTGTCCACAATAGCTAAATTGTGGAATGAATCGAGCTGCCCTTCAACAGATGACTGGATTAAGAAGATGTGGTCCATATATACAATGGACTATTACTCAGCCATCAGAAAGAACGATTACCCAACATCTGCAGCAACATGGACGGGACTGGAGGAGATTATGCTGAGTGAAATAAGTCAAGCAGAGAAAGACAATTATCATATGGAATCATTTATGGAACATAAGAAGTAGGAAGATCAGTAGGAGAAGAAAGGGAAGAAGGGGGGGGGTAAAGAGAAGGGGGAATGAACCATGAGAGACTATGGACTCTGGGAAACAAACTGAGGGCTTCAGAGGGGAGGGGGGTGGGGGATTGGGATAGGCCGGTGATGGGTATTAAGGAGGGCACGTATTGCATGGTGCACTGGGTGTTATACGCAAGTAATGAATCATGGAACTTTACATCAAAAACTAGGGATGTACTGTATGGTGACTAACATAATAAAAAATTATTATAAAAAAAAAAGGGGGGTGCCTGGGTGGCTCAGTCGTTAAGCGTCTGCCTTCAGCTTAGGGTGTGATTCCGGCATTCTGGAATCCAGTCCCACATCAGTCTCCTCCGCTGGAAGCCTGCTTCTTCCTCTCTCACTCCCCCGGCTTGTGTTCCCTCTCTCGCTGGCCGTCTCTATCTCTGTCAAATAAATAAATAAAATCTTAAAAAAAGAAAAAAAAAAAAAAAAGAAAAGGTTAGCAGGCTTTTTCACCCAACCATTTAAATGATCTGTGAGGTGAGGGCCCCAGAGACTTCTGTCTACATCATAGATTTTAATAGCATTTAGGTTTTATACAAATTCATATTTTGTTGTATTTAGGAAGAAAAGATGAAAAAAAAGGAAAGGCCATTAGATTTGACGTCCACATTGCATTTGCAATGGGCTAGTGGTGAAGTTGGGTAGTACACTGGGCAAGATCTATATCAGATTGTGTTCAAGGCACAATTAGGCTTATGTCTTCCTCAGAGTTCACTGACTTCCATGGCAAGATTTTGGTGGGGGTGTGAGTAGCTGTAAGAGTCTTGGGGCCCTAGACCTGACCTTTGTACAATAGGAATAAGTAAAATAATTTTCTCCACTACACAAATATAATAATATTACTCAGGTGTAATTTTGTTTAATCATTCCATTATGGTATTTCATAGAGGTGGAAGTTCCTTCCTGTTTTAACTGATGAGAAACATTTAAGTTACCAGGGAAGTCATTTTTCTAATATACACCAGTAGCCGCCATCTTTTAGAGTTGTTTCTTTTTGTGTTATTTTTGGTTAAGTCAACTTTATGTTGAATTATGAAAATATAAAAGTTTATAGCTCAAAGAATTTTTTTTCAAGTGAGCACACTGGCAAAACAACTGCCCAGATAGAGATCTAGAAGCTTACCTGCACTTTAGAACCCTCCCTTGAACCTCTTCTTAATTATCCATAGGCAAACACTGTTTGGACTTCTCTCATCATGAATTACCTTTGCATGTTTTTGAAATTTATATAAATTGAATCGTACAGCGTGTACTCTTTTGAGTCTGGCTTCATTCACTCATTCGTGTTGTTGCAGGCAGCAGTGATTCACCCATCTTCACAGGTGTATAATATTCCGTTTATATGAATGTACCCAGTGCATTCATCTTCTGTTTATGAGCATTTGGGTTCCTTCATCCTTGGCTACTATTAATAACACTGTTATGAATATGTTGTTGTGGATGCACTGTGAAAGACATACATGCCTTTCTTCTAGGTATGTATTTAGAGGTAAAACTGCTATAGCATGCGGTTGTAGTAGTCCAAACTTAACAGATAATCCATAATAATTTCCAAAGTGGTTCTGGTACCAATTTACATGTCCACCAGCATGGCAATTATTTTCTCCCATTTTTTACTTGATTTTTCACTCTCTTAAACATATCTTTTGATGGACCGAAGTTTTAAGTCTATTTTATCACTCTTTTCTTTGTGATTAGTGCTCTTTGTATACTGGTGAAGAAATCTCTGCCTACCGCCAAATTTATGAAGTTATTATATGATGTCACCATCAGGAAGTTTTATTATTGTATCTTTCACATTTAGGGCTACATACAATCTATCTACCATAGATAGTTTATATGGTGTGTGGTAGAGGCCAAGATTTCTCCCCTTTTTTCATTTTATTCATGTCAATATCCACCTATCCCAGTATAATTTATTAATAAGATGATCCAGTGCAGTGTCAGCACTATCATAAATCAGGTGGACTGTATATGTATGTGGCTCTTTCTTAACTCTATTCTGTTCCATTGGTCTATATATGTCTATCCCACTGAGCTAAATACTCTGTTTTATAAAAAGCAGTTTATTTCCCAACTTGGTTATTCTTTGTTAGGACTCTCTGACCTATTTTTTTTTTTTAGTCTTTTATATTTAGTTTGCATTTTATCTATTTTTGAAGAGGTAATACATTCATATAATACTAAATCTATGAGACACATAAATATGTTGACCATATAATTTATCATGCAAACCAGGACTCTTAAGAATGAAAGTGGGCTTTCTTTTCCTTTTCTTTTCTTTCTTTTTTTTTCTTTTTTCTTTCTTTTTTTCTTTTTTTTTTTTTTTGTAAAAAAAAAAAAACATTAGGGGCACCTGGGTGGCTCCATCAGTTAAGTATCCAACTCCTGGTTTCGGCTAAGGTCATGATCTCAGGGTTGTGACATCAAGCCCAGTGTCAGGCTCCGCGCTCAGCACAGAGTCCTCCCTCTCCCCCCACCCTGCCCCTCCCCCTGTTCAGGCACATACTCTCTATCACTCTAAAATAAATAAATAAAATATTTTTTAAAAATGTTTTTTTATTATATTATGTTAGTCACCATACAATACATCCCTGGTTTCTGATGTAAAGTTCGATGATTCATTAGTTGCGTCTAACACCCAGTGCACCATGCAATATGTGCCCTCCTCACTACCCATCACCAGCCTATCCCATTCCCCACCCCCCTCCCCTCTGAAGCCCTCAGTTTGTTTCTCAGAGTCCATAGTCTCTCATGCTTCATTCCCCCTTCTGATTACCCCCCCCTTTCTTTATCCCTTTCTTCTCCTACTGATCTTCCTAGTTCTTATGTTCCATAGATGAGAGAAACCATATAATTGTCTTTCTTTGCTTAACTTATTTCACTTAGCATTATCTCCTCCAGTGCCGTCCGTGTTGCAGCAAATGTTGAGAAATCATTCTTTTTGATAGCTGAGTCATCTGTTGAAGGGCATCTTGGTTCCTTCCACGATTTGGCTATTGTGGACAGTGCTGCTATGAACATTGGGGTGCATAGGGCCCTTCTCTTCACTATGTCTGTATCTTTGGGGTAAATACCCAGTAGTGCAATGGCTGGGTCATAGGGTAGCTCAATTTTTAACTTTTTAAGGGACCTCCACACTGTTTTCCAGAGTGGCTGTACCAACTTGCATTCCCACCAACAATGTAGGAGGGATCCCCTTTCTCCACATCCTCTCCAGCAATTGTTGTTTCTTGCCTGGTCAATTTTTGCCATTCTAACTGGCGTAGGGTGGTATCTTAGTGTGGTTTTGATTTGAATTTCCCTGATGGCTAATGATTTTGAACATTTTTTCATGTGTCTGTTAGCCATTTGTATGTCATCATTGGAAAAGTGTCTGTTCATATCTTCTGCCCATTTTATGATTTGTTTCTCACGTATTGAGTTTGAGAAGTTCTTTGTAGATCTTGGATACCAATCTTTTATCTGTAGTGTCATTTGCAAATATATTCTCCCATTCTGTGGGCTGCCTCTTAGTTTTTCTGACTGTTTCCTTGGCTGTGCAGAAGATTTTTATCTTGATGAAGTCCCACAAGTTCATTTTTTCTTTTGTTTCTCTTGCCTTTGGAGATGTGTCATGAAAAAGGTTGCTTTGGCCAATGTCGTAGAGATTGCTGCCTATGTTCTCCTCTAGGATTTTGATGGATTCCTGTCTCACATCGAGGTCTTTCGTCCATTTGGAGTTTATCTTTGTGTATGATGTGAGAGAGTGGTCAAGTTTCATTCTTTTGCATGTAGCTGTCCAATTTTCCCAGCACCATTTATTGAAGAGACTGTCTTTTTTCCACCGGATGTTTTTTCCTGCTTTATCAAAGATTAGTTGCCCAAAGAGCCGAGGGTCCATTTCTGGGTTCTCTATTCTGTTCCATTGGTCTATGTGTCTGTTTTTGGTCCAGCACTATGCTGTCTTTGTGATCACAGCTTTGTAGTGCAGCTCGAAATCCGGCATTGTGATGCCCCCAGCTTTGTTTTTCCTTTTCAACAGTCCCTTGGCGATTCGGGGCCTTTTCTGGTTCCATACAAATTTAAGGACTATTTGTTCCAGTTCTTTGAAAAATGTCCTCAGTATTTTGATCGGGATAGCATTGAAAGTGTAGATTGCTCTGGGTAGCATGGACATTTTAACTATGTTAATTCTTCCGATCCATGAGCATGGAATATTTTTCCATCTTTTTGTGTCTTCCTCAATGTCTTTCAAGAGTGATTTATAGTTTCTAGAATATAGATCCTTTACGTCTCTGCTTAATTCCAAGGTAACATATGGTTTTTGGTGCTATTGTAAATGGGATGGATTCCCTAATTTCTCTTTCTTCAGTCTCATTATTCATGTATAGAAATGCAACTGATTTCTGAGGATTGATTTTGTGTCCCGCCACATTACTGAATTGCTCTATAACTTCTAATAGTTTGGGCGTGGATTCTTTTGGGTTTTCCATATAGAGTATCATGTCATCTGTGAAGAGAGACATTTTTACTTCTTTGCCGATTTGGATACCTTTTATCCCTTTTTGTTGTCTGATTGCTGTTGCAAGACTTCTAGTACTATGTTGAATAATAGTGGCGAGATTGGGCATCCTTATCGTGTTCCTGATCTTAAGGGAAAGTCTTCCAGCTTTTCCCCATTGAGAATGATATTTGCTGTAGGCTTTTCATAGATGATTTTTATGAAATTGAGGAATGTACCCTCTATCCCTACACTCTGAAGGGTTTTAATCAGGAAAGGATGCTGTATTTTGTCAAATGCTTTTTCTGCATCAGTTGAGAGGATCATATGGTTCCTGAGTCTTTTCTTGTTGATATAATGTATCACGCTGATCAATTTGCGAATGTTGAACCACGCTTGCATCACAGGTATGAATCCCACTTGATCATGATGGATAATCCTTTTAATGTACTGTTGGATTCTATTAGCCAGGATCTTGTTGAGGATTTTGGCTTCCATATTCATTAGGGAAATCGGTCTGTAATTCTCCTTTTTGATGGGGTCTTTGCCTGGTTTGGGGATCAAGGTAATATTGGCCTCATAGAATGAGTTTGGTAGCTTTCCTTCTGTTTCTATTTTTTGAAATAGCTTTAGGAGAATAGGTAATATTTCTTCTTTGAATGTTTGGTAGAATTCCCCAGGAAAACCGTCCGGGCCTGGAGTTTTGTTATTTGGAAGGTTGTTTATCACTGACTCAATTTCTTCATAATTAATTGGCCTGTTTAAGGAATTGATTTCTTCCGGTTTCAATCTTGGTAGTTTATAGGTTTCCAGGAAGGCCTCCATCTCTTCCAGATTGCTTAATTTATTGGCATATAGCTGTTGATAAAAGTTTCTAATAATCCTTCCAATTTCATTGGTGTTGGTTGTGACCTCTCCTTTTTCATTCATAATTTTATTAATTTTGGTCCTTTATTCTTTTGGATAAGTCTTGCCAGTGGTCTGTCAATTTTATTCTCTCAACGAACCAGCTTCTCATTCTGTTGATCTGCTCTACTGTGCTCCTGGTTTCTAATTCATTGATTTCTTCTCTAATCTTGGTCAACTGCTTCCTCGTGCATGGATTAGGCCTGTCCCTCTGTTGCTGTTCCAGCTTCTAGAGGTGAGAATATAAAAACTGCATGTTAGATTTTTCTATTCTTTTGAGTGAGGCTTGGATGGCTATGTATTTCCTCCTTAGGACTGCCTTTGCAGTATCCCATAGGTTTTGGACCATTGTGTTTTCATTCTCATTGGTCTCCATAAATTGTTTAAATTGATTTTTGATTTCCTGGTTTATCGAGTCATTCCTGAGCAGGATGGTTCTTAGTCTCCAAGTGTTTGAGTTTCTTCCAAATTTTTCCTTGTGGTTGAGTTCCAATTTCAGAGCGTTGTGGTCTGAGAATATGCAGGGGATAATTTCAATCTTTTGGTATCGGTTGAGACCTGTTTTGTGTCCCAGAACATGGTCTATTCTTGAGAATGTTCCATGGACATTAGAATAGAATGAGTATTCTTTGGTTCTGGCGTGTAGTGTTCTATATATATCTATGAGGTCCAACTCATCGAGTATGGCATTCAAAGCTCTTTTTTCTTTGTTGATTTCTTGCTTAGGTGATCTGTCTATTGCTGATAGTGGAGTGTTGAGGTCTCCTACTCTTAGTGTAGTTTTATCTATATGTCTCTTTATTGTGGTTAAGAGTTGGCTTGTGTATCTTGCTGCTCCCCTGTTGGGGGCATATATATTTATAATTGTCATATCCACTTGTTGGATACATCCTTTAAGAATAATATAGTGCCCTTCTGTGTCTCTAACTATATAGTCTTTAGTTTAAAATCCAATCTGTCTGATATGAGAATTGCTACCCCAGCTTTCTTTTGAGGTCCATTGGCATGAAAGATGGTATTCCATCCCTTTACTTTCAGTCTGAATGTATCTTTCGGTTCACAATGAGTCTCTTGTAGACAGCAAATGGATGGGTCATGTCTTTTTATCCAATCTGCAACCCTGTGGCGTTATGGGACCATTTAGGCCATTTACATTGAGACTGATTATTGAGACATATGATTTTAATGGTGCCATGTTGCCAGTAAAGTCTTTGTTTCTATAGATTGTGACTTTCTGTTCTGTATCACTCTTGGGGCCTTTTTACTTTTATAGAACCCCCCTTAATATCTCCTGTAGGGCTGGTTTCATGGTTACGAAATTGGTCAATGACTGGCGATTCTGGAAGTTCTTTATTTCTCCATCAATTCTGAATGACAGCCTTGCTGGATAAAGGATCCTTGGCTGCATGTTTTTCTCTGAAAGAGCTTTAAAAATGCCCCCCCCCAACCCTTTCTCTCATTCCATGTCTGTGTAGACAGGTCTGACATAATTCTGGTACCTTTGCCTTGGTACGTGAGAAATTTCTTTGCCCTGGCCACTTTTAATACTGTATCCTTGGATCTAATATTTGCGAATTGCACTATGACGTGATGTGGCGTAGGTTTGTCGTGGTTGAGCTTGGGAGGGGTCCTCTCTGCCTCTTGGACACAAATGTTTGTTTCCCTTGCTATATTAGGGAAGTTTTCAGCTACAATTTGTTCAAATATCTCTTCTAGACCTCTGTTGTTCTCCACCCCCTTGGGGATGCCGATGATTCTGACATTGGAACGTTTCATTGAGTCAGTAATCTCCCGTAACCTACATTCCTGAGCGTGGATTTTTTTGAGTCCAGATTCTATTTTAGCTTTTTCTTCTACTAACCCATCCTCCAATTCGCTAATACGTTCTTTTGCCTCATTCACCCTGGCCGTTCTTTTGCCTCATTCACCCTGGCCATCAGAGCCTCTAGTTTTTTTTTGTTTTTTTTTTTTGTTTTTTTTTTTTAAAGATTTTATTTATTTATTCGACAGAGATAGAGACAGCCAGCGAGAGAGGGAACACAAGCAGGGGGAGTGGGAGAGGAAGAAGCAGGCTTATAGCGGAAGAGCCCGATGTGGGGCTCGATCCCAGAACGCCAGGGTCACGCCCTGAGCCGAAGGCAGACGCCCAACCGCTGTGCCACCCAGGCTCCCCAGAGCCTCTAGTTTTGACTGCATTTGGCTCATAGAATTTTTAATTTCTGCCAGATTCACTCTCATTTCAGCCCTTAGAGATTCTATATTCTCATTAACATTTTCCTGAATACTTTTTTCAAGTCTACACATCATCTTGACCATTGTTACTCTCAATTCCATTTCTGATAATTTGGTTATATCCATATCTATTAGTTCTGTGGCAGAGGCCACAGACTCATTGTCTTTTCTTTGCTGGTGGGGATTTCTCCTTCTCATCATTCTGATGAGGAGAGGGCGCGGGGTTGCCCAGAGCCCAAATTATTGACTGGGACCCAGGCCGTGTGCCCTTGTTTTATAGGGATCTTAGGGATGTGGCCTTCTTGATTTTTCAGCCTGCCTTCTGGGGGAGGTGCCTGCCGCGCCAATACTCAGGCAACCCTGTTTGGGTAGATTCTCCGTGTCCCCTGCAAGGGGGGATGGGGATGGGCACACTGTGAGCCGGTATTTCCAGGCTTTTGTTCTCTGGCGGCTTTCCCTGGCGGTTTGCTGTGCCTCTTCTGAGAGTCAGAGCAGCAGCAGCCGAATCTCAGCCTCTGTCACAGAACAGAGGGATCGCGGGCCGTTCTCCACTGATGATCTGGCCACTTTAACTCTGTTTCTGTTGGTGCTGCTCAACCCTGCAGCGTCCCGGGATGTGCGCCCCGCACCCGGTGTCCCAGCCCTCACTTCCAGGGCCGGTGCATCTCTGTCCTTTGTGTTTCTAACACCGCCAGCCGCCAGCCGCCCCCGCATGCTCCCGGAGCTCCTGGTCTCAGTCTGGTTCCAGTGAGCACACCGGAGCTCCGTTTCAGTCTGGTGGCGCGCGTTCCCTGGCTCACGGTCTCAGTCTGCTCTCTCGCAGGTGCTGGTCCCCGAGTCCGACCGCTCCCCGTGCAGGTGGCTATCGCTTCCCGGCACCTGAACGCGGCAGCTCCCTCCCCCTTCCGTTTATCTTCCAATATCTGTGTGCGGTTTCATGGCTCCCCGCTTCGTACCTCAATACTCAGCTGGAGTATTACAAAAGAGACCACATGTTGGAGATGTTCATTTGTAGAGATCCAGATGTATCTTCTTGCGTCTCAGGCTGATTCCATGGATGTTCAGGATGGTTTGGTACCTATCCAGTGCGACTCAGGGGACCGGCTGAAAAAGGAGTCCCCCACTCCTCTGCCATCTTAACTCTCTGCAATAAATAAAATCTTTAAAAAAAAATTCTCCCTCTCCCCCACCCTTTCAAAAAAAAAATTAATATCTAGCATTTACTATTTTTTTAAGTTAATTAAAAAACTTTTTGCATATAGTTAACATACAATGTTACATTAGTTTCAGGTGTACAACATAGTGATTCAGCTTCCTTATAAGTTATGCTATGCTACCCACAAGTGTAGCTCCCGTCTGTCACTATACACTATTACAGTATCACTGACTGTATTCCCTATGCTGTGCCTTTTATTCCCATGACTTATTATTGCATAACCGGAAGCCTTTATATTCTGGTTTCTTTCAGCCATTTTGCCTAACCTACCCCCTTCCCTCTGGCAACCATCAGTTTGTTCTCTGTATTTATCGGTCTGATTCTGTTTGGTTGTTTTTTTTTTTTTTTAAGATTTTATTTATTTATTAGAGAGAGAGAGAAGGAGCACTCAAGCAGACTCCATGCTGAGTGTGGAGCCCAATGCAGGGCTCAGTCTCAGGACCTTGAGACCATGACCCGAGCTGAATTCCAGAGTCAGATGCTTAACCGATTGAGCCACCCATGCAACCCTAGATCTGATTGTCATTTATTCATTTTTGTTTTTTGATTCCCCATTTGAATAAAATCATATGGTATTTGTCCTTCTAGGTCTGACTTATTTCACTTAGCATAATAGCCTCTAGGTCCATGCGTGTTGTTGCAAATGGCAAAAATCTCCTTTTTATGGCTAATATTCCATTGTGTATGTGTGTGTGTGGGAGAGAGAGAGAGAGAGAGAGACATCCTCTTTATTCATCTATGGATGGACACTTGGGTTGCTTTCATATCTTGGCTATTGTAAATAATGTTACAGTAGACATAGGGGTTTGAATCAGTGTTTTTGTTTTCTTTGGGTAGATACTCTGTAGTGAAATTATTGGATCATATGGTAGTTCTGTTTTTAGCTTTTTGGAGGAACCCTCATACCATTTTCCACAGTGGCTGTTACCAATTTACATTCACACCAAGGGTGCATGAGAGTTCCTTTTTCTCCACATCCTTTCTAACACTTGTTATTTCTTGTCTTTTTTTATTTTAGCCATTCTGATAGGCATCAGATGATATCTCATTGTGGTTTTGACTTGCATTTCCTTAATGATGAGTGATGTTGAGCATCTTTTCATGTGTCTGTTGGCCATCTGGATGTCTTCTTTGGAAAAATGTCTATTCTGCTCCTCTGTCCATTTTGACCTAGTCTTGATCCTTTGCATTTCCATATAAAATTTAAAATTAGCTTGTCATACTGCCCCCCCATGTGGAATGAATGCTTGTGTTCCCCCCACCCCAAATTCATACACTGAAGTCTAATCCCTAATGTATTGATATTAGGAGGAAGGACCTTTAGAAAGTGATTAGTTCTCTTACAAAAGAGACCACAGAGAGCTCCCTTTTCCCTTCCACCTTATGAAGACACAGCAAAAAGATGACAGTCTATGAGTTAGGAAAGGGGGCTCTCATCAGACACTGAATCTGCTGGCACCTTGATCTTGTATTTGTCAGCCTCTAGAACTGTGAGAAATAAATGTCTGATTGTCCATAAGTCCCAGTTGATGGTATTCTATCAGAGCAAATATACTAAGACATCCCCCCCACCACACACACGCACATACACACCAATGCTTGCTGGGATTTCGGTTCAATTTCCTTGACATCTTTATTGAGTCTTTTAAACTATGAGTATATTTCTAGACTCTATTTGGGTCTCTTTACATTTCCTTAGGAATACTGTGCAGTTGTTAAAGTAGACATTTTACACCTCTTCTATTAGAATATTATTAGGTGGGCACCTGGGTGGCTCAGTTGGTTAAGTGGCTGCCTTCAGCTCAGGTCATAATCCTAGGGTCCTGGGATCAAGCCCCATGTCAGGCTCCCTGCTCAATGGGGAGTCAGCTTCTCCCTCTCCTTCTTACTCCTGCTCTCTCTCTCTCTCAAATTAAGTTTTTCAAAAATATTATTAGGTAGTTGATATATTTTTAAACTGTTACAAATACTTTTAAATTTTAATTTACTATGTGTCACTACTAAATAGAAATCAATTGATTATTGCATATTGAGTTGTATTCAGTGACTTTTTTAAAGATTTATTTATTTTAGAGAGAAAGAGAGAGCATGCATGTGCATGACTGGGGGGTAGGGAGAGGGAGAGAATCTTCAAGTAGACTCCCTACTGAGCACAGAGCCCAAGGCAGGGCTCAATCTCACAAACCATGAGCTCATGACCTGAACCGAAACCAAGAGTCAGATGCTTGACCGACTGAGCCACCCAGGCACCTCATTTAGTGACTTTTAATTAATTCTAATAGTTTATTAACAGATTTCTTAGATTTTCTGTATATACAACCTTGCCGTACCTATAAATAATTATAATTTCATTTGTTTCATCCCAATCCATGTATTTTTAATATATTTTTCTCCACTTATTGCACTGTCTAGGACTTCCAGTATAATATTAAATAAAAGTGGTAATTACAAGTAGCCTTTTTTTCGGATGATAGATGCAAAGTTTAAAAATATCATCGCTAAATATGATGTTTCCACCTTTTGTGTTCATAGTTGTACTTTGTTAGATTAAGAGTATTCCCATCTGTCTCTTTCTGTATCTTGTTTTCTGAGAGGTTTTCTTTTTCTTTTTTTTAAACCATATTTAAATCATGTTTAAATATATCAAATTATACTTTTTCATCTCTTGGTTTGATCATATGCTGCTTTAATCTCCAAACTTGGTGAATTACATTAACTGAATTTTCAATGTTAATTCACACTTGCCTTCCTGATACAACTGGTTCTCACCTTTCATATAGCTTTGATTTGCTGATAGTATTGTTTTTCTTTTTTTTAAAGATTTTATTTATTTATTTGAGAGTGAGCAAGCATGTGCACAAAAGAGCATGGGCTGTGTGAGGGGCAGAGGGAGAAGCAGACTTCTCAATGAGCAGGGAGCTGGATGTGGGGCTTGATCCCGTGATCGCAAGACCCCGGGATCATGACCTGAGCTGAAGTCAGATGCTTAACTGACTGAGCCACCCAGGAGCCCCGCATTGTTTATTTCTTTTGCATCTATATTCATGAATAAGTTTGGGCGGTGATTATTTTGTAGCGCCCTTGTTAGATATTGACATTAGGTTATGTTAATATTGCAGAACTTCAGAAATCTTCCTTATTTAATGAAGAGTTTATGTAATATTAGTGTCATTTTATTTGCTCCTTAAGCATTTGGAAGAAGTTACTAGAGTTGGACTTTGCTGTGAGAGCAGGTTTTGAATTTCAGACTCATTCTTTATTTAATATAGAACAATTCTGATTTTCTGTTTACTCCTACTCAGTTTTGCTAAATGATATTTTCAAGGTATTTATTTCATTTAAATTTTGAAATGACTGACATAACATTGTTTACAATATCTTCCTTTTTCAACATGTATAGAATTTTCAGTAACATTATTTTTGCCTTCTTTTTTCCTTGATCCTGGGGTTTATCAATTTCATTATATTTTTAAAGATAACGACTTTTGATTTTGTTGATGTATTTTATGTTTTTCTCTTTGTTGGACTTTTGCATGCATTATTACTTTTTTCTCCTTTCTTTGGATTTCATTTGTTGTTTTTTTAGCTGCTCGAGGTGGGTATATACAGTGTTGATTTTCCAGCCTTTTTTTTTTTTTTTTTTTTTGAGAGAGAGAGCATACACAAGCAGGGGAGGGGGTGGGACAGGGAAGGGGCAGAGGGAGAATCTAAACAGGCTCAACGTCCAGCACAGAGTCTGACGCAGGGCTCAATCTCATGACCCTGAGATCATGACCTGACCCGAAAGAGCCACCTGGAGGCCCCCAACCTTCTTTTTTAAATACATGCACATGAGTCTGTAAGTTTTTATCAGTGTGTGGCTTCATTGTATCCTGCATATTTTGATGTGCCAAATATGTTATTGTTTATTTCCAAACATTTTCTGATTTTTGTTGTAATTACTTGTTTGATCACTGATTTATTTATGACTGTATAGATTAATAATATATATCAAGGGAGTTCTTTTTCTATTTATCTTTTTGTTATAGATTTCTGGTTTAATTCTACTTTCTGCAAAGAATACAGTGTCCTTTGAAATATACCGAATCTTGTTTTATTGTCCAAAATAAAGTTACTACTGGTAACTTTCTAAGTATACTTGAAAAGAGTTTATCTTGTAGTTTTAAGGGTCCGGTATTCTATTAAGTCAAGTTCATTAGTGGTGTCATTCAGTCTTAATCGGAATCCCAGCAAGGTTTGTTTATTCATAAAAATCTGATTCTAAGTGGGGAGAAACAGTAGAGGTCAGATCCATCTCAATGTATTTTTATAACTCTCAGGACCTTGGCCTCACAAGTCCTGACTTCTTTTATTGCCTTCTGATGCCTTTAAACAGATGTTCTTTGTATTTTATCCAGCTTTTATAGCTTCTCTCAGTGAAAGGGTTGTTCTGATGTAAGTTACTCTGCCAAAACTGAAAATGGAACTCCCCAAACACCATATTTTCACTGATGACATTACTATTCTCAGCTGAATGAGCTATTTTCCTAAAAATAACACAAAATAAATCTATTTCTAAGCTGACAATTTTTTTCACGTTGCTTGAATTTGTTATGCAATTATTTAACTAGTGTGTTTCTAGAAAACAGAATGGGTAATAAGAGAATGTAAATCAAAACTTTTTCAAGGGTATAGGGATTATTCACATGTAGGGGATGGCAGAATGTATGTCAAATCATGTTTCAAAAGGGCTCACCCAACTATAGGTAGAGCAAATTGTTTTTCTCGGGGAAACATGTTTATGGCTGCGCCAAAGCGAAATAAGGCTGTCAGTAAATAGGAATCCCATGCACACCCATACCAATCGTTTTTCTTCCATAAGCCAAAAATGATTAATGTATGTTGTAGATGTCTGTGGTAATTGTCAGTGTGCATGTGTTTGCATGAACTGTGTCACATGACTATAGGTCTACATAGTTATGTGCATACAGTTTGTGTAATAGGCCTATATATGGCTAGTTTTTCTGTAGGCATCTGGGGAGAGTTCTGTGTATTTAGCTGTGGTGGGGGCTAGGCCTGTGAACACCCATGTGTATACATGGCCTGGTCAACATGTGTCTGTAGGCTACTATGTCCAGGGGCATAGGTTCAGAGATCTGGGGAGGACATATGCTAGGATGGGGATATGGGAGTAGGAGAGGAGTTCACTTCATGGTGGAAACACTGAGTATTCATATGCTTTGCCACTTTTATGCCCAAGATGCTGTGACCAATCACCTAATCCTTTATGTTTATACCCATTCTCCTGAAAGGTGTTCTGCCTTAGTATACAGAGAACATTCCAGTTTCTGCAGTGTAAGAAGTGCTTACTTGGGCCTTCACTTCTGCACAACTCCCAAACTCCTGTCATCTTTCGCCCCCAGAATCTGGACTTTCATCTTTGTCTTCTCAGCTGCTGTTCCTAGTTCAAACAAAAACACTTCCTTAGACAACATATACCTATCTGACCACAAATGTGGACTTTTTCAACAGACTTCTGTTCTATCTATGGCTCAACACAGCTGGGGTACACCATGATCCTTTGTACATTTTCAGCAAGCACACTAAACATTTCCTGCTCATTCATCTCTACCTACTATTACAGTCCCAGACTACCTTCCTACCATTACAGAGCTCGAAGGGACCTGTGGCTGAGTCTACATTAGGTACAAGAGTAATGATCATTCACAAAGCTCATTATGAAACTGTTCACAATGCCATGTTAATTCACAATTTCTACAGCCAGCAAAACACTTCTATATTCTAAGCCTAAATACAATAATATTTTTATTAGATTATTTTAATTGTACTGTATGAAAGTAGGAGATAGGGAATGATTTAAAGTATTTATTATGGTAATTCCTTATATATTTCCTGCACAACAGAATTGATACTTCAGAAAAAGAAGTCATAATAAAAATAATAATCTCTATAATTTTAATTAAAAAATCCTTTATTATAATCTTTCTTGAAATGGGAAAGTCCCTCCCTGGAAACAGCTTAAAATAAGAGATTGTGAAATTGGCCAAATTTATGGAATGAATACAGTGACCACAAGGAGACATTGTGGGTTCACTGAAAACAAGTAAGACTAAGACAATTTCATGTCCTTCTTAGAGAGTATTAGTATGCTAGTATTCTAAGTGAATGTTGTTGGGTCTACGGCCATACCACCCTGAACGCGCCCGATCTCGTCTAAGTGAATGTTGTTGGTAGTATTTCTTGATTTCGATGAGACTCGTGAAATCTAACTTTCAGAATCATTATGGAGAAGATAGAGAAACATGTACAAAAAATATATTAGGTAGATGTACAGCTGGCTGTACCTCCATATCCAGAGTATTTAGTTAACCTGGGTCAGATACCCTGGCAAGTAGCTATTGATCCTATGGACCAGGCAGCCTTTAGGAGAGTGTTGTTGCTCCTGACTTTCCCTCTGGTTCCATCTAGTGGCTGATTAGACACTAATTAGTTGTCATGGCGTTCATCTTGCTTTGTGTTTACATTGTGAATGAACATCAGTTATATAACTTCATGTGGGTTTGCTAAGCCACTTCCTGGTGCATCTTATAGTGCAATGATTAAAACAAGTCTATCTTCAGGACCTGCGTTGTGCTCCAAGTCTATGGGTATAAGCTAAATGAGTCCACTTAGGAGAATCAAAGAATAGGGAATCATTTTACATTAAGTACCATGCAACTCCCGTGAAAATATGTGTGTGTGCAGGCGCGCGCAAGTGCATATGTATGTATGCACATATATATATTATTGTTATATTATTGTTTTTGCTTTTTTTCTCTGAGGCATTGCCTTTTCTGCATTATCCGTTTATTCTGATTCCCCAGATAGACTTACACCCTCTTCTTTTGTTTCCTGGTTTACCTCTCTCATTACATAGTAACACGAGCACAGATGTTAGCCCCACTTTGTATTTGTTGGGAGTTCTATGGATTATAAGCGCATCTTTGTCATTTTATTTAAATAGGGAGGTTGGGAATATCTCCTGGCAGATGAAGACACAGAGGCTCAAGGATGATAAGAATATTGAGCAAGCTCGTTTATCATGAAGACTGAGCTCCAGCCCAGTCTTTTATTTACCATTTTGGTAGCATTTCTAACAATGTATATTCTTGCAGCTTTACTGAGGTATAACTGACAAATTATAAGATAGTTTTAGTGTACATTGTGATGATTTGATTCCAGCCCAGTCTTTTAAAGAATATTCTAGGTCCCTCTCTCCATCATCATACTGCTGAGCAGAAAACTACTGTCCCCAAGAATCTAATGGCAGGGAGCTTCTTGTGTGCTTTACCTTCTTTAGCGTGGATTCCAATGTATCAATTTTGATCACCCTAAACATGGAGACAAACATGCCCCCACACCCCATCGGTCGCCAAGACAAATTCCTCAGAGCACAGGTACACTGGGTTTCCCAATCCATGAGAATGGAATAGCTTTCCATTTGTTTGTGTCATCTTTAATTTGTTTCAACAGTGTTTTATAGTTTTCAGGGTACAGGTCTTTCACCTCCTTGGTTAAGTTTATTCTTAGGTATTTTATTCTTTTTGATTCACTTGTAAATGGGATTGTTAAGTTCTCTTTCTGCTACTTCATTATTAGTGTATAGATTTTGTATGCTGCGGCTTCACTGAATTTACCAGTTGTAGCACTTTGGGTGCAGCCTTTAGGGTTTTCTCTATAGAGTATCATGTCATCTGCAAAGAGTGAAAGTTTTACTTCTTCCTTATCAGTTTAGATGCTTTTTATTTCTTCCCCTCATCTGACAGCTGTGGCTAGGACTTCCAGTACTGTGTTGAAAAAAAGTGGTGAGAGTGAACATCCTTGTCTTGTTCCTGATCTTAGGGGGAAAGTTCTCAGGTTTTCACCATTGATTATGATGTTAGCTGTGGGTTTTTCATAAGTGGCCTTTATTATGTTGAGGTATGTTCCAAATGTACTTTGTTGAGGATTTTTATCATGAATGGATTGTTGTATTTTGTCAAATGCTTTCTCTGCATCTGTTGAGATAATCATATGGTCTTTATCCCTTCTCTTGTTGATGTGATGTATCATGTTGATTGGTTTGCAAATATTGTCACTGGGTCTCAGTTTGAACAAGTATATTGTGTATTTCCCCCCAGCAACTTCTCTGAGCCCCAATAATTTGTACTGGATAGAGGCTGCTTGTACTTTTACTTGGCCTCACCCTTTTCTTACCTACTAAGAGCAAGCTGCCATAGTATATCAGAAATGAAGAGTTTCCAGAGCTGCTTCGGTACACAAACAACACTAGTCTTCATCGCCACCATCACCATACTCATCATCACAAATAATAGTTTTTGGGTAATAACCATGGCCAGTAACTGTGCTAAGTGCTGTGTACTCATGATCTCAGCTAATCCTTAGCAACCCTGAAAGGTAGGAATTACTACTTGTAGACTGTGAGCAAACTAAAATTTAGGAAAGCAAAGAGATCAACAAAAATCTCAGAGAGTAAACTATAGAAACAGGATTTGAAACTGAGTATGTTTCATGGACCTAGCACCCAGTACCTCTTACAAGTACCAAATTCACACAGCAGCAGCAACAACAGTAATATCTATCTTCTCCATATATCTTCCTCCTGCTTTTCTTATATGATGGCTATCTGCTTAAGATGAAATATTGAGCCAAATGATTTCTTGGTCTTTCCAACTCTTGGATTCTATGAACCAAATTAGGAACCTTGCCCTACACACACCTGAGAAGGAGCAGTGCTTTCGCAAATGCATGAAGAGTAAGCCCGACCTCACACTTCCCTGATGAGAAATATTAATTTCAGAGCTGCAGCCAAGACGGTCTTGCTTTTAGTTTGAAAGAAACTTTATGTTACACAATAAACCAGATGGAAACATCAATGATAATATTTGCCAACATGGCTCAGCACACTTTAGCAGAGAATTACCAAGCCCTTGTCATGATGAAAAGGAAATTGGAAGGAGGTCAAGTGTTATCATCTGCCTGTACATCGATCCAATTCTGCAGGTTTTGGGTGATTTGCTATAAATTCATTTTTCTACATCATTGTTCCTTGAGGTTTGGACTGTTTGATCGCTGTGCGGCTTGTAAGTTAAGGGACATAAAAGAAAGTTCTTTTGAAAAAGGAACTTATGAAGGAAACAAAAATAGAGCTAGTTACACATTGTTAAAATATTTGGGATTGACTATCTTTTAAAATGATCACATGGCATAGACTACTAGAAGCATATTAAATAGTGGATTTCTCTAATGGTGTATAAACGTTTTCATGTAGTAAGTACAATTAGGACCCAAAAATGGTGCTCACAGTTTTGATTTGTGATACATTTTGATACCCAGGGCTTTAACAAAGCCACAGTGAAGGTATCATTTGATGAATGCTGAAGTTTTTAGATTTCTTCAAGGTTACTGAAACAAAACCCAGTTGGCCATTTCTATATTAAGTGATAGTACAAAATACCTTCCATCTCTGTCTAGTTTCGCTGCTCTCTAATGCTATTTTCACAAAATTTGCAGATGACAATGCATTAACAAGTTTTAGTTTTACTGTCAGATATTTTATGTGCCTGTCCAGATGCAATTATAAACTGAAAACCCCAAATTATAAACCATGTATCATGTCTCGAATAACCATTTCCTAAAATGTTACTAGAATAATTCTCAAATAATTCTTTATTGCTACTTTTGAATTTGAGTATGTGAAATAAATCTTACTAAAATCAAAGGCATATAATAACTAATTGATAAACATTTAAATTAGTGGGTGGAAGGTGAGTGAAATTAGTATTTCCAAACTGGACCTGCAATTCATCAGCTGTCATTTTCTCCTGTGCTGATGAAGATATCTATTTGATTTAAGATTAGATGAACATAAGATATTATGCAAGGGTTCCACTCATTTTTTTTGAGGGCTTATGTTAAAAATCATCTCCCAGGGAAATCGGAAAAACTGCCTCTTAGTTTGTTGCCAGTACACAGAAGCATTGTGTTACTCTCCACCTCCAATAAGCTAGGCACTGAATAAGAGCAGTTTCTTCCTACATTCTTGCGAGGTCAGGCAGGAGCATTATTCCGTTTATCAGTGATGGCGCAGCATTAAGTGGTGATTTTAGTATGTATGAACAGGCTCCGGCAAGTGACAGACCTCTGATTTGGAACTCTGAGTTGTGGGCTACCGCCTCTTCTGGCTGCCCAGATCTCAGATCCAGGTGATAAGCTATTGATCAGCGGCCCCTATCTCAAGCCAATAATCCAACACAGTGTGGCTGCAAAGTGCCCAGGGTGCCTTGGTGAAATAAGAACACTGTTTCTCCCTGTGCACCGGGCCTACCGTAGTCTTCAGAGGCTTCGCCACGTTTGTGTTCCTCAGAGGCTAGCAGAGTTGGGGTGGGGTCGCCGCTGAAGAAGAGCCTTGGGATCAGATTTACATGAGTCTTAGATTAAGTTCCCGAAGAGGAAGTGCTGTTGTCATATTTGTCTTTCATATCTCCTGACACTGAGCTTACAGCAGGCACTTGGGACATTCTTGCTGCCTTGTTTCACTGTTTTGACTCTTGGGCAGCATAATGGCAGACGGATAGAAAGTACAGGAGGTCATGAGTGGTATATGTGTTGAGACTGGCTTCTGGTTGCTGGAAATAATCATGGATGAGATGGAGAATGAAGGTACAGAGGTGTGGAGGGGGCAGGGGAAACCCTTCCCACCTGTGTTTCAGGAGCACATACGGCTGCCAGTTTCAAGACTGCATGAAAAGCAAGTCTAAACCCATTTAATCCATTCCATGTATTCATTGCTCTCATCTTGGAATAGGCCAGAATTCTGTAATAGAGAAATTAAGATTTCAAATTGTGTAACATCTGAATGCAAAGCAGAGAATAAAAATTAGTTATCTAGTCAGTGTAGTATTTTGGAGCTAAAAGAGACCTCCAACATCATTTATTCAAACTCCTTTATGAATAAGACGACTAAGGCTCAAATTGGGGAAATAACTTCCCCAAAACCAAATCTCCAGTAAGGATCAAGGACTTTCGACCTTTAGGTCAGTGATCCTTGCACCTCGCGAGGCTGCCTTGCATGCTGTTGGGTCGCTTACCCATTTCCAACCTCATGTTGCACGTGGGTGAACTCACCAAAGCAGCAGGATGGGAAGCGTTTTACTGCCCCTCACTGGGTATACGTAGATAATTTCTCCTAAGCCCTGTGATTTAGGAAGATATTCCTAATGCACAGTTGATTTTTAATCATTTATTTATTCATAAATTTAACTCTTAGACATTTCGGTGGTGACCGATTATTTTGTCAATGTTAGAAAGATCTGTCTCTAATACAGAGTTTTTAAAAAATGGCCTATTACTTCCTTTCGTCTGAAAAAGCACCCAGGATAATTTGTACTCTCCTAAACACAACGATGCTTGCATTGAGGCCGTTGTATAGGCAACATTTAATGAGATCATGCTTATCAAAATACAAAAGGAAGGCCACAGTTGGCTTTGTGTCTGAAGTAAAGGTTGTTCAAAACTAATAAAGCTATTATTTTTGATAATAATGAGTTGAGGCTTCTCACCCTCTAATTTTCCTATCCCTCATCCTTTTCATATCTTGTTTCTATTGTTTCCATTTTTGTATATATCATCCAACAGTCATTGGTGATCATCACCCTGTGCCTATGAAATTAGGAAACCAGCTCACCAAAATAATGAAAGCACATTAATCTACCATGGAAAATAGATGAAAACAACTCTTCATAAACTAGCTGCTTGCTAGTTCCCATAATAGGATGTTCAGGTTTGCATGGTGTTAACACCTACCAAACCATTTCCTCCAATTTCATACTGCTTCTAAAATACAATTGAACAAAATAAAATATCCATTTCCTTGGTTTAATGGTTATTTTCTCCTGTCAATAGACATTTTTTTCTAATGAGAGATAATAATTGTCTTTGAATCATCAGAAAATAGGAAGATTAATATTTTTAAAATATACTTTTAAGCATGAATAAGGTATTGAGTTCAAGAGGGGTGAGAAAATACACACTTTGGGGCACAACTTAGGATCAGTTTGTGCGTCTTCTGAAAAATGTCCGCAGGATATTTTAAGAATATTTTTGGAGAAGTCAAATTATATATAAAGATGGGTTTTTTGACTCAATAATGGCACAAACACATGAACTGTGAACACCTGTACGGTGATAAAAGGAACACTCTTGGTAATAGAAATTAAACTCTGTTCGACATTTTCCTAGTGAATCACTATCCTAATTCTAATGCCAGGATAGATTCAACAAAGCTTATCTAATTTATATATTACTATGATAGCAGCCTAAGAGTTTCTCAGTTGCTAAATTATATTTGATTTATATTGAGCTCTTAGGCAACTGAAACTCGGGGGGTTTGTTTGTTTTGCTGGTTGGTTGGTTGGGTTGGGTTTTTGCACTTCCATTTTAAGGTAATTCTTCCTTATCGTACAAGAGATCCTTTGAATGTAAATGCTAAATGTTATCATCCAAACTATTAGTAATACCCTAAGCTCTAGTAATAAGAAACTCATGCATGCTCTTTGTCTTTATTCAATTCCCTCTCCACCCCCCTCAGACACTGCCCCCCCTACAATCCTTCCACACACAGTGGTTGCCTATTTGCCTATTAGCACTCATTGGAAATATTCAACAGAAAATGTATTTTTTCCCATGCTACATTTTCTACGTTTTCTTAATGCCCTAAGACCTTAACTTCCAAAACCAAATTAACAACTCATAATGGCCTTCTGAGGGATCTATCCTTTTTTATTTCTTAATTTTTTGTTCTGTTATTTCCAGTATAATTAACATACAGTGTTATATTAGTTTCAGGTATACAACATAGGGATTCAAATATTCAATACATTACTCAGTGCTCATCACAATAAGTATACTCTTAAATTCCTGCACCTGTTTCACCCATCCTCCCACCCACCTCCTCTCTAGTAACCATCGGTTTGTCCTCTATGGTTAAGAGTCTGTTTTCTTGTCTCCTTTTTTAATTGTTTATTTATTTTGTTTCTTAAATTCCACATATAAGTAAAATCATGTTGTCTCTCTCTGACTTATTTCCCTTAGCATAATACACTTTAGCTCCATCCATGTTTCAAATGGCAAGATTTCATTCTCTTTTATGTCTGAGTAATATTGTATTGTATACATACATCACATCTTTATCCATTCATCTATCACTGAACAGTTCTGTTGCTTCCATATCCTGGCTCTTGTAAATAAATCTGCAATATTCTTTGAGTAAATACCCAGTAGTGGAATTACTGGATCCTATTGGTATTCTATTTTTAATTTTTTGAGGAACCTCCATACTGTTTTCCAGAGTGGCTGCACCAGCTTGCATTCCCACCAGCAGTGCACAAGAGTTCCCCTTTCTCCACATCCTTGCCAATACCTGTTTCTTCTGTTGTTGACTTTAGCCATTCTGGCAGGTGTGAGGTGCTATCTCACTGTGGGTTTGATGTGCATTTCCCTGATAATTAGAGATGTTGAGCATCTTTTTGTGTGTCTGTTGGCCATGTGTATGTCTTCTTTGGAGAAATGTTTATTCATGTCTTTTGCTCATTTTTAATCAGATTATTTAGTTTTTTGGTGTTCAGTTGTATAAGTTTTTTTATGTATTTTGGATATTAACCCCTTATCAGATATGAATTTGCAAATATCGTCTCCCATTCAGTGGGTTGTCTTTTTGTTTTGTTGATGATTTCCTTTGCTGTGCAAAAGCTTTCTATTTTGGTATGGTTCCAATAGCTTATTTTTGCTTTTCCCTTGCCAAAGGAGACCTATCTAGAAAAATGTTTCTATGACTGTTGTCAAAGAGATTATGGTCTACGATTTCTTCCAGGAATTTTATGGTTTTAGGTCTCACATTTAGGTTTCTAATCCACTCTATTTTTGTGTATGTTGTAAGAAAGTGGCCTAGTTTCATTCTTTGTAGCTGTCCAGTTGCTAATTTTTCAAACCTTAAAATTCACTACACGTATTAGGTATCTACTTTTTAAATTTTCTCAACTTTGTGAGGAGATTTCTTTGGAGGAAGAAGCTATTGCCATGCTGTGGTCTTACCCATTGCCTCTCTACTAATGTCAAGGTGTGGATGGCTAGATCCTACCTCAAGCTTAGAGAGGGTTTTAAGGGAGTCAGGATCCTCATATATGTTCCTTGAGGTTGTCAAGTGATAGTGGACTGGAGTATCACCACTGAGTAGGAAGCCATGAAGACAAGTAAGACAGGAAGGCAAGCTCTGGTGGCAAGTAAGGGATAAGCGACTATCCTGGAATCAGACTGTACTCTAAGAGTTTGACGAGGGCAAAGAAGGTGTGAATGTTTTCCATGATCCACAAGCAAGAGAGAACTGGAGCTATCTTGATTCTTGTCCAAGAATTCCAAGTGGGAGACCAAAAGGACTGACAAATGTGGATTCCAAGAGTCCACCAGAAACATCTGTTGACTACTCAAAGCTAAATCCATTAGACCCATTGCAGTAATGGAGAATACCTGTGGATCAAGCAAAGCTAAGTCTATCAGACTCGTTGTAAAACTCAAAACAGTCTTTCTTAGTATTGTCTCAGAACAGAAGTCAGGAGAGAATATAGGAGTTTAGAGTTTGGGTTTGGGGACTTTAAGGTTGTCCTTGTGAAGTGGGGAACTCTTTAAGACTGGGCATAGGTTATAATGTGAAAGCTTTGGATTATCTTAGTTGAATCACAGTCTTCTATTCCAGGAGAAACCATTCCCTAAATCAAATAGGTCAGTTTTTTTTTCTTATTTTCATTATGTGGCCCTTTATAGCCATGTTGTCTAGGGCTGGGGGTAGGTGGGAATAGGAAGTCACTGATAATAGGTATGGGTTTCCTTTTGGGGTGACATTTGGACAACTGTGTGAATAAGATAAAAACTCATGGAAATAACACACTTTAACAGGGTGAACTTTATGATAAGTGACAGATCAAATATGAATGTGTTTGTGTCTTTAAATACTTGTGAGGATAGTCACTGGTCATCTCTGAAAACACCAGCATGATGCCTATCTTTTGTTTAAAAAAAAAAAAAAAAAGCACAGTAGGCCTAATTTCAACTACACTTTTTTGTGCTTTGTCAGGAGTTTTAACCAGCAAACCTCTATGGGAGAACAAAAGATTTTTGTGGAAGGCATTCACATTCTACTAAAACTCTTCCTTTGGGAGATTTTTAAAATAATTTAGAAAATTGACGTCTAGTTTTTAAAGTAACCATATCTCAGAGTTTCCATACATGACACACATTTTTTTCAGCAAAAATTCTACCCAGAAACAGGGGGGAAATCCCCCTCAATTTTTTTGTATAGTATTCTCTACATAGCATGAGTTATTTCAACAACACTACTGCCTCATTCTTTATAAAAACCCACTTAATATTAAGTGACAGATTACATGTGAGTCCATGTGTCTTTAAATGTCTGCAAGGTAGCAACGATTAACAGTCACTGGTTATCCCTGAAAAGGTCAGCAAATTAACTAAGGTCATTTTGTAAAAGAAAAAGTTGATACCTAATTTAAACTACTTTTTGTGTGCTTTGTCAAGAGTTTACCAGTAAATCTTAGTGGGGAAAAAAAGGTATTATGCTCATACCCCATTCCAATCAACAATGTTGTGAAGATTCTGCCATTTGAGATGGTAAAGTCACGTCCCTGAACACATTGAAACCACACTGTGTTGCAGTCAGGTGAAGGCACAGGAACCAAGGGATGGACTCCAGGTTTTCCTTGGGACACCGTGTAACACTTGAACATCTGGCAGTCAAACCAAGTGTGAAAGTTATATCTCAGCTGTTAGCAAACCTCAATCAATGCTTCCATTTTTAGATAGAAGACTGTTACTGGAAGGTAAAATATTTTCCTTCAGCACATCACAGGGTCACCTAGAACACCCCTAAAAGATGTGTTCTGAACTTTGGAGACAAGGGACCCAGAGCGAGACTAGGTACAAAGCAGAGAAACTAAGGCGGTCAACACCATCAGCCTGTCAGATCTCTAGTGCCACACCTCTTCCTTTCCCTAGCTTTCATATTCCCAAGAACTACCTCTTCCAATGTCTGTTATGCACCTCACTATAGAGTCCTGGCTCTGACAGACAATTAACAGACCCCGTTTCTATGTAGGGAATCCTATCAATGTCCAAGGCTGGTTTATGTGTCCACACTGCAACACTGGTTTTCCTCAGCAGAAATTCAGCAACTCCTAACAGACCGAACATGATCATAGGAAATGACAACAAAGGGCAAACCAGGAGAACTTCTCTGAAGGTTTCATAATCATGTATTTTACAAATTGTGAATTAATCCCACAAGTGATTAAAGTGGGGAACTAACCTCTGTGGAGCACCCCATTCAAAGCCGTCAGCACAAGGGTGCTCTTGTTTTTCTTAATGTTTTTGTATTATATTGTGTTAGTCACCATACAGTACATCCCTGGTTTCTGATGTAAGGCTCGATGATTCATTAGTTGCGTATAACACCCAGTGCACCATGCAATACGTGCCCTCCTTACTACCCATCACCAGCAAGGGTGCTTTCTTAATGGTTACTGAGTTTTGACACTTCTAACGCTAATGAGAACGAAAAGGCAGACAGTGCATACATTAAATATTGCTGATTGGCATAGTAAAAGCAGTCCAGTAACAGCTCACTAAGAAAATGAACTTTACACCCCAGGGCTACATACGCACTCATACAAACTTGCACATCTTGAGATCACTCTGCTTTTTTATTTCCAGAGGAAATTTTTAACTACTTTTACAAGTGAGATTCTGCCTTTTCAAGAAAGTGTGTGTGTGTGTGTGTGTATTTCTATATCACCCTCAACTGATGAGCATGGTTTCTCAACCTCAGTGGTATTACTGACATCTGGGGCCAGATAATTTTTTGTTTTGAGGTTCTGTCCTGTATTGTGGAACGTATCCCTGGTAGAGGTGTACCTGTCCTCCACCCTTTAGAGGCCACTTGCACACACCCTCCCCAGTCGTGACAGCCAAAATGTCAAATGTCCCAGGGGAGCAAATTGCTCCCATTCGAGAACGACTGATGTAGAGTTGTAGAGCTAGAGAGCATGAAAACACAAGCCACCACCAAAAGAAAGAAAAAATAAATGCTGCATGAATTAGCAGTAATTTTTGCTACATAAATACTTCCTTGATGGATATGAAACTAATCTTGGTTGTGGGTATATTTTGAAATCTATTTGCAAGGCTATATTAAGCTTTTTTTTTCAATCATTCACCTTTGATCAGCTTCTCTCTTTCACCTCTTCACTTCCAAAGCCTTTATAATGGGCCTGATTTGTTGTACCTTGTATTTGTCACAGAGAAATTGCCAAGGGAACAGAGCCTCCTAGAATAGGGAGTCTCAAACTTGAACGTACATGAGTATCATCTAGAAATATTGTTAGAAGTCATGTTCTGATGCTCAGTGTGTGGGGTGAGAGTCAAGATTCTTCATTTCTAACAACTCCCCAGTGACGGTCCTGGGAGCACACTGACCTTTGCAGGGTGCTAGCACACTAGTAGTAGAGCTGGGCATGGCTAGAATCAGATATTGCTCCTGCCTTATTATAATCATCAGTATGCCCCCCATGAAAGCAATTTCCTCTGCTGCTTTTAAAGAACAGTTTCTAACTTGCTTCCATTCTGTCCATTAAAGAAAATACACTGGTACAGAAAGGGATGAAAGAGACAGTAATTCCTACCCTTGGCTGCACATTAGAATCATCTGGGTCTTCTGAAATTCCTACGGTCCGGACTACTTTCCAGACCAATTAGATCAGAACCATATGATCATTTCAATAGATGCAGAAAAAGCATTTGACGAAGTACAACATTCCTTCATGATAAAACCCCTCAACAAAGTAGGGAATGCACCTCAACATAATAAAGGCCATCTCTGAAAAACCCACAGCTCATATCATCCTAATGAGGAACAACTGAGAGCTTTTCCCCTAAGGTCAGGAACAAGACAAGGATGTCCACTGTCACCACTTTTATTCAACATAGTACTGCAAGTTCTAGCCACAACAATCAGACAAGAAATAAAAGGCATCCAAATTGTCAAGTCAATCTTTCACTATTTGCAGATACATGATAGAATACACAGAAATCCTTAAAGATTCCACCAAAAACTAGAATGGATAAATGAACTCAGTAACATCGTGGGATACAAAATTAATATGCAGAAATCTGTTGCATTTCTATACACCAATAATGAAGCAGGAGAAAGAGAAATTAAGAAAACAATCCCATTTACAACTGCACCAAAAACAATAAGATGCCTAGGAATAAACCTAACCAAAAAGATAAAAGACTTGTACTCTGAATACTATAAAACACTGATGAAAGAAACTGAAGATGATGCAAACAGAGGGAAAGATATTCCATACTCATGGACTGGGAGAATAAATATTTATTGCTAAATGTCAATACTATACAAAGCAATCTAATTTAATGCGACCCCTATCAAAATACCAACACCGTTGCTCACAGAGCTAGAATAAACAAACAATCCTAAAATGTATATGGAACCACAAAAGACCTCGAATATCCAGAGCAATCTTGAAAAAGCAAAGCTGGGGGCATCACAGTTCTGGATTTTTAAGTTATATTACAAAGCTGTAGTAAGCAAAACAGTATGGTACTGGCACAAAAACAGACACATAGATCTATGGAACAGAATAGAAAACCCAACAATGAACCCACAATTACATGGTCAGTTAATCTTCGACAAAGCAGGAAAGAATATCCAGTGGGAAAAAGACTATTTCTTCAACAAATGGTGTTGGGAAAACTGGACAGCTACATGCAGAAGAAGGAAACTAGATCATTTTCTTACATGATGCACAAAGTAAACTCAAATGGTTTAAAGACCTAAAGGGGAGACCTGAACCATAAAAACCCTAGAATAGAACACAGGCAGTAACTTCTTTGACATCAGCCACAAGAACTTCTTTCTAGATATGTCTCCCGAGTCAAGGGAAACAAAAACCAAAATAAACTATTGAGACCACATCAAAATAAAACCTTCTGCCTGGCAAAGGAAATAATCAACAAAACTAAAAGGCAACCTACAGAATGGGAGAAGCTATTTGCAAATGACATATGTGATAAAGGGTTAGTTTCCAAAATATACAAAGAACTTTTAAAACTCAACACCAGAAAAACAAACAATCCAATTAAAAAATGGGCAGAAGGCATTCTCTTGAATAGACATTTTTCCAAAGAAGACAGATGGTCAACAGAAAACATGAAAGGATGCTCAACATTACTGATCATCAGGGAAATGCAAATCAAAACTACAATGCGATATCACCTCACACCTGTCAGAATGGCTAAAATCAGCAACAGAAACAACAGGTGTTGGTGAGGATGTGAAAAAAGGGGAACCCTCTTGCACTGTGGGTGGGAATGCAAACTGGTGCAGCCACTCTGGAAAACAGTATGGAGGTTCCTCAAAAAGTTAAAAATAGAGCTATGACCCAGCAATTGCACTACTGGGTATTTACCCAAAGAATACAAAAATACTAATTCAAAGGGACACCCCGATGTTTATAGCAGCATTATCTGCAATAGCCAAATTATTAAAACAGTCCAAGTGTCTAACAGTTGATTCATGGATAAAGAAGAGGTGGTATATATATATATATATATATAATGGAATACTATTCAGCCATAAAAAGAACGAACTCTTGCCATTTGCAACAACATGGATGGAGCTAGAGAGTATTATGCTAAGCAAAATAAATCAGAAAGACAAATGCCATATGATTTCACTCATATATGGAATGTAAGAAACAAATGGGCAAAGAGAAAAAAAGGGAGAGAGACAAATTAATAAGCAGACTCTTAATTATAGAGAACTGATGGTGGGGGGGGAGGTGAAACAGGTGATGGGGTTTAAGGAGCGCATTTGGTGTGACGAGCACCGGGTGTTGTATGCAAGTGCTGAATCACTATATTGCACACCTGAAACTAATATAACACGGTATGTTAACTAACTGGAATTAAAATTGAAACTAAAAATAAATAAGTTTGGGGATCAGTGAATTAGCCCAGTGCTTCTCACGCTTTAACACACAGACAGAGCCACCTTGGAAATCTTGTTAGAACATATAAAAGCTGATTCTGATTCTAGAGTTCTGGGATGAGGACTGAGATTCTGCATTCCTCACACGCTCCCAGGAGATGCCAATGCTGTTGGTCCTCAGACCACACTCGGCATAACAAGACTCAAGGCAGCCTCCCTGTTTGAGAGCATGCATCAGAATTGAGAATTCTCTGAGCTGGAAAATAGAAAACAGAACAACCGGAGTGCAATCACTCATACCTGTGTTGTCCAGGCAGGTCGACAAGGAGCAAGAATATGTGTTAAGAATTGTGCAGAGTATGAGGAATAGTAAAATGGAGAAATCCTGGTGAGGGGACAGGAGGAGTTCAAAAGGAGCCTGGTTGCAGATGGGAGACACAGCAGGCAGGAGATGAGAATGGCTCAGCAGAGCAAGAGAGAATCATGGAAGGAAGAACAAAGACGAAAGAAATATAATTTAGCATTTCTGTTCTGGTCCATGTTTTATTTGGTGAACTCACTGCCAGATGCCAGCTTTGCTGTGCTGCTAAGCAATCTTTGTTTTGATGGATATTAAAAGAACACGAGGAGGTGGGAGATGGTCTGATAATTGGGAAGACACAGGTCCAACCTGGGCACAACATACCAATTCCTTTCTTTTCTGTTTACGTACACACCCACTGTTGCTATGCCACATTTGGGAAGTTTTCTTTTGAAGACTGTCCAAACTGATAATAAAAGTATTACCGAAGTTGGAAATACAGACATATAAAAAAGTCAGCCTATAAAAAATACATTTCATTATCTTGCAAGTTTGCTGGTGCTAGAATAATGTCCAATGTTTTTCTATGTCAGAAATTACTTTTTTTTTTTGGTGTATTTGATACAGAAATTTTGAGGAGGGATGGGGGTCCTTCATTTTCAGCCATCTTTTGTAAGAATCAAGAAGACTCCTTCTGATGATACTGGATAAACAGGAAGTGTCCATGACCATGTTCAGAAGGACCTGACCATGTTCTGTCAAGGTCTCTTACACAGCGTTAGGGACCGGCAGAGCATGTCATCTACATACCATAGTGCCCACTTGTAAATAAATACATTGAGACAGACTGCTTAAGTGAGCCACTTTGCAGGCACCACAGTCGTCAGCAGCTAATGAATCAGTGTTTCTGGTCCAATGACATAACCAAGAAAAGAAAAAGAAAAATTTAAAACCCAGTATATTTTTAGTCTACTCACTGAATTAGGGGGAAAAAAATACTTTCACAATGGTTCTATTTATAAGAGGCTGTGGGTTACTTCAGAGGTAACCCACCATCTTGAAAGCTGAGAAATGAGTTTGATTCTAGTTAAGCAACATATGTGACTGCCATAAAATGAAAACCTTTAAAAATACACACACACACACACACACACACACACACACCCCAACAACCCAAGACTATCATATACTCTCTGAAATCTATGCCATGGTTAACTTTTAAAAATAATATTCCCAGTCATTATATTTATATGCTGGTATCCTCCTTATTTTCATTTCTGTCTCTTTGGGAACAGTATCATAAGTGGTTTTTGTGATAGAAAAAAATAAATGCAGATGAATCATGAAGATTCTCTAAATGAATCTTAAATCTTATTAAAACAGTTGAGTCATCTGTGTCTCCCTCCCACAGGGGCAATAAAGAATTCATTTAGTCTAAATAATTTTCAGTTTCTCTACCAGTTTCTGGGTTCTTTAAACCTGAAAAAACCTTCAGAACGTTTCCATCTAAGGAACTGAGAACCTGTGTCTCTGACCCTAGGTGGGAATGGTGGGGTTGTCATTCTCTTGCGTGATGGTTTTAACTTTCTTTTACAGAATGAGACCTATGGTGTTTGAAGGGAGAAAACAAATTATGACCATATCCATGAAAATAGCTAAAACCTTGAATTTTCCTTTTTTTTCATTTGCTGATTAGAAGCTTTTTTTTCCTTTACCTATCCATATTTTCCCTAATGACCCATTCTTAACACAAAATGCCCACTTTTAACTGATTAATTGAATACATGACTATAGAGTTTGTACTTTTTTGTGTTTTCAAGAATTTCAATTATGTTGTTTTGAGGATAATCCTGGAAGGGACCCTTCTGAGATAGATGTGTATGGCAAGTCATTGAAACCAAGACAATAAACACGTTCCCAAACTATGTCCACACAATGATCCTGGGTTATAGTAACATTGGCTGTTTAGTGCTATTTCAATCAGATATTTTTTCACCTGGGGTATGTAAGCCTTAGGCTATTAATAATTTCGAAGGAGAGAGTGTCAGATCTCCTGCTCCCATGGAGGTGTTAATTATTGAATGTCTCTGGGGCACAGATAATGAAATTGCCTTCGAAAATTGAATTTTGGTTCTACTGTGTTAATATTATGTATCTAGATTAAGCGCTGAGAACATCTGTACAGTTAAATTGGAAAATTACCAATAGAATCTTGGGTTTGTAAAAACATATTCAAGTAACACTGCCTTGGGATACTTAGACAGTTAGAGAGAAACTATAAATGAACCTTTGCAATAGAAAGTGGTTTCCTGCCACTCTTTAAGGCTAGTAATTGAACTGAATTGTCATGGCATGGTATTTAAAAATAAAGGCAGCCACAAGAAACCATGCTTACCCTGGTGTGTGTCTCCCCTAGGCCCACAAATTCAGTAGTGTGAGAGTGCAGGGAGACAAGGCCTACACCAACTATAATGTGAAAATGAGTTCATTCCCATAAACACATAAATTTCAATCTATTCTCTGCCAAACAGCTAAGAGTAAAAAGGAATATTTGACTTACTGGGCTTATTTTGATCCTAATTTTTCCCTGGGAGTCAGATAGTTGTCAATGCTTGTCATCAGTTTCATCCTCTCATCCCTCAATACGGCAGGGTTAAAATTATTGTCGATAAGGCAACAAAAGGTATATAATTGGGCAGGGCAGTATACCTTAGATGACAAGTGATCAGTGATTTAGAAATCTATATTTCTTTTGAAATTCGTTCTAATATTGTTCTTCTGTGAACTGAAAGCCTTCTGTCACTGCAGGGGTTACCCCAGGATATTTTTAATAGTTTCTGGATGTGTTAATTCTCTACTATTCCTAAATGCTATTTAGAGAAATAGTGTTAATTTCTTCCCTAACACTTCAGTCTATGCTGTAAAGACCAAGTGCTTCTAATGCTTCTCTCAATGCTGTCCTTGACAGGTGGCTCAAATCTTTGAACTACTGAGAATTATCTTTTTTTTGCATACACAGGTGACTCATCCTCCCTGACTCATGGTCAATGCTTCCCATTTTATATCCTGACTTGTTGGAGAGAGTATACTGTTTTCTCCTTGAATACTGAGGTATTCAAAATAAGAATAATCTCAACAATAAAACCCTACAATGTTTGAATAATTTTTATCTCAAGTGATAATATTTATAGCGATACTAAATTAATTTACAAAGGGAAAGTGATTTTCTGACTAGTTTTAGGAGAAAGGCTGATTTTGGCATAGAAGCATATAATCCTGGTAGAGAATTCTAAATAAAATCCACCATAAGATATTTAGAAGTGTATGTAGGGTTTATATTTTTGGTTTTGGAACAGAAGATAGGTGGGTGGAGATATGTAGGAGCACAGAGAACACACTTTATTATTCATTATGGTTCAGTGGAGAAAAATCACTAAACGAGCTGGGATATGGCCAGCAGAAATAGCAGTAATTCTTTGTGATGACGATCCAGTGCTGCCTGGAAACTCATATTCCTGGGACTGTGATGTGAAACACAGAATAAAATTCCAAATGTAAAGAAGGTAACCACTTAGCAGGGATTTGTGGTTAAGTAGCACCTTTCTTAGAAGTAACTTACTAATCTTGAGTGATGAATATATACCTTAGTTATTTAAACACGTGCTGCTCTCATTTTTCTACAGCTACATAAGCTCTAGGCTATGCCAGAGAGACAGTTTTTCTGAGTTTCTAAGATTTACTATGAACTTGTGATGACTGACCATCAAGAAGACATTTTGAATTTCCTGCTTCTTAGCACACCATCCAAAACAATGAGAGAAATGAGATCCACTCTACAATTAAAGATTCCTCGAATTTCTTGTATTATCTCCCAACACCAATGTTTTTAGACATTATAAATAGTTAAAACGACGATTTCTTTTAGCCTTAATAAAGAGGAAATAATGTATACCTCATTTTTTACACAATTATAGAATCAAATATCCAAAATATTGAGTCATTTGAGTAAGTGTAATGGCACTGGCAAGTTTAGATGGGAAAATATAAGACTACATTTGAGCCAAGGAATTATGAGTGTTAACTGGGAAATCTGAAACAATGGAGACTTTAAGGTCATTTTTACCAACAAAATCAGTCTCCTCCAATATTAAGATCAGAAATTGTTTTTTTGTGACAGTATAGGACAGGACCATAGAGCTTGTACAAATTCAGTCATACATTAACAAGATCTGTAGTTAGTCAACAAGCTGGAGGAAGCCAACTAGCCTTAAGGATGGGTAGATATTAATAGAGGAATGATGAAGATTTAATTCTCTACAAGGAAGACAACATGGAGACAGAAATGAATGTAGGAGAACAATGTGTCATGAGAGAATGGTGAATATTTGAGTCTACCTGGATCAGAGGACTCCTGCACCACAGTAGTAGGAAGAAATTCTCTTTTGGAGAATTTTAATGGTCAGATGAAAGAATATGGGTACATTTTAGGTCTAGTTGACTTTTTTAAAAAAGCAATAGACACTCTCATTGAGGTATTTCAGGAAGATGTATCTGGAAGTAAAAAAAAAAAAAAAAAAATCAGGGGGCACCTGGGTGGCTCAGCTGATTAAGCATCCAACTCTTGATTTCATCTCAGGTCATGATCTCAGGATCCTGGGATCGAGCCTTGTGTCAGACTCTGTGCTCAGCAGGGAGTCTGCTTGAGGATTCTCTCTCCCCCTCTCTCCCCCCCTCACCCACGTGCTCTCTCAAATAAATAAAGTCTTTAAAAAAATATTGAAATAGCTTCTGCATGAAATAGGGTTTGAGCTTCGATGTTGAAGATGGTAGAGAAAGGACAGCACCACTGTGAAAGATTATGAGAAGGAGAAATTCATCAGGGCTTAATGAACTGGTCTTGGAAAGAAGGAGAAAACAAAAGAACAATAGAACGTCAGACAATTGTGACTTGGAGATCAGAGAGAAACAGAAATTACAGAAAAGAATTTGGTTGCTTTTATATGACATACTGACTTTTAACCGGAGTAATTCTGTTAGTTTCTATAAGACAACAAACTGTCAATTCAAGTAGGAATTTTTTATATTAAAAAGTCTTTAACATAAAGAACATGAGTACTTGTTAATTCTTGGTGTTAAAGAAAAAACAGGTATCTGTTTTTCTCTGTAATTTTATGATTTTTTTTTTCATTTTTCAAGATAAAAAAAATGAAGGCAATAAGAGTAAATGAGTGTGTTAAGAAATGAGAGCTTGCAGAGGAACAGGTTAGTTTATTACCAGTTTGGCAAAAGATGGGAATATATGTACATAAGGGGAAACTGCCATTTAGTACATGAAAATAAAAAGAAGATGGCAGACAGCGAGGAAAGGGCTAATTGGACAATATCATAGAGGTTGTTAGATTTCAAGGAATCAGGAGCATTAGCATTGAGAGTAAGGTGGGAAACCTCTGGGACGAGGGGGAGGGCTGAAATTCGCGGAGCCATATAGAGGTAATAAAGAGAGGAGGTGATTAGAAAGTGGATTTTCTAATTATATGGACTCAATCTTGCAAGTACTTTGTAAGATATATTCATTTATTAAGAGTAAGAGATGCTGTGATTAAATTATACTCTTGAGGAGTCTGAAGAGGGTGAAATGGCTTCTACAGTCCTTATAATAGAAATTCAACAAGGATTTTTTTTTTTTTTATTGTCGAGGAGCAGTGAAGGAGCACTTGGTGTTAGAAAACATTAATTTGTAGTGGATTTTCAAAGCAAATGATCATAATTTTCTTCAGATCAACTCTTGACAGGAAAGCTTGGTAATTGGCATGGCGGACCTGGTAGTGCAGAGTGAGAACCTTTCTGTGTGAGAAAGAAAATGAGAGGGCTGAGTGTTGACAACTGGTAGTTGGCCTTAAGCTATACATTCTTACTGAACATAATTTCGTAGAACATCAACACTGGGCAAAGATGCCCTGTGACAGTGTTAACACAAGGCCAAGACCACTCTATGACCATGCTGCGCCAGAAATTTAAACAACAACGACACAAAAAACGAAGCCCCTGTGCAACTGCAAAACTGACCCAACATTCCCCTCTCTCTGCTCACTGGAGTGGCTGCTGCGTCCTGGCCAGTGACAATTCTAGCCCTCCTCAGTTCCCGGTTTCTGACAACATTCATTCCTGAGAATGTGACATTCACTTCCTTGGACCCTCCCTAAAACCCATTAGCATAAGCCCCAATCCTACAGTAATCCCCCAACTCATTTTTATCGGCATGGTCCACTGTTCTTCATGGTTTAGTCTTGCTTGTTGTAAAAAAGTTGACTCTGTTGCTTATAGGGTATTTCTCGTGGTCTCTCGCTGGCATTTTCATCATTAGCACAACTAATCCTAAGTACAAGCTGGGAGGGTACAAGTGAAACAGGAAAGGAACTGATGGACTGAAAGATATGGACAGAACTTACAACACTGGTGAAGACTTGGTTTAGTGTGTGATGTTCTTCACTAGAATGATGACAGTTGGTACTGAGCACTTACTACTTAAAGCTCCAAGTACCACTTCTAGCACGCAGTAGACTGTACTCTGATTAAAGACTCATTTTTATTTTAAGGATGGGGCTTAGAATAAGTTCTTTAACCTTGAGATGAATAGATCTTTGCATATCAGTTCAGACTCACAGACAATGTTAGAAACGCAAGGATGCTGTAAGTGTTTTCTCTCCTTCTCCACTGACATGGTAGCGAAGAAAAAAAGAGGATCCTGGCCAAAGAAGGGAGCTGAGGGGATCACTTTCCACTCTCACAAGGTCAAGTAACTCAAATTAGATTAAATTAGTTTGTCATCTAGATATCACCCTCAACCACTAAGTTGTCAATGGAGAAAAAATAATCACTATTCAATCTGGTTTAAACTTATTCTGATAAAAAAATACTGAGGAACATCTTTTAATTTTTTTTTTCCACTGGTATATTAGAGAAAGAGCAGGTGCGTGAGCAGGGTGGGGGGAGGGATACAAGCAGAGAGAGCAGCAGACTCCCCGCTGAGCAGGGAGCCTGACACAGGGCTCGATCTCAGGACCCTGGGATCATGACCTGAGCCAAAGGCAGTCGCTTAACCGACTGAGCCACCCAGGTTCCCCGAGGAACATCTTTTAAAATTTCAGATTATCAGATTTGGAATAAAATATTTAATCTTTCAGAGAGCCTCCCTAATCTTTCAGATAAGCCTCCTGCTTATCTCCCTAAGGTGGTGTCAGGTATATGGACAGAAGGGTTTTAAGGATCTCCCGGACATGATAAAAGATCCAAGGTCCTCAGGTATGATGCCCTCTATTCCTCTAGTCTCTGGGACAAGATGCCTTTTACAGGTGGGTGTGGTTGGCCTTGCTGACAGTACGGCTGAAATCTCTCATTGGTTCAGTTAGTGATCTGGTCTCTCTTCACCTGGTTAAAACAACTGGACCTCAACTTGTTCTTCACAGACTAATGACTGTAACCAATGCCCCATCACATCTTCTGGTTCAGCAGCTACAGTGAGTCCCCGTTTATCAGGCGAACCAGACCTCAGCCCAGTGGTCTATACCACTGGGAATTGGGGTTGGTTCAGGAAATGAAAACTGCAGGTCTTCTGTCAGATCCCAATATAAACCAAGTTCTTAGAGTCTAGTTGAAGGTTGGTGGGAGAGGGGCAGACCAAAAAATTACCTTTTCCATCTCTCTCAACGGAGAGTGAAAGAATAAGCCCCCTTCTCAGCCTCTAATGTTACGCTTATTCACTGAAAGTACCTCCTTCCTATCGCAAGTGAGGAAATTGGTGACTGCTTTCTTCTTTCCCTCTCTCCCTCATTTTCCTCTTCCTTCCATCATTTCCTAGCCAGAAATGGGCATTATGTCTCTATAGATCCCCGACACTCTATTTTTCTTGTACCACTGGGAAGAGCCTAAGGTCCTATGTGGGTGAGCTAAGGAATAACTGTCAACTCGTGGATTAGGTTGACGACTTGATAGCCTAACACTTGGGGAAAAAACTTGCCAAAGACCATACTGGACTTGCAAGGGTGCCACCTTGTGGCATGATCCAATTTAGAATATTATTACGGATTACCTAGATCTTCTGTATTCAGTCACAATGATCTCAGGCAGATGGATGCCTAGGGAGAACTAAGTCAAATGTAGTTTACAGAGGGAGTCAAAAAGAAACTAACCTATTAGTTCAGGATAACTGATTGATAAAGAAACTATGATAATGGTGTCAATTTATGAGAGCAACACAGCAACCAGGAAGAAAACTAGAGTTTCTCGCATTGTGTATCTTGACGTGTTATACTGGGTTGAAGTGTTTGGCGTGGAGGCAGGCCTTCCTTATTTTTTTCTGTTGCTGGGAAGGACTGATAACTCTGAGAGACAGTAGTATATAAAAGTTTTATATTCCAAGAGATTTGCTCCCTCTTTTAATGTCAATGAACACAACATATGGTGGTCATACATGTTTTATATGTATATTTTGGATTTATTTAAAAATACCTTTGCCTAGTAATCTCAATGAATGATTCTATTTTTCCCATCTACAATCTGATTCACTTGCTCTATAATTCTCTATTGTGACTATTCTAGAACTATGAGGAGAATGCCAAGCATAAGATCTGAGCATTTCCCTAATCAAAGCAGAGAAGTAAAGATTTTAGTAAGTCTATTTAAAATGCTCTGGGGTCTGTAATAAAAATGCTAACATAACACAAAATATACTATTAAACATATTTACACACTAAATATCCCCTAATGTTGTACAAATACTAAATCTTAACCAAAACTGGTTTATATTCCACATTACTAAAATTCCATTTTTCCTACTTCATAAATTATTTCAAAGGCAATTTTCACCAGCATGTGACTGTAAAGTGCTGGTATTTTTAATCCTCTGTAAATACATTCAAAGTTTAAACACAGTGGGAAGTTTCTTCTCTGTTGGAAATTTAATACAGCTGTGCTGAGCAAAAGAAGTTGAATTGTCTTTCAAATTGGACATATTAATTTAACTAAAGTAAATTAATCCCATACTGTAGGACACCAACCTGATTTAAAAATTTATAGTTCTAAGGCTAAAAATCACTCTTGTTTCAAATAAAACATTAGACTGTAGAGTAACAAATAGGATAATCATCTTAATATCAGTTGAAGGATAAAGTTCCACGCATTTGGAAATAACTGATTTATACATCCATGCCATAGAGTAGTACTGATCTAAAACACATATGCTCGGTTTTCATTATACCTACTTAAATGCACACAAAACGCCCGTAAAATAGTCACTATATTCTATCATAGATAGCCACGTAACAAAGATAAGTATTCTAATTTCCACATTTCATTACTTCTCTGACTGTAGAAATACTTTGAGTCTTGTCTTGACTAATGACAAGATTGTACTATGGAATGTTTTCAAGGTTTTATATTTCAAAGGGCAAGGAATATTGTTCCAGCAGTATTTTCTGGGTGGCATGATACATAGGGTTACAAAAGCCAATCCTTTGATTCTCTCCAATCATCTCATGTGCCTAGAGTAACAACAAACTTTTCAATATTTGGAACCCTGTTAGGAATAAACTGGTCTTTTGATTTAGCCCTACTCGACCAGATAGCTCGCCAACTGAGTAGCATGTGAAATAGTCTATGAAGTGCTAGTATTGACTGATGCCATCAATGTACTAAAACACACTTTGCTGAGTTAACGAAGGGAACTAGGGTGATGACAAATGTCCAGAAGCCCTCATCAGCATACCTCTTAGACCCAAAGAAGACTTAAAATTTTAGACTACCATCAGCAACAAAGAGTGAAAGCTCTTTTCAATTAATCTGAGCACAGCACACTGTCACATTAAGCATAAAGAAATACAGAATCCAGCAATGATGCATAACTTTGGAGACAGAACACAGTGACAAGAAACCATGGAGTTCCAGGCCATGATGTCGCCCATGGTATGGTGATGTCAATCTGTAGGTAGACAAAAGTCCGGTGGGGGGCACCCCACTAGAGTATGGGGAACTTAGAGAGGGAAAGGTAGGTAGCCATCTGAAACAAGCAGACTTAACATCAAAAAGTAAGATGTGTGGGATGTTTTGAAAGAATGTCCAAAAAGTTCGTATATATACTTTTCCTATTAAAAGGTGAAATCTAATTCTCCTCTTCTTAGATACAGGCTGGATTTAGTGACTAGCTTCTAATAGAATGTGGCTAGAATGATGCTGGATGACTCCTAAGGCTAGTTTTGAAAAGGTAATATAGTTCCCTGCTGGTTCGCTCTTTCTCAGGATGTTTACCCTGGGTACCTATGTCACGGGAAGAGGCCCCATGTGGGTGCCCCAGTCTATAGCCTTTGCCCGAGGTCCCAGCCTATAGCCAGTATCTCCTGCCAGCCATGTATGAATGGAATTCTCAGAAATGATTCCGTTCTAAAGAGCCCAAATGTCCATCGGCTGATGAATGGATAAAGAAGATATAAATAAATAAATAAATAAATAAATAAATAAATAAATAAATAAATAAATAAATAAATAATGGAATATTACTCAGCCATAAAAAGAATGAAATCTTGCCATTTGCAACAATGTAGATGGAGATAGAGTATTATGCTAATAAGGGAAATAAATCAGAGAAAGACAAATATCATATAATTTCACTCACATGTGGAATTTAAGAAACAAAAAGATGAACATGGGTGGGGGGTAGAAAGAGAGGCAAACCAGGAAACAGACACTATAGAGAACACACTGAGGGTTCCTGGAGGGGAAGTGGGTGGGGGTATGGGTGAAATAGGTGATGGCGATTAAGGAGGGTACTTGTGATAAGCACTGTATATAAGTGATGAATCACTAAATTCTACACCTCAAACTAATATTACACTGTAAATTTCACTGGAATTTAAATAGAAACTTGGGGAAAAATGATTCCAACCTTTGTCACTGTCCAACCACATGAAAAACCAGAAGAAAGAACTGCCTGGCTGAGTACAGTCAGCACCTAAAACGGCGAAAAGGTAAGAATAATAAATGACCAGTGTTTAAGTATGGGACAATTTTTATACAGTAAGAGACAACTGAATCAAGGATATTTGCAAGGATAATGATCCTAACAGGTAGCTTGTTAGGACATTGCTATTAAGGTTAGCATGCCTGTATTCTCCAAGAATTAAGGCAATTCTAAAGTCTCCATGAGAGACAATGAAATGCAATTCATGTACGACAGCATGTGATTGCAAGTAATGGTGACATGCTTTGTATAGTGTTTACTTAATGTGAAGTAAAGTGATTTGCATATGATCTATGCAATGTGGAGCTAAAGAGGAAGAATTATTCTGTGTCCAGCACTAAGAGAAAGTGTGATTTGACCATCTGCCATGAATTTTCTAGACAATCTGGCAGGTATGCTCTTGTGCTGGAGATAGGAGATATCTGTGTCCAATAATCCAATGGAACTATGTAATCATTTTTATTTAAGTTATATACATACGCCTCATAATTGTTTCCAAAAAGATTTGAGGAAGCTTAATAGAAGTGTCCTTTGGAAAGACAGCATAAATTTTAAATGTGGCACAAATTTGGCTCTAATTACTGTAAGATCCAAAATAAAATATGAAATTAGGCAATTACTAATTCACAGGGTTCGTAACATTGAACAAACCAATTGCTCAGGAGTACACCTATTCCTGGCTTAAGAAGTGAAACAATTATTTTTCTTTCAGGGCAGAGTCATAAAAAGAAGTTATTATGTATTGTAAATGAACATTTTTCAGTTACTACACAGGCAAGTTCTGGAATATTTCTTTTTCTTACTATCTTACAGTTTAAATAAGTCATTTTTTTTTTACTGAAAATAAGCAAACAATAGGAAGATACATGAATTAAAAGATTAAAAAAATACCTCTTTATTTTTACCCTATCCCTGCCACCCAATTTGAAATGTCAGTTTCATTAAACAAGAAATTTCGGACTGTGTTTAATTTTCATGGATTTGTTTATTCCTGTGACAGCACCACACAGTTTAACGAGGTTGTTTCTTAGACTGTCCTGAATTCAGTAAGGCTGGTAGTAAAACATTTCTTTTTTTTTTTTTTTCTAAGATTTTATTTGTTTATTTGAGAGAGAGAGGCAGAGAAACAGAGCACAGGCAGGTGGAGGGCAGAGGGAGAAGCAGACTCCCCACTGAGCGGGGAGCCGGAAGACATGGGACTCAATCCCAGGACCCTGGGGTCATAACCTGAGCCAAAGGCAGACTCTTAACTGACTGAGCCATCCAGGTGCCCCATGGTGGTAAAACATTTCTGCATGTTTGCGGATCAGGGAGGGAGGCAATATATGATCTACATATCAGATCTTCTGTTATGTCAATCTAATAATTCATTTTAAGATATCTGGAAAAGTATATGTACCGCATGTCGTTCAAACACTCATGTTTTTTTTTTTTTATCAAATGACCTGCTAACAAATAATGAATGGTGGTGAGCATAAAATTATTTTATCTAGTTACTATCTAGAACAGAGCTATTAAGTATTCAACATTAGTTCAGGTCATAATTCCTGTTGGTAACAATGTAAGGGTATAGGTTTAACATTATTTTGTGAAAGGTACTATGGATCCATCTGGAATGAAGAGATACTGTCTATGAGGAGAGGTGAATCAGGCTGGGGCATACCTGCTTGAAGGGTCAGGAGCCCTTCCATAACTTTCTTGAGTTGACTGAGATTTACAGAGGATTGGGTGACTAAGGCCCCAGGGTTCTGCCCCATAGTTTCAGTCACTTGGTGATTAGCATTACGTTCATTTGATTTTGCTCAATACGTATGGTTCAGAGATTACTTTCCTACAGAGAAAGAGGAAACAAATCCTTTGGTATGGGTTTTCATGTCTGTTGGCAGTCTTATTTCTCAGTACAAATTAATTCACTGACATTTTATTTATCGAACATTTTTCCATGTTTTCAAGGAATGTTTTGTTCACCTAGTACCTAATTACACTTGGTCAAGTGAACAGAATCAAATGATAAAAACATGTGGTATTGTGAATGAGTTCAGCCCTGCATGTCATAAATATTAACCATGTTTGGCATTATTCTTGATGTGCCGACTGAGGTTAGAATGTTTTGTAAGATGGACAGACCAAGTTCTTTTGCTCTTCTGGAGTTTCTTTTCTATTTGGGAAGACAAACAATATATAATTAAATATAATTCCAGATATGATGAGCACTGTCATGTTTTTAAAACTGGGTTTTGAATTTGGAAAATGGTCTTTTGACTACAAAATATAAGAGTAAAGCCAAGAGGAACTGAATATAAACACTGTTTGCTACTTTTAGTAAAGTTGTTCCTCTTGGGAGTACAAATTAATCTGAAGTTGCTACACATGTATCCTAGGACTGAACAAACAAGTAAATGGATGGCAGATGGTGGGAATCAGGTTTCTCACTGTTGGAGTAGAAGGTTACAGATAAGCAAGAACATAGAATAAACCTTTTGATACTGGATTAGAGTTGGAGATGTCCATATAAACTCATCTTTTGCTTAACGCAGATGGAAAGATACAGAAAAAAATTTAGGTAAGTGTGTTTATGTGCTTTAATATGTATACATACACTTTCTAGCTGTGTTCACTAAGAGAGTTTATACCTCTATGGCAAAAGCACATTCAGGGCCCAGATCATGATTTCTAATACCATTCTCTAATGAAAGGAACCGGGGCTTCTTGGAGAAATGTTGGGTCAGTGAATATATGAAATGAGCCTGGAACATCTTATGGTACCAGAAAGTAAGGAAGTACTCAAAAAACAAAACAAAAAGATGAAAGTATATCACAGGGACATAGAAGTCAATCTGGAAGTGTTCATATTGGGCCAGACTAGGACAATTTGAGCAACAACAAAAAAAGACAGAGTAATGGATTATAACCAGAAATATTAAATAAACAGCCATGAATCTATACAGAAACACAGACCCAATGTTGTCCTGGTAAATGTTTCATAAAAATAAATGAATAAATAAGTAAGTGGGGGAGAGGGGACAAATCTCTGGTACAAAAGAATAATTTATGTCGATACTCCCCTTCATGGAAATGGAGCTTAACCCCCACCTCCAGTGTAGATTGTGGTTAATGACTTTCTCCCAAAGAGACCAGTGATGGAAAAGTATGGGGAGGCGGGGAGAAGAGTAGCTGAACTCTGGAGAAACCCAGTAAACACTGTCTTAGCCCGCTGTTCAAGGTTATCAGCTTCAGTGATAACTCATGTTGGTGGCAGGTACCCTTGATATAATCTAGTGAGAATAGCACATCACTCACGTGGTCTTCCTCCCCAGAACCTGTAACTTCAGTCTACCCATAGGAAAACCTTCAGAAAAACTTCCGTTTTGGGACATTCTAACAAATTCCTCACCGGTACCTCTCAAAATTGTGAAGGTCCCTGAAAGTAAGGAAAATCTGAGAAACTATCCAAGGTGAGAGGAGGCTAAGGAACCATGATAGCTGAATATAATGTGGCATCCTGGTTGTGATCATGGAACAGAAAAGAACAGTACATAAAAACTAGTGAAATACAAATAAAATGTGGAATTTAGTTAATAGTAATGTACTAATGTTGGTTTTCCTCTTGTAAGAAATACACACAGTAACGTACGATGTTAACAATAGGGAAAACTGGATGTGGGATATAAGAGGAACTCTGAACTATCTTTGCAAATTTTCTGTAAATGTAAAATGATTCTAAAATTAACAGTCTATTTAAATTTAAAAACTGGCTTTTGTGAAAATACAGTGACTGAGAGGCAGAGCGAGTTGGTTACTTTAGGGAAAGCTTTTCTGAAGAAGTGATATTTGAATCTAGATACAGCCAGGAATGCAGAGTTCTGGAAGAAGGGTATTCCTTGTAGAGGGAATAGCAGAAGCAAAAGCTTGAGGCAAGGATGAGCTTGGGGTGTTTAAGGAATAGCAAAAAGTCATGTGTGGTTAAGACAATAGCATATGGGGGCGCCTGGGTGGCTCAGTCAGTTAAGCATCCAACTCTTCGTTTTGGCTCAGGTCATGATCTCAGGGTTGTGGGATCAAGTCCTGCATCTGGCTCTGCATGCAGTCGGCTTGGGATTCACACACACTGTCTCTCTAAATAAATTTTAAAAAATCTTAAAGAACATAGCATATGAATAGAGAAACTGGTACAAGATGAGAGCAAAGAAGAAATCAAGAGAGTAGAATATGTCGGGCTTTGCTTTTCTCTCATTCTAGACAAGGAGCTACCTAAGCATAGGACATATGACATTCTTTTCTCCCTTAACTCTGGTACACTGACTCATAAATACAGGGTTTTTTTGTTTTTGTTTTTTTGGTTTTTTGGTGGTTTTTTTTTTGTTGTTTTTGTTTGTTTTGTTTTGTTTTGTTTTTTAGTGACTTCAAAACCGAGAGGGGAAAATAGGTCCAATGATGTGCTGGTAAATGTATAACAACTGATTCTCTAGAGGAAAATAGAGCCTAGATTTGTACAGTTGACCAGTTTCCTTGGTATGAATAATCCCACCATGGCCAATTTCAACCTACCGCTGTAATATCACTGACGGAGGCATTACGAGGAGATGTGTACAATAACCTCTCAAGAGCTAGCTTGGCTCCAGCACATCACTGCACAGAGACCACTTAGCATCTCTCTGAACAATACTCATTTAGTGCGATTCTCAGTTGGCGATGATCCCACTTGTTCAATCACACACACATATTTTTTCCCAGCTTTTTCAGAAGGACATTATGAGAGACATTATTAAATTATAAAGTCAAATAAAGTTGCTGAGAAAAAGGAAGTTCAGTTGGTAATTCCTTTAACTTCTTAGTAAACGAATTTTGGCTCCTTCAAAGTTCCTAATTCTCCGTAGCAGTACCCATAATTCATCTCTGCCTGAGTCATTTTCTAAAGTTTTCAGGGTATTGAGAACTCGTCCACCAATCTTTTCTTGGACACAGTATAATCTTCACATTTTTGAAAAGCAGAACATCTACTTTTTTAAGCAACACTACTTTTGTATCAGTGACTGCTCTGTGATTATGGGCAGTAATTCGGTAGCTTATGGCAATGAATCCCCTTTTAGTTTAAGTAGCCGGTTGGACTCACCATCCTGAGGTCCTGGCATTTGGCCAGCATGCTAATATTGGAGCTCTTGCTAGAATTGAATCTCTCTTCCTTGGATGCAGCTGACAATGAGAGGCAGCAATCTAACGAAGCAGCTGCTCTGTGGCTTGCTGAGTCGAGAAAATGAAGGGAGCCGGGGCTCGAGGAATGGCGGAAGGACATACAGAAAGGCAGCAAGCCCGAGGAGCCATTCCGGCTAGGGCATATAAGAAGCTACAGCTCTTTGAGCGAACTCTCCTATGACGCCTTGACGTGCGGTCAGCACTACATTTTCCAAAGGGTGGAGGCTTTACGTGTGTATGTGACAAAAATTACCACAGACCGTATCTCAATGGTGTAAAATGTCCAACCATAAAGACCAGCATTTATTGGTAGTGTGGTTTGCAAAGGAGAGCAGCTCCCATTACAGTTTGAAAGTGGACTCACTTATAAAAGCACATTTAACCTTAAACAGTAGCCTTCTGATAATAATGTGATCCCATTTCAAACACAGGAAACAATGCCCAGCCAGTGAAACCATTAGGCTGAACCATATAAAATCGCCGTTTCTGGGGCTCATAAATGCAGATATCTGAGGTTTCCTATTCAGTGTTTCTGGCCAAAAGTCACGGTGTTAGTAACAAGGCAAAGACCCCACTTGAACTGAGGTCTTCCAAAACCGGATCCTGTTCTCGCTCCATTTCACTACACTGCATTTGTAGGATGGCAATATTTTAGTTTATAAACTTCTGAAAAGTGGGGTTTCCGACTTTTTATATGTGGCTTAGAAACAAGGAATGGTCCAAACGCTAGTAGAAAATCAATCAGATTGCTCATTTCACAAGAGTTGTCAGCCCGACTGGTTATAAACATTGTCTGGGGGAGACTAATAAAATGCGTATTCCCAGGCCACAGACCTGATGATTCGGCCTCAGGAGGTTTCTGGTAAGGCTCAAGCCCTGTATCTTTAATAACCATCTAACACGGTTTGGCCGGGCCTAGTTCTGGAGTGGTATTGAGGAATCAATGAAAAGAGAACATGATGATGAAATGGATTTTCCGAGCTTGAGTTAAGATGGCGGAGGAGTAGGGGACCCCTTTTTCAGCCGGTCCCCTGAGTCGAGCTGGATAGGTACCAGACCAGCCTAAATAACCACGGAACCAGCCTGAGACGCAGGATGATGCATCTGGATCTCTACAAATGAACATCTCCAGCGCTGAGTATTGAGGTACGAAGCGGGGAGCTGTAAACCGTGCACGGATATCGGAAGATAAACGGAAGGGGGAGGGAGCCGCCGCGTTTGGGCGCCGGGAAGCGGCAGCCACCTGCACGGGGGAGCGGGCGGACTCACAGAGGGCACCCGCGAGAGAGCGGACTGAGACAGTGAGCCGTGAACGCGCGCCACCAGGCATCTCGCGGAACACCGGAATCGAGGTGTGCTCACGGGATCCAGACTGAGACCGGGAACTCCCGGAGCGCGCGCGGGGCGGCTGGCGGGCCACCTGCACGGGGGAGCGGGTGGACTCGCAGTCGGCACCCGCGAAACAGCAGACTGAGACCCTGAACCGGGTGCGCGCGCCACCAGGCTTCTCACAAAACTCCGGAATCGAGGTGTGCTCACCGGGCATAGACTGAGACCGGGAGACCCGGGAGCGCGCGGGGCGGCCGGTGGCTGGCAACATTAGAAACACAAAGGACAGAGACGCGCCGGCCCTGGAAGTGAGGGCAGGGACGCCGGGTTGGTGCGCACATCCCGGGATGCTGCAGGGTTGAGCAGCACCAACAGTAACAGAGTTAAAGTGGCCAGAACATCAGTGGAGAACGGGCCGCAATCCCTCTGTTCTGAGACAATGCAGCCTCTGCTGCTCTGACCCTCAGAAGAGGCATAGCCGGCCGCCAGGGAAAGCCGCCAGAGAACAAAAGCCTGGAAATACCGGCTCAGAGAGTGCCCATCCCCATCCTCCCTCGCAGGGGACACGGAGACTCTAACCAAACAGGGTTGCCTGAGTATCGGCGCGGCAGGCAACTCCCCCAGAACACGGAAGGCAGGCTGAAAAATCAAGAAGCCCACAACCGGAGGCACCTGGGTGGCGCAGTTACTGAGCCCCTGTCTCCGGCTTAGGGCGTGATCCCGGCGTTCCGGAAAGGAGTCCCTCATCGGGCTCTTCCGCTGGGAGCCTGCTTCTTCCTCTCCCACTCCCCTGCTTCTGTTCCGTTCTTGCTGTCTGTCTCCCTCTCTCAGATAAGTAAATAAAATCTTTAAAGAAGAAGCCCACATCTCTAAGATCCCTATAAAACAAGGGGCACGGCCTGGGACCCAGTCAATAATTTTGGGCTCTGGACAACCCCGCAACCTCCCCTCATCAGAATGACAAGAAGGAGAAGCCCCCCCCAGCAAAGAAAAGACAGTGAGTCAGTGGCCTCTGCCACAGAAGTAACGGATATGGATGTAACCAAATTATCAGAAATGGAATTCAGAGTAACAATGGTCAAGATAATGAGTAGACTTGAAAAAAGTATTCAGGAAAATGTTACTGAGAATATAGAATCCCTAAGGGCGGAAATGAGAGCGAATTTGACAGAAATTAAAAATTCTATGAGCCAAATGCAGACAAAACTAGAGGCTCTGACGGCCAGGGTCACAGAAGCGGAGGAAAGGGTTAGTGAATTGGAGGATGGGTTAATAGAGGAAAAAATAAAAATAGAAGATGGTCTTAAAAAAATCCACGCCCACGAATGTTGGCTACGGGAGATTACTGACTCAACGAAACGATCCAATGTTAGAATCATCGGCATCCCCGAGGGGGTGGAGAAAAACAGAGGTCTAGAAGAGATATTTGAACAAATTGTAGCTGAAAACTTCCCTGATCTAGCAAGGGAAACAAAAATTCATGTCCAAGAGGCAGAGAGGACCCCTCCCAAGCTCAACCATGACAGACCTACACCACGTCACGTCATAGTGCAACTCGCAAATATGAGATCCAAGGATACAGTATTGAAAGTGGCCAGGGCAAAGAAATTTCTCACGTACCAAGGCAAAGGCATCAGAATTACGTCAGACCTGTCTACACAGACCTGGAATGAGAGAAAGGGTTGGGGGAGCATTTTTAAAGCTCTTTCAGAGAAAAACATGCAGCCAAGGATCCTTTATCCAGCAAGGCTGTCATTCAGAATTGATGGAGAAATAAAGACATTTCAGAATCGACAGTCACTAGCCAATTTCGTAACCACGAAACCAGCCCTACAGGAGGTATTACGGGGGGTTCTATAAAAGTAAAAAGGCCCCAAGAGTGATACAAAACAGAAAGTCACAGCCAATACAAACAAAGACTTTACTGACAACATGGCAGAATTAAAAGCATATCTCTCAGTACTCAGCCTTAACATTAATCGTTTAAATTCTTGCTTAAAACGCCACAGGGTTGCAGATTGGATAAAAAGAAATGATCCATCCATTTGCTGTCTACAAGAGACTCATTTCGAACCCAAAGATGCATTCAGACTGAGAGTAAGGGGATGGAGTACCATCTTTCACGCAAATGGACCTCAAAAGAAAGCTGGGGTAGCAATTCTCATATCAGATAAACTGGATTTTAAACTACAGACTATAGTTAGAGATGCAGAAGGGCACTATATTATTCTTAAAGGAAGTATTCAACAAGTGGATATGACAATTATAAATATATATGCCCCCAACAGGGGAGCAGCAAGATACACAAGCCAACTCTGAACCAGAATAAAGAGACATATAGATAAAAATACATTAATAGTAGGGGACCTCAACACTCCACTCTCAGAAATAGACAGAACACCCTGGCAAAAACTAAGCAAAGAATCAAAGGCTTTGAATGCCATACTCGACGAGTTGGACCTCTTAGATATATATAGAACACTACACCCCAGAACCAAAGAATACTCATTCTATTCTAATGCCCATGGAACAT